>NC_071090.1:34342454-34654045 GCF_027358695.1 Spea bombifrons | reverse complement strand
CAGTGTTAGCCCTGGTATTTGAAATGGAAACCCCTCTGAAAACTCTCGCCTTAGTGAATAAACCCCACTATTTGTACTGTACCTGCCTTCTAAGGGGCCTATTATTCACACATCAAGCCAGTTAGCTACAGAGATACAACACAACAGAAAGGGATTGAACACAACACATTCAAGCAATGGAAAGGAGAACTACTCATGATAAGCTAAGGAAAAGACATTAGCATTATTGGAGACAATAGGGTCAGAGAAACCTTGTGCCTTCAGTAAGAGCAAAGGTGGAGGCATGAAAAACACCAAAACAAAAGAATAGGGCCAATGGCAATATAAAACCAGAGACAGGGGAAATACTGTAAAAAGATAAGACCTAGCCTGGACACATCCTACTGCAACCACAGCACCTGGATCTCTGAAAGAAAACAAACATCAAAAGAACCAAGGCCTGAAAGTGAAGATTCAAAACCCCCTGGTACTCAATCCCAGCACCTGATTGGCTGTTGGAGTCAGCTGACAACAGACAATCAGCAGCTGCAATATGCAAGGATGTGAGGGCATTAGGGTGGTGGGATAAATATACAATGTAGGGCTGGATGAGGACAATACACAAGGGTGTGGAGGGGCAATGGGGCATTAATTTACATGCAGAGCTGGCTGGGGCTCATCACATAATTCAATACACAATATAGGGCTATCTGGTGTGATAAATATACAATACAGGGCTAATTTTTCTAAGTTGCTGATTTTATATGGCCTGTGAATGATGAGACAGAGACAGGGGAAATACTGTAAAAAGATAAGACCTAGCCTGGACACATCCTACTGCAACCACAGCACCTGGATCTCTGAAAGAAAACAAACATCAAAAGAACCAAGGCCTGAAAGTGAAGATTGAAAACCCCCTGGTACTCAATCCCAGCCCCTGATTGGCTGTTGGAGTCAGCTGACAACAGACAATCAGCAGCTGCAATATGCAAGGATGTGAGGGCATTAGGGTGGTGGGATAAATATACAATGTAGGGCTGGATGAGGACAATACATAAGGGTGTGGAGGGGCAATGGGGCATTAATTTATATGCAGAGCTGGCTGGGGCTCATCACATAATTCAATACACAATATAGGGCTATCTGGTGTGATAAATATACAATACAGGGCTAATTTTTAAGTTGCTGATTTTATATGGCCTGTGAATGATGATATAATTGTGTTAGGGGCAACCGCATAGGATTAGTGGAATGGAGACGCAAAGACCAAGAGAGGGTCTATTCGGTCTGAGGTGTGCCATGACCGACGTACCAGGTAGGCCAATAGAGGGCCACCCTGTAAAAGAGATGAAAGAAAGGATAGAGGAGAAACAGAGGAAATAAAAGGAAGGAAATGAATAGCGAGGGGGGGGCAAGGGCGGGCAACGTCAGACACTGAAACGTAGTTGTGGGCAGGAGAGGCGTTGGTTAAATAACCATAGCCCCTCCCACAACTACAGGCTAATTTACATTAGCCTTAACATTTGTTTTAGGGGCAACCGCATAGGATTAGTGGAATGGAGACGCAAAGACCAAGAGAGGGTCTATTCGGTCTGAGGTGTGCCATGACCGACGTACCAGGTAGGCCTATAGAGGGCAAAAGAAGAAGACACAAAGTTAGAAAACCATAACTTTACTGCTAAACAAAACATAACCATGAAAACCATAACAAGCTTATAGAACTAGTGACGCGAAGGCATTACGCATCTCTGCCGTTGGTTGAGGGATATA
Source organism: Spea bombifrons (assembly GCF_027358695.1). NCBI lineage: Eukaryota > Metazoa > Chordata > Amphibia > Anura > Pelobatidae > Spea > Spea bombifrons. Next base: position 34,652,296 of record NC_071090.1, on the reverse strand, counting down.
CAGAGAGAAACAGGAGGAGTTCCACCTGTCTAGCTTTTTAATCACATGGGCTGGCACCTTGTTCTTAGATGCTGCTGAGGCCGCCCCGATTCGAAAAGAGTGACCCGAATATGCAAGCGGATTGAGGCCCACCCTTGCCAGTAGTAACCTCACATATCTGACAAATGTAACAGATGACAATGGCTCCCTGGGAAAGGGCAAAAGAGGACTGTTACCCGGTTTCCCAGACAAAAACACCAAAAGGGCACACAGGACTGCAACTGGGCACCAAGCAGAATTTGTTGGAAAGATCGTGATTTGAGTACTCGGCCCGGACTGATTGGTTTTTGTATGCCCGAGGGATAGAACAAAATAATCAGCAACAGGACGCAAATCCGAGACCTTCAGAAACGACGTCGCATAAGGTGTTGTGGCCAGTTCCCCAGGGCGCATAAAACCATAAAAAGCTGGAAACATGGCGGCTTTAAGCACAACACAAGTGGCTGGAGAAAATGGGTGAGAATCTAGACAGTTTATCAAGGCTTTGAAAACTTCCCCATCAATCGGCAAACGACTGGGGGTTTTAACTGGCTTGGTTTTTTGCAGACCTCTCAGTAATGTCTTGACTGGGTGTGAAGCGATCAGTGAGGGATTGTTCGGAAAGATTAAAGATATGTGATGTACTCCCGTTAAATAAAGCTTAATTGAACCATATGAGAGGTTTAAGCTCAAATGACAGTATGCTGCGAAGGCCAGGAGGGTGGCAACTGAATATGTGTCCATGGGGGCCGATGCTGCCACGAATCTGCAAAATAGGGACCAAGCTCTATCGTATGCCTTTCTGGTATTTTTTGACAATGCTCTTGAGATAATATGGCGAGCTATGTTCAGATGCATCTCTATACTAGAACGAGTTCGTCGAAAATCGGCGCAGTCGTCGGTGCTGCTGCCGCTGAGGGTAGGACCTCGAAAAACCTCTGGAAATTGAAACGAGATAATGCGTCAGCTGCTATATTCTGTTCTCCCGGTACATGTGAACATTTAATAAAAAATTTATGATATAACGATAGCCACGTGAGTTTACGCATCAACCCCATAATGTGAATTGAGGACGACCTACCCTTATTTACGATCTCCACTGTGGCCATGTTATCAGTAAAAAAGGTGACTGTATCACCTGTCCACCTGTTGCCCCATACTGTCGCTGCAACCACAATAGGATAAATTTCGAATAGGGCTGAGGTATTGCGAAAGTGGGGAATCTCAAGCATCTGTGACGGCCACCTTTCTGCTAACCACAGAGCCTGGAAAATAGCCGAAAACCCAAGGGACGGCGTGGCATCCGTAAAAACCCTAGGGGAAGACAGACTGGGTCGGGAAATAAACATGGAACGTCCGTTCCATGTCTTCAGGAACCTGGCCCACATACGCAAGTCAGACCCAGCGGACTGATCTATGACCACTGCCTCCTCGGACGCATGGGACTCAGACAGCAGAGACAGGAGATGGGAAATGAAAGACCTGCCTTGGGGAATAATCCGCATTGCAAAATTAAGATGGCCTAAAAGGGATTGCAATTGCAGTTTGGAACAGGTTTCAGATCTCATGAAACTCTGGATTATATCCTGAATTCTCTGAAGTTTTATGATAGGCAGACTGGCCTCCATCTTATTAGAATCTAGCACTATCCCCAGGAATTCTAAAGTGGTAACCGGACCTGCCGATTTATGTTGGGCTACCGGGACGTGGAGCTTATCGAATAATTCTAATAGCTTCCGTAGACTGCACGGGGAAGCGTTGGGGGCCTCCACCAATAAGAAGTCATCCAAGTAGTGGATCACTACCGGGCACCGGGAAACATTCAGGAGGAGCCAAGTCAACGTCTCAGCTAAGGTGTCAAAAAGCTTAGGGCTACTTCTGGAACCAAAAACTAATCTGGTAGCAAAATAGTAAACCTCCCTCCATTTAATCCCATGAAGATGCCACAAATCAGGATGAATCGGTAATAGTTTGAAAGCATCCGTAATATCCGCCTTGGATAACCAAGCGCCCTTCCCTGCGTTGACTATAGCCTGAATGGCGTTGTCGACGGAGGCGTATTTTAGCGAGAACTCCTCAGCCGGTATGAGGGAATTAATGCTAGGGCACGCCGAGGAATAAGGGGCAGACAAATCCATAATGAGTCTCTTTTTATTGGAGAACTTGTTAACCGCAATACCCAGAGGGCTAACCCTCCAAACTGGAAAGGGAGGGGAATGAAAGGGGCCTATGATAAAACCTTTTGCCAGTTCTTGGGATAGTAGTAAATCCACCGCATCAGGGTCCGATAAGGCTGACCTGAGGTTCGGGCATTCCCAAGACTCCTGGGGCATGGCTACTACACCCGTATGGAAACCAAAAGCCAAACCTTGGACCAGAAAGTTTACCAAATCTGGGGAGGGGTGGACCTGCAACTTCCCAAAAGGCCCTCTACATTAATCGGGGATAGTCATTGCTTAGGGAACAAAGTCCCCGGACACATGGTCTGGGGGTGGGCCCTATGACATTTGATGCATATGTGGAGAAGCTTGCACTGACTAAAATGGCAACCGTTAGCGTTGAAATGAGATCAGTCTACCCAACTTATCATGGGATTTGGAAAGTAGTTGACTTGGACGAAAGGGGGCGGACAAGGCGGCCGAGCTGGTGGAAGGGGGGTTGTCGATACCGGACAAAGGTTAGCTGCATGGGCTGTGGACTGGCAATGCTGACACGCCGGGGTTTTGAGACCCGCGAAATGCCTGCAAAACAATTCCGTGTCTACTCTACTCCAGTCAGTCGCATAGTTAAATTGGGCGAGTGCTGCAGCTGCTTTGGCGGAAAATGACCTGTGGTAATCGTAAAAAGCACTACCCCCATATTTATAGCCCAATTCCACCACTTTATATAAAGATTGATCCAGCTCCTCCCTTCTGGACGGGAAGGCTGAACACAGGACATCCCTATACATGCTGAAGGCCAGGACAAATTCTGGAATAGATAACTTTTTAGCCAGCCTGGGGTCTTTTGCTTTAAGCACAACAGAAACGTCGCCACAGGAAAAGGCTTTATTTTCCGCCAGGTCATGGGAACTTAGGAGAAGGGAGACCAGGTTAACGTCTTTCCCTTCCAGGATATCCTTCCTAAGATTACCCTGGATAAAGTGAGCAGGGGAAATTGTAGGGGAAATGCCAGATGACATACCTGACCCTGCGGGCCCCGCAAGGGGTGGTCCCGGGCTAGGCAGGACCTGAACGGGGGGAAGGAGGTGCGGGATGGTAGCCGCCGGCTGGGTCTCTAGATTGGTTAGTCTCTCATGTAATGACGAGACCGATGCTACCAGTGAGGTAAGCATATCTCTCATTTGGGCCAGGTCCATGGAAGTGGACCGCCGCGGACTGGACCTAGTAGCAGGAGACTGGGGAGTTGGAAATAGTAAGCGGAAAAGTTCCGCTTTCCTAGCGGAGGCCGAAAATGGAATGCCTCTCCTAGTTAATCCGGCCGTTAATCTTGGAATTGTCCATGCCCGGAGCGAAGGGGGGGTGGCGACGTCTGACCCTGGCGCAGGTGAGCAAGGCATGGAGGGCCTGTCCTCTTGATCGGATTGGAACGACATACTAGGAACATAAGGAGAAGGAGCCTTATTAGAACCCCTACACCTAAGCACCTAACTAACTAGCAACTAGCCAAACAAGCTCTGCGATAGAGCGGGATGAAAAGTAGGGGGCGGCCTAGTTAACTACCAGTGAGGCACGGATTACTAGCTCGAGTGACGTAACCTCCAAGCGAGGAGGGGAAATTGCCTCGGGGTGGGCCACTAGCTAACGTACAAGAGGCAGGCTGCCTAGCCGGTGTCGAAACGAACTCTCTAATGCCTCCTAACTACCTTGCTGAAACATACTTCCCCGGATAGGGTCCTCAACCAGTTACCTTATCCTATGAATTTCGCCGGGGAGTCCAAGCTTCGACAACCGAAAACTGGCCTGAGCTTGGGAAATGTCTAGGCCACCGAACTTATCGCCGAACGAACTTGAGCACCTAAAGCAGGTAAAATGCATGAACACAACCACATGACTGCGTGAACACTGTCCAAATATAACATGTTACCTGCGTATAACCATACGTTACCCTGGCCCGAACCCTCCAGAAACATAACCTGCTGTATACAGAAACCAACATAGTGAGAACACACCAATAACTCAATGACAAGCTGGGACATTGCGAGCAGTAAAAACCCCCAGCAGGATCATATGAAGTAACCCACTCGCCTGCCTAAGCCCAGAAAGCAGCCAGCAGGTGAATGACGGAAGTGGTCGGCATAGGCACCTACCCCAACATTAACTTCACTGCCGATATGTAGCATAGTATATGTAAGTTCCCTCCGGACAGTCATACAATGAATTAACCCTAAAACCACCAGAAAACGCTCCACGCCGTGAGACCATGAATCAGACTGATTAAAAGCAAACAAGAGGGAGCTACCGGATAGAATTGGACTCACAACAAAACGCAGAAGTGAGGGTCCAGATAGGAGAACCGAGAGGAACACGTATTCGTAGGTGAGGTAAGTACCGTACGTCGAGGGCCAGAGTAGGAGGTTTAAATCCCTCCCTGTTGTTAGGAAGAAAAGAGGGGGTTAACACGTAGTTAAGTATGCAGATCGCGTAAACCGAGTAGTATGCCCCTAAAATGTGGATGTGATAACAATAACAGGTGCACTTCCCAGTTATAAGTATGCAGGAAAGAACGACATCCAAAAGAATATTCCACATCCCAAAATTATATCACGAAGGTGTGTGTAATGATACTGAGTTTGAAAAGATCTAAAATCACAACCGAATCTGAACACAACAAAAGGAAATCCCAGTAAAAGGTACTGCTTAATTTGTAGAGGGAACTGATTATACCTAACAAACAGCAACAAATTAAAATTGAAAAACCACCAGCAGATGGCGGTGTGTGACCGTAATATGCACTAGACCAGACTCGTAGTGTAAGCTAGTAATGGAAAAGATAGCAATATTAGCAACATTAGTCTGACAATCGGTCAGCAGAGGGCAGTATAGAAGAGAAGAAAACGATAGAAGCATACGACCTGAACCGAAGGAGGCTTCTGATGTTAACAGAAACGACGAAACCTGCTAGGACGAACAGCTTCCTGACCGCCTGGCAGAATTACCGCCGGATTGCTGAGAAGAACCGCCGCCGGGACCGAAACGCCGCCGGGACCGAAGCGCCGCCGGGATCGAAACGCCGCCGGGACAAACCCCGGCCGCCGAGAAACCGCAGTGGAACCGCCGAAGTGCCGAGAACGATGTGAGAATCACCTTCCGTACAGCGTCCACAACGTCAGACGCTGAAACGTAGTTGTGGGCAGGAGAGGCGTTGGTTAAATAACCATAGCCCCTCCCACAACTACAGGCTAATTTACATTAGCCTTAACATATATCCAAATGTCCCTTGGCAGAAAAAAGGCTCCAGCAGGAGAGTCCACTATACACTCTCTCCACAAACGCAAAAAAAAAACAGAGATGAGACAGTTGAAAAAAAAAGGACCGCCGCGGAATTGAACCCAGACACTCAAGTAGCCTAGTTCTTCACCTTAACCACTACACTACAGACACCAGCAATGCTTCTGCCCCGAAACTTTCCATTGTTTTTTTTACCTCAATGCAGTCTTCATCCCAAACACACTAAATAAACCAAAGAATGGTGGCTTAAACATTGCACCACAGAGAACAGGAATAAGTGCCGACAGAAACAATCCTTTAGTTTTTACCCCCTTTACCTAGCCTGACTCCCAAACAAACGCACAAAATAAACTAAATATTGTATAGAGAGAGAGGTTATACATACCAGGGTTTTTACCCGTTTTCAAACAGGCAACCTGTACCTCTGATTTGGAGTAGTGGTTGAGGCATTGGTCTTCCACCCTTTGTAAGGTGTTTTCAAGGTCACCAGGCAGCCAGATGTGCTGTATCCCTTTAAAATGGATTGAAAAGTGGAGGTGGCTTATCTATGGTGAATGGTTTGCAGGAAACAATTAACTACAAAGAATAAATACATATGCCTTATAGGAGAGAGAAGGTGTGATTGGAAGGAGTTAGGGTTTTTTTTCAAAGCAGGAGAAATGTGGGAACAAGAGGTCATAATCTAAAAGAAAGGGGTCGGAGGTTTAGACGTAATAAAAGAAAGTTTATTTTAATCAGAGGATGGAAATCAATGTAACACCTGGCCAGTTTTCAAAGTTGTTAACAAGGGTAAGGGACCTGAGTTGTTAAAAGTAATGGTTGGTGAAACAAGTGGCAAAGAGGAGCAGGGCCGGCCCTGCCATGGAGCATAGTGGGGCAATTGCTCCATGCGCCATAGTGGGGCAATTGCTCCAGGACTGCTGGAGTGGAAGGTAAGTGAAGTACAAAGGGGGGGATAGGGTAGATAATGAGAAGGAAGGGAGAGGAAGGGTAGATAATGAGCGGGGGGCGGCATTTCAAACATAGCCCCAGGCAGCACCATGTCTTGGGCTAGCCCTGAAGGGGAGTATCTTCCTTATAACTTCCAGGTGGGGAAGTATTAGAGGTCTGAATGAGATTAAGTGACGGAATTATTTTGGGGGGGGTCGCGAACACTTATGGGATTAAGCAAAGGGAGAAGCATGCAAAAGGGGAATGAAAAGGGGAGGCAAAGAAGCAGTTGTATCAAGGGAACCAGAGGAAAAGGAGGGCATATGAGCAGGAGAACTGTTTGATGGGAGCAAGGGACAGAAAGATAACAAGGAGAGAGAGCTGCACAGACGGTGTCGGTACTTAATCAATGAAAATAAACCTACATGTTCATACTCACTGGCTGGTTCCACACTCTGGCCACACACAATGGCGGTTTTGCAACTGCTTGCACAACTACGGACCATCTTGCCTCTGATCGCAAGTTCTGGTTAGTCTTACCAGCTGCAAGGGATCACAGCATGTCCTAGAATGTCAGATCTTCTCATCACGGAAAAAAAAAACAAGTTAAAGAGCCACCTTAAAAGGCCGCACTATTGAGGCAAGCAATTTGCCTTACCACCTAGCCCTCTTTTACCCAATAGTGCACGGGCCCAGACTATAGCCCGATGAATAGACGACCATGCAGCATGCAGGAGCATCACAGACCTTAATGGCACTCGCCCTTGCTTTTTAACTTGGTAAACACAAAAGCAATAGAACCATTTTCAAAATATATAGATTTTCACAAATTATTTTGTATCTGTAACATTATTGGTACCCATCGACTAATAAAAAAAGAAAGGAGAGGACAATGACCAAAAAAGGAAAACAGAAACAGGTGGTAAAAAGACAGGGGAATTGCGCTAAAGAGTATGTAAGAAAGGTGTCCAGCTGTGTGCATCAACAGTACCTGAATTTTATATATATGTAATGATTGCATTTGTCCAAAAACGGAAAGTATGGAAGCGTTTTGGGGATAACTTTAGAAAGAAGATACACTAAAGGAGAAGCTTTAATATTTTGGTGTTTTCCTGTTCCAATGAAACTGTAGTCTTAACATAATGTAGGGTGTTTGACACCTTGACGTATTAGCCAAACATATCTCTCTTGTCTGTGAGATCTCAACTAAATCTTGTCCTAGACAATGACACTAAATGCTTATCTTACAACTTTGTTTTAAGCAGGGCCTCATCACCAACAGGCACCTTGGGACTAATAAGTATATCTAGGGGAAAGGATGTTATTTCAATTGCCGCCAAAAACAATCAGCTCAGGGTGGCGTCTGTGGGGGAAAGCCATTAGAATACAATGGTAACCTACATGTCAAATATTGAAAAACACCCACTTTTCCTTACACACAGAGGGGAAGATGTATGCGCTCCCAATCTCTTTTTTTTTAAGCAGAAAGGTCTTACCTGTAATGGAGGGCCAAGTCTTCTCTTAAGCCAGTGTCCATGGAAGGGCTGCAATCCTTTCTTGCTCTATTTCAAGAAAGCATGACAATGTTAAAGACTTTACAGTAATTTAGGTGCCAATATTCTTGCGATATTGTGGTGCCACACTCCCTTGGCTATTGTGAGCTACCCTGTGGGACAAAGACTAGGATGACCACATTAGCCATGTTTTCTTCCAAAATGAACATAGAGAGATAAAATTACAATATGAACCATTGAGCCCATCTATCCAGCATGTTTTGTGTTTCTTAACGATGAAGCCCTTGTCTTTGACTGACCAGAACAGACATGGGAAGACTGAGCATGGACATAGACAGAAAGGAATAAGGGACAGTGGAAATCCCTTGATAAAGGGAAGAGAGATGAAGACGGTGCACACACAGCCAGGAATGATCATGGCATGGCAGAAAATGGCACAGCTACATGGAATCTGCTGGCGCTATATAAATAAATGTACTGACTGTTACAGGTCTCAGTCGAAGTTAAGGATTTAACTACGCAGAACTAGTAGTTTCTGTTACATAAGATGTTTTTTATGTTTTAAGATTAGAATGTTTTTGCTATTCTGTAAAAATGATCAACAGCTTGGCCTTGGTGATTTTCCTCTCCTGATTCTCTCCTGATTTTTTTCTGACCATTAGTACTCTTTTTGAGGTAGCGATACGCAGGTCTAGTTACAAAACCTTATATATGCAGATATTTGTTTATAATCTGGGGCAGACCGAGAGACTGAATCTAGACTTCATATCGAGACTGACTGGTATTTTTATTTTTTATGCATATAAGCTTTAATAGGCATTCTATGTTATACTCTGTTTAATTTTGGATTTCTGTAATTTTTATTATTTTTAATAAATAAGTAATTACTATTTTTGATTTCTCAGTCCTTTCTTATAATTGTGCTAATGATTTCATCTATTGAATGCGAGACCTATCCACATGTATAAAATTGAAATTTGGTAACTTATCACTTAGGGTGAAGAGTAACCTCTTTTTAAGACATTAGGAGGAAAGGTGAACCCATCACAATGCCATGGGCACAGAAAGTACGCAATGTGATGCCCGCCTCCAATTGCCAGCCGAAATATTATAAGCATAAGCAGCCAGCTTGTGTGTGCCGTGCCGCTTCTGCTTCAGTGAGGATCTTCGTCCCGCCCCCTTGAAGACGCGATGTGGGCTCACAGAGTCAATAGAGTTCCTCGTGTGGCAGTCTGTCCCGTGGAGCAGGCGGGAAAGTCAGAAAAAAGGAAGCTGGCTGGCTGGCGGGCATGAGTACTCAAAGCGATGGGGGCAATAATACACAAGAGGGAAAAGGCTGGGGCATTATATGAATTAAGACTAAAGGGGCTGCTGGCTGGGGGCATACATAAACAGTGGAGGAAGGCAAGAGCCACAAGGTTGTGGGGTCATTAATACACAAGGGGGCTGGCTAGGGGCATCACTTACATCTATACTAAAAGGGGACTGGCTGGTGGTATAAATACATAATGGGGGGCTGGCTGTGGACAACACACAAGGGGGCATAAAGGGGGCTGGCAGGGGGCATGAAAACATAATAGAGGCCTGGCTGGGGGCAATACACAAGGTTGTGGGGTCACAATACACAAGAGGGCAGCTGGGGCCATTACATGATAAATCAATACTAAAGGAAGGGGCTGGCCGGGAGAGATTCATAAAGGGGCAATAATAATGTGGTATTCTGTTATCTTTAAGGAACAATTTAATATAGTTTTAAAAAGAATGGGAGGGAGGCTAACATTAGAATTTTTTTTGGAATACAAATTCTCTGCTGCTGTGGACTACTCTTCCAATGATGCTTAGCCACCCTCATATATACATAATTGCCCCTCAGACACATAAAACACAGCCTCACAATAAACACATCAATAAAACAGCCCCCCATAGACACAAACATAATACACCGCAAGCAGCTACCACACCCCACACGTGCATTTGCTCCAGACACAGAGATACACATGCTCACAAACACATATATGCATACCAAACACAGGCACATACAGATGTACAAAGATACTCACTGCCAGACACATATTCTCAAGTACATACACAGATACCCAGTGCCAGAAATGCACTCACACGGTGATTGTATGCTTGTTTCTCTGTGTGTCTGTATATCAGCATGAATGTGTGTGCATGTATCAGTGTTTGTGTGTGTGTGTTTATTTGTGTGTGCGCCTGTATCTTCCCTCTCAAATGTATTGTATCTATTACATCACCTGTGATGTTATGCATATATAATTAATTATGCAAATTAGCATGGCCGGTATTTTTTTGCAAGAAAGGTGACAACCCTATATGGAGTACATATAGTTCACCAACGCAACATCACAAAGCATTTTAATGCATGCCAGGAACTAATACCCTTTTATAGGACGTCTACATTAAGATGTTTAACTCATAGCCGTAGATCTATAAAACATTGACATAAAGATCTTGATAATGGCAAAATCCTTTTATTTTACCTAAAACATACTGTTCCAATTGCATCGTTTCACCTATATTTAAAACAGCCTTCATCCTATTGTATATTACTATATATATTTTTTTTTTCTCTCTCTCTTGTCTCCCCTCTCTCTCATACATAGTTACATAGTTATATAGGCTGAAAAAAGACATGCGTCCATCAAGTTCAGCCTTTCCTATATCTGTTAATTTGTTGCTGTTGATCCTTCCCCCATCGCAATATCGACCTCTGACATCCGCGGGCCGCACTCATTTTCCACTGTGAGAAAATATGGCCTTTAATAAGATATGCAGATTAAAATAAAGTAAATGACACAAAACCTTTACTTTTCTTCTCACTGATTTCTGGGCCTAGAAAGTTTTGTGACTACAAATTCAGGATTCAGGATAATTTAAAATAAAATAGTTCTATTTATTCCAGGGATGCACCAAAACCGAAAATTCAGGGTTCACTTAGCCGAAACCAAAAATGACCCCCCCCACCATTAAAAATGATTAAAAAAAACCCCACACTTTTAATAAAAGTAAGTAACACACCACAATTGGACAAAAAAATCAACAATATGACTTGGCCTATCATACCCAGGCAACCAGTAAATGCTGGAACCTAGGCATGATGGGACTGTGATTGCAATCACACTCCTATCATGCCAAGTCAGCCAGTACATGCTGGTACAGGGTGGCTGTAAGTGATGTGCAGACCCCATACTGCTGGCAGCATCAATACACAAGGGGGGCAGCTAGTCAGGTTTCAGCATGTACTGGCTGACTTGGCATGATAGGAGTGTGATTGCTAACAGCAATCACAGTCCCATCATGCCTAGGTTCCAGCACATATCTATGCTATCACACACACACTCATTCATTCATATACTCATTCATTCACAGATTCATTCCCTCAATCACGCATACTCATTCAAACAACCTCCCCCACCCACTTACCTGCAGATGCCGCTCACAGACAGCACAGAGGAAGCAGGACTGGAGCAGAGTCATGTGATATCAGGTACATTCACGTGACTCTGCTGGGTTCCGCTTCCTCTGTGTAGTACAAAAGACCCCCCACAGGTAAGCAGCAGGGCTCTTGTGATACCGGTTGCCCTGGCTGCCGATCTCAAGTGGGCCGCACCTCGAGGTCTCGCGGGCTGCATTTGGCCCACGGGCCGCATGTTGGACGCCCCTGCCTTGGCATATAGTTTAACGTCTGTATTCAGCAGAGAGATAGGGCGGAAATTAGAACATTTATCAGTAGGTTTGCCAGGTTTAGGAATAGTTATTATTAAAGCGTCAAGCATTTCCTGTGAGGTTTTACTGTCACGAAAAAAGAAATTAAAAAAGTCTGTCAACAGCGGGAAAATAACATCAGCAAAAGTGGAATAATAGGAATTAGGAATCCTGTCTGATCCCAGGGATTTATGGGGGTTTAAGGCTTTGAATGGCTAATTTAATCTCTGATGCAGTAATTGGGTATGTAACAGCTATCTGTGAGACTGGAGAGAGTCGTTGCAGCTGAACAGAGGATAAAAAATCCTCTATAGAAGACTGAGAGGGCTGAGAAACATCTGGATTTCCCTTGAGGTTATAAAGGTTAGCGTAATAGTGGGCAAATGTATTGGCAATGATCTTAGAATTCCTGATAGGTTCCCCATCTTGAGAAGAAAGAAAAGGGATTCTAGGCATAGCTTGTTTTTTTCCCTGAGTTTACGAGCTAGCAGCTTTATTACCTTTCGAATAAAAAAGCTGTTTAAGTGGTAGCCAATTGTGTGAGTAAAAGTTGATTAAATTTTGACTGAACATTTGCTAATTGTGGTGCTAGTGTCTTAGACGGTTGTAGTTTATTGAAGTAATTTAGGGTAAATAGTTGGCTTTTGAGTTCTGTAAGTTTAGTATTATATATTTTTTTAAGACGGGCCCCATGTTGAATAAACATGCCCCTCATAAAGGCCTTGTGTGCTAACCAAACTGTATGGACGGGAACGTCTGGAGTCACACTTGTTGAGAAAAAGTGTTGGAGTTCTATATGAAGCATTTGGATTATGTCAGGTTTCAGCAGTAGAGATTCATTTAATCTCCAACGTCTTTCACTTGGTAGTGGTATTTAGATGGGCATACGGAGTAAAATCGGGGCATGATCAGACCATGTAATGATGAAACATTTTGTAAAGCAACTTTGTCAGTAAGAAAAAAATCTTTACGAGTGTAAGTGTTATCCGGAACCAAGTGAAAAGTATAGTCACATTCGGTAGAGTGTTGACATCTCCAAACATCGTGGAGATCGTATTCAGTTAGTAATTTTTGTAATTTAGTGGGTTGCATAAGCATAGGTCTTGTAGTAGGAGAAGATTTAGGGGAGTGGTTACCTGGTTTCACTTGTGTGAGTTTATCTATATAAAGCCCCAACAAACTCACAGAGCTTGCTCACTTGAGTTGCTTCTGCATTGAGATAGTCTCTTTTCAAGTAGGCGTTAAAAAGAAACAGGAGTTCCCTTGGAGGAGTACAAGTGGTAAAAAAAGCTTATGTTTGGTTGCGTTTAATTACTCAGTCATCTGTGATTTTTTTTTCTTCTGTGTGCTGCAGCTCAGTTAATTGAGGGAAGCGGTTACCTAGTTTCACCTGTGTGGGTTTATCTACATAAAGCCCCAACTAACTCACAGAGCTTGCTCACTTGAGTTGCTTCTGCATTGAGAAAAGTCTCTTTTCACGTAGGCTATTTTAAGTAGGAGCTGAAAAGATAAAAAGGGGTTACACAAGGTACTGTATTTATACTGTTATATATTTATTAGACTGTTTTTGTTGAACTATAGTTCTGTGCTTTTAACTGTTTATTTTTGATGGGTATTCTTGTTTAACTGTTTTATTTCTTTTTACCTATACTTGATTGTGAGTATGGTTATGGGAGTTAGCATGATGTTGTGACTCAATGCACATCTTGCCTCATGTATGCATGCCTGGATGAATCTGCCCAGGGTCCATACCTCTGTGGCAGGTTTGAACAAGTGGCTTCTCTGGAAGCTCATATTAGAGATCTGGAGAAGCAAATTGCAACTTTGAGTGAGATAGACAATCTTGACAGGAGTCTGCTGCTCACTGGGCAGAGTGTAGTGGGGGCAGGTAGTGAAGAGGGAGGAGATAAGTCAGTTGGGGAACAGGCATGTAGTTGGGTAACAGTTACACGTGGTAGCAGAGGGGGAGGGAAGAGGAAAGGTTTAGCTAGTCCTGACCTTGTGCAGCCTAACAGATTTGCCCGCTTGAGTGAAGATGTTGGGTGCATCAGATCAGGAGTAGCTGTACTGGAAGAAGCTGTTCCTCCAGTCGAGGAAACAGCCCCTCTAGTATGAGTGGGGTTGAGAGTGTAAGAAAGGCTAGACAGGTTGTGGTGGTAGGGGACTCTATTATTAAGAGAGTAGATAGAGTAATCTGCTGCTCTGATAGGCTCAACCGGACAGTTTGCTGTCTCCCGGGTGCTCGGGTCTGGCATGTTGCTGACAGAGTGGATGGATTATTGGGAGGGGCTGGGGAAGACCCGGCTGTCATGGTCCATATTGGTACCAATGACAAAGTCAGTGGAAAATGGAAGGTCCTAAAGAATGATTTCAGGGAATTAGGAAATAAACTGAAGAAAAGGACCTCCGAGGTAGTATTTTCAGAAATATTACCTGTGCCACACGCAACAGCGGAAAGGCAGCGGGAGATCAGGGAGGTTATGCTTGGCTAAAGTAATGGTGTAGGAAGGAGGGTTTTGGCTTTCTAGAGCACTGGGCTGATTTTGCGCTTGGGTACAACCTTTATAGCAGTGATGGATTGCACCTAAACGGAAGAGGGTCTACTGTGCTAGGGGAGAGGATGACTAGAAGGCAGGAGGGGTTTTTAAACTAGTGGTGGGGGGGAGGGACACAGAGATCTTGAAAATGGAGATAGCACAGAAAGGAGAGGGCTTCAGATCAGAACACGGGGGGTGGAGATGGGGGGAGGGGCAAGATCAGAACAGAGGAGGTATGTATTAATAAAATTCTCATAAAATTCAAGAGACTCAGGATAATATTAAATGTATGCTTGCGAATGCAAGGAGCCTAAATAAAAAAATGGGGGAACTAGAGGCAATAGCATACACTAAGCAATATGATATAATAGGCATAACAGAAACATGGTGGGATGAGACCCATGACTGGGCAGTTAACTTAAAAGGTTACATATTACATAGGAAGGACAGAAAAAGCAGGAAGGGAGGAGGAGTATGCTTTTATGTTAACAAGAAGCAAAAGTCAAATATTAAGCATCTTGAATGCAACAAGGGAAATGTGGAAGCTTTATGGTTAGATATCAACTTGGGGCAAAAAAAGGAAATGGACTACTGGTTGGGATATGTTATAAACCACCTAATGTTAATAATGACGAGGAAGAGCAGCTGTTAGAGCAAATTGAGAAAGCTGCACATCTGGGTAACACGTTAATTATTAGAGATTTTAATTACCCGCACATAAATTGGGAAAGAGGGACTAGTAGTTCTGCAAGGGGATTCAGGTTTTTGAGCCTGTTAAATGACACCTTCATGTCACAACTGGTACAAGCACCAACTAGAAAGGATTCTTGTCTGGATCTCGTGATAACAAACAATATTGATCTTTTGTCTAACATTCAAGTGGGGGAGCGCTTGGGTAATAGTGATCACAAAAGGCCTGAAAACATGCTAATTAGTGTGAGTGTATTGAAAGATTTTTGTGGTTACAAGGGATACATTGTTGCAGTCTGTACTATCAATTTGTATCTCTTCTCTCTCTTGTGGTTTTACGTGGGCGCCACCTGGTGGATCTTGATTTTTACGTTTCATTTTCAACGTTTGGAGAATGTTGTAACAGGGAGGCAGCCTGAAAATCACCAAAGAAAAGTATATCATTTTTTCTTTTATTTTGTTTCATTTTATTATCATTCACATACTTGCACACCTATATGATACATTTATTTGAGGTTATTTAAGAATAACCCAGACTGGTATTTTTTTGATATTTTCCGTTTGAGCATTTTGATCTTTTTTGTTTAGGTTTAAGATTCTGTTTGTTGGTGAGGCTAGAATTCGAAATCTGCGCTGATGCATCCTCAGGTTGTTACGGATAAGATTCGGAAGGAGGTGGAGTTGGGGCAGCTAGCGGGCCCCTTTCCTGAATTACCTCTGGCAAATTTGATGGTCTTGCTACTAGGGGTGGTTCCAAAGAAGCAGGGGGAAAATTTTGGTTAATTCACCACCTATCATACCCAAAGGGGGTGTCTGAGAATTATGGCATTGATAGGGAGCTGTACAGAGTTTTGTACACTTCACTTTATACAGCTATCTGTTTAGTTTGTGAGGCTGGGCTGGGTGCCCTTATGGCTAAGGCTGATGTAGCGGCAGCTTTCTCATCTTTTGCCAGTCCACCATGAAAGTTTTAGGTTGTTTGTTTGCCATTGGGTGGGTTCGTTCAATGTTGACAGCTGTTTGCCTGTGGGTTATGCGATTTCCTGTGTGCATTTTGAGACTTTTAGTTGTTTTCTGGAATGGGTCATCAAGCATACGGCTGGGGTCCAGTCTATTGTTCATTATTTGGACAATTTTCTGTATGTAGGATCAAGGGATTCGTAAGTTTGTGCTGTTTAGTTGGAAACGTGGTGCTTTGTTATGAGAAAATTTGGTGTGCCATTGGCTGAGGACAAGACGTTTTTTGGGCATTGAAATTGATGCTGAGCTTATGTTGTGTAGGATACCTTTGGATAAAGTGGTAGAATTGCAGGCTCAAGTCTCCAGAGCGTGGGCTGCTAAGAAGATTACGTTGGTATAATGGCAGTCTTTATTGGGCAAATTTAATTTTGCCCACAGAATCATGCCCATGGGTAAGGTGTTTTGTAGGCATTTGTTTATGGCAACCGCTGGGGTGCAGTCGCCTCATCGTTTCGTCCACTTGACTCGAGAACTTAGGGAGGATCTTAAGGTTTGGGATATGTTTTTATCCTTTTACAACGGTAGGTCTTACTGGATGGCAGAAGCAGTTTTTAACAATGACATGTCACTGTAGACTTTCGGGGGAACTTGGTTTGCTGGTACCTGGCCAGATGAGTGGTTTGAGTCGGATTTTACCAGGAACATGATGCTTTTGAAGTTGTTTCCTATTGTGGTGGCTGTGATATCCAGAATAACGTTATAAATTGATTTGCATTTTACTCAGTGAAATAGGCATTTGATCCCCTATCAATCAGCAAGATGTCTGGCTCTCAGGTGTCTTTTATACAGGTAACGAGCTGGTAAAGGGAGTGCTCCTAATCTTAGCTTGTTACCTGTATAAAAGACACCTGTCCACAGAAGCAATCAATCAGATTCCAAACTCTCCACCATGGCCAAGTCCAAAGAACTGTCCAAGGATGTTGGAGACAAGATTGTACACCTAAACAAGGCTGGAATGGGTTACAAGACCATCACCAAGCAGCTTGGTGAGAAGGTGACAACAGTTGGTGCAATTATTCGCAAATGGACAAAACGCAAAATAACTGCCAATCTCCCTCAGTCTGGGGCTCCATGCAAGATCTTACCTTGTGGAGTTTCAGTGATCATGAGAACGGTGAGGATTTAGCCCAGAACTACACGGGAGGATCTTGTCAATGATCTCAAGGCAGCTGGGACCTTAGTCACCAAGAAAACAATTGGTAACACACTATGCCGTGAATGACTGAAATCCTGCAGCACCAGCAAGGTCCCCCTGCTCAAGAAAGCACATGTACAGGCTTGTCTGAAGTTTGTCAATGAACATCTGAATGATTTAGGGGAGAGTTGGGTGAAATTGTGGTCAGAAGAGACCAAATCAAGCTGTTTGGCATCAATTCAACTAACCGTGTTTGGAGGAGGAGGAATGCTGCCTATAACCCCCAAGAACACCATCCCCACCGTCAAACATCGAGGTAGAAACATTATGCTTTGGGTTTTTTTTTTCCTGAAGGGATAGGAAAACTTCACTGCATCAAAGGGACGATGGTTGGGGCCATGTACCGTCAAATCTTGGGTGAGAACCTCCTTCCCTCAGCCAGGGCATTGAAAATGGGTCGTGGATGGGTACTCCAACATGACAATGAACCAAAACACATGGCCAAGGAAACAAAGGAGTGGCTCAAGAAGAAGCACATTAAGGTCCTGGAGTGGCCTAGCCAGTCTCCAGACCTTAATCCCATAGGAAATCTGTGGAGGGAGCTGAAGGTACGAGTTGCCAAAAGCCCGCCTCGAAACCTTAATGATTTGGAGAGCATCTGCAAAGAGGAGTGGGACAAAATCCCTCCTGAGATGTGTGCAAACCTGATGGCCAACTCAAAGAAACCTCTGATTGCCAACAAGGGTTTTGCCACCAAGTACTAAGTCCTGTTTTTCAAAGGGGTCAAATACTTATTTCACTGAGTAAAATGCAAATCAATATATGACTTCTTTGAAATGCCTTCTGTGATACGAATGAGACGAGCTTGAGGAGTGAAAGGGTTAAGTAATGTGTTCTCGTTCTTTCATGACTGGAAAAGTACTGAAGGAGTTATTTTTGCCAAAAGTGAGAAGGACTCGGCAGGAAGCGGTTGCAAAAGTAATCCTGGATATATGCCAGTATTGTTTGGTAAACAACTATCTATGTTATAAGAAGCAGGGATTCAGGGGGGACAATAGGGAAACTTTCCAGGCTGCTGAAGCGGACGCGCTTTCGCCTGTGATGCACCAGAAAGGTTGTTCCTCCCGTTGAGTCCCTCCAACGAGAGTGATGCTACAATATCTGGTAATATATTGATGTTTCATTCTATGTTATGCATGAGAGATTAATAAAGTATTGCATTTATTATCCTGATTTGGAGGTCAGTGAGCGCTTTGTGATACCTGCACTTTTCACGACACATCTGTTAGTGCAATACACCTTCTACTGGATTTTTATTGTTGTTATTCTGTCTCTCACTGTTCAAATAAACCTGCCATTAAAATTATAGACTGATCATGTCTTTGTCTATGGGCAAACATACAAATCAGCAGGGGATCAAATAATTTTTACCTTCACTGTATAGCATATGTACTACTATAACATTAATGTGTATTATCATTTCAATAAAGGGGGATCAGTGGTAGTACATTCAATCTACAAAACTGATGAAATGGTTTAGAGGGTTAAGCATCTATTTCCATATTCTATTTCCAAGTAATTCACTAAAACAAACGGTACAATCCAGCAGAAGAAGCAGAGGACTCCACTGAGATAGTAACACCACTATTCTTGGCATCAGGGCTAATTTCAGAAGCTACACTGGGAAAGGCATAACCTTAAAACACTTTGCTCAAATGAGGAAGACAAACATGATCTGAAAAAATCTTCAAAGAGACAAAGTGTCCTGGGAATTCACATAAGCTTATGAAACAATCACAGTAGTCATGCATGTATGCGTCATGTACGTGTTCTTGTTTAATGTATTCTGTAATGTAAATAAAGGAGAAAAGGGATGTCTTACAGAACAATTTATTGTAAATATTAAATAAAAAAATTATACTAAATATTGAATTAAACTCACAATTGTTAATTTATATTAATTTAATCTATATGTTTATATCCAAATGTAGCATTTATAGTAAGTCATTGGTGTCCTCTATAAACCCTATCTTTCTTTTTAGTTACAGCTGCATGTGTTTAACCCCTTCGTGACAAAGGCTGATTTTATTTTTTGTACCCTTCGTGACAATGGCCGTTTTAACATTTTTGCATTGCTCGTGTTTAGCTGTAATTTTCTTCTTTCCCGTTTACTGAACCCACACAAGTTATATAGTTTTTTTCAGGACAAGAAGGGCTTTCTTTAGATGACATTGTTTTGATTGTATCATATTATTTACTATTAAAAAAAAGTGTAAGATATGGTGAAAAATCTTTTACTCATCTATAAAAGGTAATGAAAAAAACTGCTAAATAGATTCTGCTATTTGTCCTGAGTTTAGAAATACCCAATATTTTTTTGCATTTTTTGCATTTTTTTTCACACACATTTTACTTCAGGTATGAATTAACAGGTTCTGGTATATGTCACTATCATAACACCCCAATATGTGTTAAGCAACATCTCCTGAGTACAGCAATACCCCACATGTGCCTGGCTGTTTGGAGGGAAAAGGGGCCACATTTGGGGCATGCACACTTTTCAATCTTTAACTTTGGCATTTGGGGATCCACTGCCCATGCCCTATTTGGTACATCTTTGAGCCTGGCCATTTCAGTGTCCCAAATAAAACCATATATTTTTGAAAACTAGACACCCCAGGGTATTTTAAATGCTGGTATTTTAACGCTTTGCATGCACACATTTTACCACCAGCATTTTTTCAAAGTTTGCAGTAGTATTTTTTGTGTGTGTATCTTTCCCAAAACACCTACTTTAGGTATGAATTGTACAGCTCCTGGTATATGTCGCTGTCACACAACACCCCAATATGTGTTCAGCAATATCTCCTGTGATACCCCACATGCATGGGTTTGTCGTTTTTTGGGGGAACTAAAAGGCCACATTTGGGGCGTGTGCATTTTTCTAATTGGAAATTAGATGTGTGACCCCCCCCCCCGTGTTAATTGGGACATTGTTGAACCCGGCCAATTCACTTTATCCCATCGAATCATACATTATTTAAAAGTAGACAACCCATGGGCATTTAATATGCCAGTATTTTAACTCTTTCCATGCGAGAATTGTTTTAAGCTAATGTGCCCATTTTTAAAAAAAATGTTTTACATTTTTTGGAACTTGAAGGTTCCCCTGATGGTGACATCAGTGGGAAATAATTTTGACATTTTACTGTTTTTTGTTTTTTTTTACATTTTTTTTCTTATGTTTATTTTATTTTTTTAATTTATTTTTACTAATCACACTGTGATTAGAAAGTTGGGCTCCATTGACTTGCATGGCTGAATGCAGTACCTGTATTCAGCCTACAAGTGGAGCCAGAGTTCTCTAGGGGGTCTGGAGACCATCTAGCAAACTTTTTCATGTCATATTGGGGTGTTGTGTGACAGCGACATATACCAGTGGGTAGTATTCTTTCTTGGGACAAGTAGAACCTAAAGGTAATTAAATGTTTAACATATCCGAAGCCCCTCCTCCTTACCATTAAAAACCGGCACCTCTCCAAAGATGGCGTTTTTTTCTTGTCCCTTTCAGGGACGGACTTCGCTGGTCAGGCGCACGGGTTGCTGCCTGGGGGTTCCTCTTCCTCCCATTGCTCCCAGGGTGGTGAGCAGAGAGAGGCTTTTCCTTCTGTAGCGGTTCACGTTACGGAAGAGGTCTGTTTTGCATCCTTTTGTGGATAGGATGCGGGAGCATGCGCATTGTGGTGGAATGCACGCCCAGATGTCGTTGCGTTCCACCGAAGATCCGATCACGCTACTGAGCATGCGCGAATCGGATCTTCCGGAGGGCGGCATTTTTGAATGCTTTAAAAGGCACTTTTTCCTGTCTGACTGCAGGAGCATTTGCCAGTACAGGATAACCGTGTCACCAGCCCCCCCCAACACGGTTCAGAGGAGTTTAGGGTAAGATTTTTTTTTATCTTTGCTCTATACTTTCTCTGCCCTCCAAAAAAAAAAAAAAAAAAAAAAAATTCCCAAGGAAAGGAAAGTGCAAGGCAGCGGTGGCTAGAGCTCAGAATTTTTGGATTCAGGCCTTGGGAGAATTGTCTCTCTGATGACTCAAATACTGAGATTTCTAGACTCCTCAACAGGTTAAAACTCTCCAATAGTTTTTTGTTGGATTCATCTCACGAATCTCTTAAATTATCAGCCAAGAATATGGGATTATCCTCGGTGACACGGAGAGCCCTGTGGTTAAGATCCTGGACAGCGGATTCGGCATCCAAGGCCTCTTTATGGGATTAACTTTTTGAAAGAAACTATTTGGAGCGCCGCTAGAAGACCTGATCAAACAGATGTCGGATACTAAAAGAGCTCTCCCTCAGGATAGAAGGATCAAGTGGAATCATAGATACCCATATGGAAATGCCAGACCTTTCCAGTCTTCTTCCCGCTCACAAAATTTTCGCAGTCTCTATGGAGACAGAAAATTCCAAGAACGTCCTAAGAAGCAGGAAAAGAGGAAGTTCTGACAAAGTAGGAGGAAGATTGCAGTGGTTCAGAGACACCTGGGAACAGACTACTCAAAATTTTTGGATTCGAAAGATCATTTCGGAGGGATACAGAATCAAGTTTTTTTTCAACCTCCGTTGAGCCAGTTCCTTATTTCCTCATATCCTTCGGTAATCAAAAATGTAGCCCTGTATTCGGCATGCCTCACACTGCTACAAAAGGGAGTCATAGAGAAGGTCCCGGTTCATCGCAGATTCCAAGGTGTCTACTCTCGTCTCTTTCTGGTTCTAAAGCCGGACGGCTCCTTCCGTCCGGTTTTAGATCTAAAGAGGGTCAACAGTTGTATCCGCTATCAACGTTTCCGGATGGAAAACCTCACTTCTGTCACGCAGACTCTGCAGAGAGGAGATTTTATGGTTACACTGGATTTAAAAGACGCCTATCTTCATGTTCCTATAGCCGAAGCATCCAGAAAGTTCCTCAGATTCTCTATTAGGGTAAACAAGAGGATTCTTCACTTTCAGTTCAAAACCCTCCCATTCGGTCTGTCATCAGCTCCAAGGGTTTTTACCAAGATCCTGTGCCCACTGACGTCAAGCCAAAGACTACGGGGTGTCGCTATCGTACCGTATTTCGATTACTGGCTCATCAAGGCCGAATCTACACAAAACGGCTGGACACCACGATTCGTTTCCAGGAAGACATGGCTTCCTGGAAACGAATCGTGGTGTCCAGCCGTTTTGTGTAGATTCGGCCTTGATGAGCCAGTAATCGAAATACGGTACGATAGCGACACCCCGTAGTCTTTGGCTTGACGTCAGTGGGCACAGGATCTTGGATTCAGGCCTTGGGAGAATTGTCTCTCTGATGACTCCAATTCCTAGGGTTGATAGTGGACTCAGTTTCCTGGTGCATCTTTCTCCCGCAATCAAAGATCAGGAAGATAAGACGGGAGATTCAAAGGAATCCTACCTGCTCTTTCAGAAGAGCTATGAGGGTCCTGGGTATTCTCACAACATCCATCCCTGCGGTCGGTTGGGCAAAGTCTCAGCTGCGTCCCTTACAATGGCAGATCCTTTCAAATTGGTCAAGAAGGGGAGACGACCTAGACTCAAACTTCACAATATCACACCCAGTCCTATCTCATCTGAATTGGTGGAAGAAGTCAGCCCATCTTTCCAGGGTCTCTTGTTCCAATCCCGACATTGGATAACTACAGATGCCTCAAGAATTGGCTGGGGGGCACATTTAGGTTGCCTCTTCACACAGGGAATTTGGTCTCCAGACGATTCTCATCAGTCTTCAAATTACCGAGAATTAAAGGAGGTCCTTCTAGCCCTCATGGCTTTCAGACCCCAGATAGAGGGTCATTCTGTAAGAGTTCAGTCAGACAACGCGACGACAGTTGCTTACATAAACAAGCAAGGAGGAACACAAACACGAAATCTGCAGATTCTATGTTCTGTGTTAATGAGGTGGTCCCAACAACATCTGAAGGATATCTCGGCAACCCACATCAGAGGCTGCTACAATCTTATTGCGGACGACCTCAGCCGGGCAAGGTGGTCTCAGGCAGAGTGGTCTTTGACCACACAGACCTTTTCCATCTTGGTGGCAAGATTTGGCCTTCCAGAGATGGACTTGATGGCTACCAGAAGAAACAGGAATGTTCCGTTTTTTTACGAACCTCAACAGGCTGGACTCTCCTCTCATGTTCTGGACGGCCTTTCAATAAAATGGAGTTTCCGTTTGGCCTACATATTCCCTCCTGTAGCCTTGATTCCTTGAATTCTCCAAAAGATTTGTTCAGACAGAGCCAGGGTCTTGGCCATCATACCCTGCTGTTGGTTTGCCCTACTCAAGCAGCTTACCTTGGCCTCCTGGGAACTTTTGACTTCGGAGCCTTTGTTGAACAACAGGGAGCTTCATCCAGACCTCCTTCGGATGTTTCAGTTGACGGCCTGGCTGTTGCAGAGTTGATTCTGCGGAACCAAGGTGTTGACGGAGACCTGTCTGACCTTCTGTTGAATTCTGTAAGACGCTCTACATCCAGGATATATTTTGGAATTTGGAAAAAGTTCCTTCTGTGGTGCTCTGCTAGAGGTTTGAATATTTTCCCCGGGGAGGGGGGCCGTCTTATAATCGAGCACTACAGCACTACAGAATCTGCGGGCACTAAACAAATAAATTAATTAAAAAAAACAATAGAAAATGGTGGGAAATTGAATTGTCCCTGTTGTGGGCTATAATCAGACCAAGAGGGAAAGACTACCACCCTCAGCCAAAACTGTATAATTCCAAATATAAGTCCCCTAAGTTCTAACTAAGCACCACAATTATTCAATGTGGTGGTCTTTTTCCCTTGGTCTAATTATATCCCACAACAGGGACAATATAATTTCCCACCACTTTCCATATTCATTTTATCAATCGATTTATTTTTTTTGTACCTCAGAGTTATGTGAAAGTAAGGTTTTAAAATGATCATCTGGCATAAATGTTAATGGTGTTGTGTTGCGGAACATGATGTTGCTATATGGCGGCTGTCTTGCCAAAAACATTAGTGCGTTGGATTATTGTATTTGTCTTGCAAACGGTGGTCCAAAACATGAATAAATTCCTCAAATAAAACTAGGTCTTTCCGGGTGACAGGTTATATGTAAAGGTTTGGAAGCTGATCAGCTGGCTTATAGAGGAGCTGACACTTCATATGCAAGCAATCAAGGACATGTTTTAATGTATATGCCAAAACTTGAAGCGACATGCTTGTCCATAGGTTGAGTGAAATGCAGCACAAAAGGGGCATGCAGGCATTGGAGATTGAAATTCCAAGCAGTAGTGGCAGCCACATGTTCAATTCTCAGAGACGCTTGTGAGTGCCCCTCTCTTTCCTCATATGGCAATGGATTAGATTGTTAAAACAATATTGTATATATTGAATCTTCTATTCACTATAATACAGATATTTTACTTGTGTGAAAGAACTCCTTGTGAAGGCTAGGTAAAATATATATACTTGAATTTACAAGTCATAAGACATTTGAGCTGATGCAAGTAAAGTTCACTTTAAGGAACACTCCAGTCATCATATGCACTTTAATGGTGCATTAAGGTTGGGGGAATCGACTATGTTATGCACATGCAGACTGCACAATGCCCAATGACCTTGCCCTATATACACACATGCCTACTACCATATATATTTATACCACCCCACACGTATGATGTCAGGCCTACGGGAGGGTTGTCTGCAAAAAAAATTGCAGGTTTGGAATCTAGTGATGGGTTCTGTGCAGGGTGACCGCTGTCCACCAGGTGTTGAGTCCCTGGCTTTCTGCAGATTAGACTTGTGTATTTGTATTCGGGCGAACATGAAAACTAACGGCCCGAATACCGAACATACGAACATGTCGGCGGTAAAACTTAGTAGAAGACACACAACACGAAGAATCTTTGTCTTAGACTACTAATCTCCCTGGTGCCTTCCCCATCTAGCCTACCTTAACCCCTGCGATGCTGCATAGATAACGGAAGCGGAAATCTGTAGGTTCGCTGTCAGGGGTTAAAGGGTCGTGCGAGTGAGCCTATTGGTCGCCTGCAGGGGCCTCCTCTGGCATCAACCAATTTGTAAAGAAGAAAAGGGAGAATAAAGAATAAGGAAGATGCAGCAGAAAATACAGAAGAAAATGGTCGGCAGAGAAGGTAGGGAAACGGTCAGAGAGCGTGAGAGCGAATGCGAGTGTGCAAGAAGGAGTGAGAGTATGAGTGACCCATGAATTTCAGACAAAAATTCTGAACTTTTTGCTACTTTTTCCTCTGATTTGTGAGAGGTCTGGCCTCATTTTCAGGGCTTCATAAGAATTGCCGAATCTACCAAAATTCATTAAATTTGAAATGAATCCAGATGCAGAAGTCTACTAAATAGCACAATGACACCATGTATACTACACAATAACCATCACACAACGCTATTCAAAGTCACAGTACTCTATGCACATACATACTGAACAATATACAGTGACCCTACCCTATGCACATTCATACTACCCTGTGCACAGTGGCACCCTTTAACCATAATAAAACTGCACAACTTAGATGCCTGCACGTTTCTTAAAGCTCATTATCTCCAAAGCCAAACTTCTCATCTTCCTTTGCTCCGATGCTAATATTCCCTCACTAGTTTCCCTCAATGTCCCTACAATTATCTCCCCATCGCCTCACATTTGCTGGCGTGGTGTCACCCTTTACTCAGACCTCTC
This sequence comes from Spea bombifrons, assembly GCF_027358695.1. Lineage (NCBI taxonomy): Eukaryota > Metazoa > Chordata > Amphibia > Anura > Pelobatidae > Spea > Spea bombifrons. The sequence continues at coordinate 34,626,523 of NC_071090.1, read as the reverse complement.
ATTCACCCCCCATATCTAGGCTGTCTGAAAAAACTTCTGTCTCTTGGTCGAAAGCATTGCCCACATTCATCCCTTCCTAACACACGATTCCACTAAGTCTCTTGTGCCATCATTATCTCCTGCCTTGACTATTGTAACCCTGCCTTATCTGGTCTCCCTTGTACCTGTCTTGCCCCTCTACAATCCACCATGAACGCTGCTACCAGTCTTATTTTCCTCTCCATCCCTTTACTTACACCTTTGTCTCTTCGCTCGCTGCCTGTGGAGTGTCAACACTTCTGTTATTCAAAAACTTTATTATATTTTCCATGTACTACAAGCCACATCATCAAATAAGGAGGCATATATTTCAAGCATGAAATATGAAATGTTTAGCAATTCTTGAAAAAAACATGTAAATGAGAAACAGTAGGTTTCTACCATTTGAATTTCAGGGCCAGAACCAGTGGCGTTGCCCCCCCCCGTGTGCCCCCAATTGAAACGCCATTTTTTAGGGGGTTTTCCCGCAGCCGTGATAGACGATAAGAGGAGGGTGAAAGGCGCCGGAACATGTTTTCAGCAACTGTTCATGCTCATGCTGAGCGCCGGTATATGACGTCATATTCCATCGCTCAGCAGTGAAGCCGCGCACACCGGGGAGACAGAGGCCTCGCACTCCCACCGCAGGACTCCTGAAAAGTAAGTGAACTTCAAAGGGGAGAGGGTAGATAAGGAGAAGGGAGTGAAACAGGGGGGATAGGGGGTATATAGGGCAGAAGGGAGTGAGAAGGGGGTATATAGGGCAGAAGGGAGTATATAGGGCAGAAGGGAGTGAGAAGGGGGTACATAGGGCAGAAGGGAGGGAGAAGGGGGTACATAGGGCAGCAGGGAGTAAGAAGGGAGAAAGGAACGTAGCAAGAATATTGAAATAAAGAGTCAGAATGAGATAGAGAAAATGAATGGATTAATGTGTGGATGAATTGTGTGAATGAGAGAATTAATGAATTTGTGAGAATGAATCAATTAATATGTGTAAATTATGTGAAAGAATAAATGATTGTGTGAATGCAAGCGAATTAGTGAGTGACTGTACAAGTGTTTGTGTAAATCATAGTTGTAAAATTGATTTGTCAAAAAGGCAAAGATGGTATAAGCAGGGTGTTTATGGGACAAAAATGGCACAGGTAGCGTGTTTATGGGACAAAGATGGTGTAAACTCGGCTGTTTGGGAACAATTGTGTGAATGCAAGTGAATTAGTGCGTGACTGTACAAGTGTTTGTGTAAATCATAGTTGTAAAATTGATTTGTCAAAAAGACAAAGATGGTATAAGCAGGGTGTTTATGGGACAAAAATGGCACAGGTAGCGTGTTTATGGGACAAAGATGGCACAGGTAGCATGTTTATGGGACAAAGATGGCACAGGTAGCGTGTTTAGGGAACAAAGATGGCGTACACTCGGCTGTTTGGGAACAATGCTGACTCATGCTGGGTGTTTGGGGGCAAAGATGGCACGTCTTATGTGTGTGTGTAATTTGGGTGCTGGGGCCCAAGGAAATGCTTGGGTTGGGTTCAATTTTGTTACTATAAAATATATTGGCAACAGGGTCTAAAATGTATGTATTTATAGGCAGCAGGGGAAACTATTTATATATATTGGCTGCAGGGGCTAGTATTATCTATATCAGCAGCAGGGACGAATATTAATATATATTGGCAGCAGGGTCTATTTATATATCGACAGCAGGGGCTAATATTAATATATATTGGCTGCAGGGGGCTAATATTTATATATATCGGCAGTAGGGTATAATATTAGTATATATCGGCAGCAGGGTCTAATATTAAAGAATGAAAAATAACTACCAGTTCAGCTGTTATTTTGAAATAATATTTCAATCACGGTCTTTACTTCAAAGAGATAAGCACGTAAAAATGGATGTCTAACGTGTATATATATATATATATATATATATATATAATTAGTGCATATGTAGCATTTTATAATTGCCCCCCCTACTTTGGTCCCTGCCCCCCCATGTGATCCAACAACAACAAATTAACAGATATAGGAAAGGCTGAACATGATGGGCGCATGTCTTTTTTTTAGCCTATATAACTATGTAACTATTGCTTATGTGAGGAATGTGGGAGTAGGTGCACGGTAGGCCTTATTTTTTATATAAATATTGATAGTGGGAACATGTTAAACAGAACAAAATGTTAAGTGGGGTTCAGGGAGCACTGAGTCATAGGTTGGGGTGTTGGTGTTTATGTCTAATGTTGTTAAAAAAAACTATTACTATGCCTCAAACAGATCTCTGATTTGTGCATAACTTTTGGTAAAACAGGTTCTTTTTGTCTTCATTGTGAAAAATTAAAGTTGAAACAATTAAAAATGTTTAAATCAACATTGTCAAAGCTGCCAACAGAGTGTATGTGTAGTTTGGACAAAAGTCAAAAATGTTTGCCTCCATAAGCCGCATTTGATGATGTAACAGTGTCTTCACAATATAAATCGTATGTCTAACCTAACAGCTCGAGTTGCAGACTTTGATAACTGCAATGCATAATGAAATTTACACCCGCCATTTTGCTGTTAGGGCTTAGTCTCTGCAGTGCATATGTTCCAGGTAAGTTTAAACCAACATATTGGTCAAAATAGGCAATATTTTGTATACATTAATAATTTTGATCAGTATTATAAATTATATGCAATTAATAAACATTACTCTGTAGCAGATGCAGACTTTCAGCCAGATGTACCATGCGTTAAGAAAGCATTGCAGGTGAAGTATCAATCTCAATAACTTCTTCATTGTAGACGATAATAAAGGTTTACTAAAGTTAGTTTTGGGGGTGTTTGCTTTGGGGGAATTTGCTTTACACACAGAAAATCAAATTAGATAATTATACAATTCCTACTTCTTTACAACTTGGTAGGTAACAAACATGTGTGTGTGTATATATATATATATATATATATATATATATATATATATATATATATATATATATATATATATATATATATATATAAGCAACATGGGCAATTATGTTGAATGTTCCTTTACAATGTGCTTGCTTTACATGATAAAATGTGGTGATTTTTTTATATAATCATAGACTTCTAAATCAGTGGACCTTTTATTTCCTCTACAGACCGTGCCAGAACTCCTCCAAAGTCTGACAAAACTCCTTTGCAAGTATCAACATGCAAAGGTTAGTTTCTTGATTTTATCTGTTTTATAATGACTAACAAAAAGGTAAATCTATGAGCGCCTAAACTTTAATATGTAATGGTTGGTTAACTGGGTTATTTCCCCTTATAACATTAAACAAAACATTATCGTGTTATTAGAATGTGTGATGTGTTAACATTCATTGACAACTAGTCTCTCATTTTCAAATCTATTATTTGTACAACCCTGTGGAATATGATGGCGCTATATAAAACAAAATATAATAATAATAATGATGATAATATCAAAACCCACTTGCATCGTTTTACAAACAACCATAATGCAGCTTCCAGATATTATGAATACATAAAAAAATGTATCTGGGTTATTTCAGAAATCCCAAAATGTTCTGCTATCACTGTATCAAAACTATAACAGAAAGTGCAATATATAGTAGTTTTTTTTAATCAAGCTGATTATTGCCTTGGCTTTACAGGACACAAACAATGACAAACTATCCCAAGAAGTAAATTATGACCTCAACGCTCTTTGGGTAAGATAAAAACGACCTTAATAAACTTCTGATCTTATTTAACATCATGCCTCTTCATTACAAGTTACACTAAAAGCTGCTCATAGACTGTATATTTTAATTTATATATTAGACTTGCGCATTCGGATTTGTACACATTTTTATTTTAACAAAATTTGCCAATTTCATCAATTTGAAATTGAGGAGGGACCCTCATGAAACAAATGAAAACTAAGCAGGCAGTTATGAATTTTCATTTGCATTTCGTTGTTTTTTCCACTCACTTTAACTCCTGCTCTCTTACACTCTTTCTCAAGCCCTCTCACACTCTCATTCACACTCTCTCATGCTCCCTCTCATTGTCTTTCTCTACCAGTTGGCATACATTCTCCTATTCAAATTGGAAATTCAACAAAAAAGCTATTTATTGTACATTGTGTTAATTAATTGAACAATTTAACTTAAAAATGTTTATATTGATGTTTACTTAACTTTACAGGAAGAAGTTGGATGTATTCTTCATGATCTCATAGATATAAATGCGGTAAGAATTTTATTTTTAATGTTTTATTTCCTCAATTAAAACATATGAAATAATATGACTATACAGCAAATTATACTTATTATATTCCTGGTCTGGGTAGTCAAAGAGAATAATTGGGTAGTGGGCAAACCTTCCCTAGCGCCATCCTTTGTGGCTTGGAGATGTCCCTGCTAGTGATTTCTGCCGAGCGCCCCTCAGCATTAGTATGCAGACAACCCCTTCAATGGGAAGAGCAAAACATGCCAACACATTTTTGTAAGCATTTCTAGCACAAGGAAATTTTAAACTGTCTGTCGATCAAGAGATGATAGTGTGAGCAGCAAACTGTCTTATGCTGTATACATAAATGTGAACGGGTGGGAGAGGAAAAGTTTGCAGGGAAGTTGTCGTATCCCTCCTCTTTACATAAGAATGGATCAGAAGGAAAAACAGTGCAACAAAAGGCACAGAAAATATTTGTTGCAGTTCTCATTGCTAGTCATTATGGTGGGCCATTTGCACAGATGTTGCTGGGTTTAACACTAAACCTAGCCACTAGGGCAGTAATGTATTCTGGCCTAGGCCAACTAGACCCCTGGTGCAAAATTGAAGGACAGAATGCCCTCTTGGCTAATCTGGCTCCCCAGTGTAAGGCTGCTCAATGGGGCAGTTACAAGGAAGACCCATGGTCCCCCAAACCAGCCCTTTCACAGGATGGCGAGGATGGCAGCCCTGAAGGGGGCAGCAGGGGGCACTGCCACAAGTAAAATACACTAGGACTGAAACAACGAATCGATAAAATCGATAATAATCGATTATGAAAATCGTTGTCAACGATTTTCATAATCGATTAGTTGAATCGATTTTTATCGATTTATAAAATTATGTTTTTCAGAGCAAATGCTCTGAAAAACTCCTGTCCTTCTATAATCCGTTCTCAAATAGAGATCGGATTATAACAGTAGAATCCAGACCCCCCGCAAAGCTGCTGGAGACCTGGATCCTCTCTGCCACCCGGTGAGGGTCTGTGCAAAACGCGCAGACATCCTCCGCTTCTCCCCTCCCCTTCCGCTTCTCCCCTCCACTTCCACCGGGGCTTCTATTACTGAACCCGGCGTCACGTGACCTTCCGGTGCGGCTTCCATCATGGAAGCCCCAATGGAAGCGGAGGGGAGAAGCGGCTGTCTGCACGCATCGCACAGACCCCTACCGGCTGCACGGGATTTGGATTTTAGTGCGTGATGTGCGCAACCTCCCTACTTCCCTTCACTTCTACCTTCGCCCCCAGGGGTTAATATAGCAGCAGAAGAAAAACGGAGCAAGTAAGCACCACTGGGTAAGGTGAGCATGGAGTATTATCTTTATTTTTTTGTCTTATTTGCCCTGTGTTTCTTTTGTTGCTATATTAACCCCTGGTGGGGCAGGTAGAATTTTTTCGGGATCTATTAATTATGTCTTTGCAGTCTTTAATTTGTGTTTTTTATTTTTTGATTGCTGTAATATGATTTATTGTTTGTATTGTCCATATATTTATATTGTATTGTGTATCCTTTTTTTTCTATATTCATTAAAGCATATATTTTATGCCTATTTTAGCGCTGTCAGTTTTTTTTTATATCAGGGGGCACAGTGGCATAAAGGGGCTATGAGGCATATCAGGGGGCACAGTGGGGATATAGGAGGTGTAAGGCATATCAGGGTGCACAGTGGCATATAGGGGGGTATAAGGCATATCGGGCATGGTGGAATATAGGGGGTATAAGGCATATCGGGGCACAGTGGCATATTGAGGTAAAGGGCATATCAGTGACATATTGGGTATAAGGCATATAGGGGGCTATAAGGCATATCGGGGCACAGTGGCATATAGGGGAGTATAAGGCATATCGGGGCACAGTGGCATATCGGGGGTGTAAGGCATATCAGGGGGCATGGTGGCATATAGGGGGTATAAGGCATATTGGGGCACAGTGGCATATCGGGGGGCCACACTGGCATATAGGGGGCTATAATGCATATCGGGGCACAGTGGCATATCAGGGGGCAGAGTGGCATGTCAGTGGCATATAGGAGGTATAAGGCATATTGGGGGTACAGTGGCATCTCTGGTACATAGGAGGTATAAGGCATATATGGGGCAGAGTTGCAAGCTGGGAGTGAGATGTGCATAACTGGGGGGCAGGTTGGCAAATAAAAGAAAATATAAACAAGAGGCTTTTTTCTCATAGTTTTTATTAAATATGAAAAAATATACTTTACATGAATTAATATTTACTAGTAAAACTTTTTTGGTATTAAAACTTAGAGAAATAGTGTTTGGGTTCCTTTAAAATATAGCTTTATTATTATGTCAGTGTTAATGACGCATCGTAATGTAAATTATACATTGTATATTGTTTTTTTTATCCGATTAATCGAAAAAATAATCGGCCAACTAATCGATGGGTATTTTGCAGCCCTAAAATACACTACTGTATTAATGGAGTATGCACGTTTGTCTTCGTTAAAGAGCACCTTTGGATTTAGTGAATAGACTCCATAGCCTATATATATATATATATATATATATATATATATATATATATATATATATATATATATATATATATATATATATATATATATATATATATATATATATATATACCGTATTGGCTCGGATATAGGCCGCCCCCGTATATAGGCCGCACCCTAAAAGTTTGATGCTTTTTTAAAGAAAAAGTTTTTTTCTTTAAAAAGCACCAAAAAAAAAAAAAAAAAAACATTCTGCCACTCTGTCTCCCCCCCGAGATATGCTACCACTGTCCTCCCCCCCGAGATATGCTGCCACTGTCCCCCACCGAGATATGCTGCCACTGTCCTCCCTCCCCGAGATATACTGCCACTGTCCCCCCCCGAGATATGCTGCCACTGTCGTCCCCCCCCCCGAGATATGCTGCCACTGTCCTCCTCCTCCCCCCCCTCGACTTACCGGAGCAGACTCCCGGGTGTCTTGCGGGGCCGGCGGGGGGCATCTACGCAATACGCGTATACAACCGGAAGTTGTATACGCGTATTGCGTAGATGCCCCCCGCCGGCGCCCAGCAAGACACCCGGGAGTCTGCTCCGGTAAGTCTTGGGGGCAGAGGTAAAACGCATCGTGTGGACGGTCACCGGCTGCGGCGATGCGGGTAAACAACCCGGAGGCTGTTTACCCGCATCGCTGCAGCCGGTGACCGTCCAGACGATGCGCTTAGACAACCTCCCGTGCCGGCACCCCCCCCGTGGAAAGTCCTGGCAGGGGAGGCTGTCTGAGGACATCCGAGAGTAGGATGCAGGTCCCCTGCACCGTTGCGGGGGATCAGTATCCTAACCCCGCTGCCTGCCCGGCGCAGTGACCGTCCACACGATGCGTTTTACCTCTGCCCCCAAGACTTACCGGAGCAGACTCCCGGGTGTCTTGCGGGGCCGGCGGGGGGCATCTACGCAATACGCGTATACAACCGGAAGTTGTATACGCGTATTGCGTAGATGCCCCCCGCCGGCGCCCCGCAAGACACCCGGGAGTCTGCTCCGGTAAGTCTTGGGGGCAGAGGTAAAACGCATCGTGTGGACGGTCACCGGCTGCGGCGATGCGGGTAAACAACCCGGAGGCTGTTTACCCGCATCGCTGCAGCCGGTGACCGTCCAGACGATGCGCTTAGACAACCTCCCGTGCCGGCACCCCCCCCGTGGAAAGTCCTGGCAGGGGAGGCTGTCTGAGGACATCCGAGAGTAGGATGCAGGTCCCCTGCACCGTTGCGGGGGATCAGTATCCTAACCCCGCTGCCTGCCCGGCGCCCGGGACTACATGTCCCGGGCGTCGGGCACTAGACCCCGAATATAGGCCGCACCCCCACTTTAAAGTCTTAAAGTGGGGGGAAAAAGTGCGGCCTATATTCGAGCCAATACGGTATATACATATATACTGCTCAAAATAATAAAGGGAACACTAAGATTACACATCCTAGATCTGAATGAATGAACTAATCGTATGACTTATTCCGTCTTTACATAGTTGAATGTGCTGACAACAAAATCACACAAAAATTCTCAATGGAAATCAAATTTATCAACCCATGGAGGTCTGGATATGGAGTCACACTCAAAATCAAAATGGAAAACCACACTACAGGCTGATCCAACTTTGATGTAATGTCCTTAAAACAAGTCACAATGAGGCTTAGTAGTGTGTGTGGCCTCCACGTGCCCGTATGACCTCCCTACAACGCCTGGGCATGCTACTAATGAGGTTGCGGACGGTCTCCTGAGGGATGTCCTCCCAGACCTGGACTAAAGCATCCGCCAACTCCTGGACAGTCTGTGGTGCAACGTGGCATTGGTGGATGGAGCTAAACATGATGTTCCAGATGTACTCGATCAGATTCAGGTCTAGGGAACGGGCGGGCCAGTCCATAGCATCAATGCCTTCCTCTTGCAGGAACTGCTGACACACTCTAGCCACATGAGGTCTAGCATTGTCTTGCATTAGGAGGAACCCAGGGCCAACCGCACCAGCATATGGTCTCACAAGGGGTCTGAGGATCTCATCTCGGTACCTAATGGCAGTCAGGCTACCTCTGGCAAGCACATGGAGGGCTGTGCGACCCCCCAAAGAAATGCCACCCCACACTATTACTGACCCACCGCCAAACCGGTCATGCTGGAGGATGTTGCAGGCAGCAGAACGTTCTCCACGGCGTCTCCAGACTCTGTCACGTCTGTCACATGTGCTCAGTGTGAACCTGCTTTCATTTGTGAAGAGCACAGGGCGCCAGTGGCGAATATGCCAATCCTGGTGTTCTCTGGCAAATGCCAAACGTCCTGCACGGTGTTGGGCTGTAAGCACAACACCCACCTGTGGACGTCGGGCCCTCATACCACCCTCATGGATTCTGTTTCTGACCGTTTGAGTGGACACATGCACATTTGTGGCCTGCTGGAGGTCATTTTGCAGGGCTCTGGCAGTGCTCCTCCTGCTCCTCCTCGCACAAAGGCGGAGGTAGCGGTCCTGCTGCTGGGTTGTTGCTCTCCTACGGCCTCCTCCACGTCTCCTGATGTACTGGCCTGTCTCCTGGTAGCGCCTCCATGCTCTGGACACTACACTGACAGACACAGCAAACCTTCCTGCCACAGCTCACATTGATGTGCCATCCTGGATGAGCTGCACTACCTGAGCCACTTGTGTGGGTTGTAGACTCCGTCATGCTACCACTAGAGTGAAAGCACCGCCAGCATTCAAAAGTGACCAAAACATCAGCCAGGAAGCATAGGAACTGAGAAGTGGTTTCTGATCACCACTTGCAGAACCACTCCTTTATTGGGGGTGTCTTGCTAATTGCCTATAATTTCCACCTGTTGTCTGTTCCATTTGCACAACAGCATGTGAAATTGATTGTCCATCAGTGTTTCTTCCTGAGTGGACAGTGTGATTTCACAGATGTGTGATTGACTTCGAGTTACATTGTGTTGTTTAAGTGTTCCCTTTATTATTTTGAGCACTGTATGTATGTATGTATATATATATGTGTGTGTGTATATATATATATATATATATATATATATATATGTATATGTGTGTATATATATGTGTATATATGTATATGTGTGTATATATATGTGTATATATGTATATGTGTGTATATATATGTGTATATATATATATATATATATATATATATATATATATATATATATATATATATAAATATATATATATATGTATGTGTAACCCTGGTATCTTTATCTATATACCTCCAGTTACCATAGATACAGACTTCCTGGGCAGAGAGTGATCACTGGAGCACTGGGCATGACTTGGGGCCAATAGGAAGTCAGGCCCTTTCCCCAGGCTGCCTGGGATGTGTAGAGAGAGAGACTGGAGGTGGCTGCAGCTGGGGAAAAGGAGGGGTGACTTGGTCTCTGCAGAAAAGCACCCCAAGAGAGGGACGTACTAAACAGCATATTGGGGATGATGGGATGATGGGATGATGGGATGATTGGCTGCAATGATCAGCATTATCAATAGGTGTCAGTATACTTTTTACACTCATGTTAAATCAAAGTACTGTATGTTCTTTTAGGTAGTTCTTGATACTAAATTGCAACAAATACATTGCAAAAAGAAGTTGCAAATGTTTAACTGTCTACTTGCTGAAATATATTCAGTTTTATAACGGAATCATGGTAAATTCTATAGAAATAATAGAAAAATTTTAAGTAATCAACATATTGATTTAATATGGTACATGTATGTGCAACACCATATCTTACCTGTTTTGATTGGCACAATATGGGAATATATATTATTATTATTTTTACATGGGGATTATGGGTGAAATATCATGGTTACACATGCTAAGGAACATATTTGACCTGTTTCTGATAAGAATATGGCTATAAATATTTTTTTACATGGGGATTATGGGTGGAATATTATAGTTACACATGCTAAGGAACATATTTGACCTGTTTCTGATAAGAATATGGCTATAAATATTTTTTTACAGGGGGATTATGGGTGGAATATCATGGTTACACATGCTAAGGAACATATTTGACCTGTTTCTGATAAGAATATGGGTATAATTATTTTTTTACGGGGAGATTATGGGTGGAATATTATAGTTACACATGCTAAGGAACATATTTGACCTGTTTCTGATAAGAATATGGCTATAAATATTTTTTTACATGGGGATTATGGGTGGAATATCATGGTTACACATGCTAAGTAATACATTTGACCCATTTCTGATATGATAAGATATGATATGAATATGGGTATAATATTTTTTTACATGGGGAATATGGGTGGAATATCATGGTTACAGATACCAAGGAACAAATTTGACCCTTTTGATAAGAATATGGGCATTTAATTATTTTTACATGGGGATTATGGGTGGAATATCATGGTTACACATGCTAAGGAACATATTTGACCTGTTTCTGATAAGAATATGGGTATAATTATTTTTTTTACGGGGGGGATTATGGGTGGAATATTATAGTTACACATGCTAAATAACACATTTGACACATTTCTGATAAGAATATGGGTATAATATTTTTTTACATGGGGATTATGGGTAGAATATTTTTTTACATGGGGATTATGAGTGGAAAATTATAGTTACACATGCTAAGGAACATATTTGACCCATTTCTGATAAGAATATGGGTATAATAATTTTTTTACATGGGGATTATGGGTGCAATATTACAATTACACATGCTAAGGAACACATTTGATCTATTTCTGATAAGAATATGGGTGGAATATTACAGTTACACATGCTAAGGAACACATTTGATCTATTTCTGATGAGAATATGGGTATAATCATTTTTACATGGGGATTATGGGTGGAATATTATAGTTACACATGCTAAGGAACATATTTGACCCATTTCTGATGAGAATATGGGTATAATCATTTTTAGATGGGGATTATGGGTGGAATATTACAGTTACACATGCTAAGGAACACATTTGATCTATTTCTGATAAGAATATGGGTATACTCATTTTTTTTACATGGGGATTATGGGTGGAATATTATAGTTACACATGCTAAGGAACACATTTCACCCATTTCTGATAAGAATATGGGTATAATATTTTTTACATGGGGATTATGGGTGGAATATCATGGTTACACATGCTAAGGAACACCATTTGACCCATTTCTGATAAGAATATGGCTATTAATATTTCTTTACACGGGGATTATGGGTGGAATATTATAGTTACCCATGCTAAGGAACACATTTGACACATTTCTGATAAGAATATGGGTATCATTTTTTTACATGGGGATTATGGGTGGAATATCATGGTTACACATGCTAAGGAAAACATTTCACCCATTTCTGATAAGAATATGGGTATAATATTTTTTACATGGGGATTATGGGGGGAATATCATGGTTACACATGCTAAGGAACACATTTGACGCATTTCTGATAACAATATGGCTATTAATATTTTTTACATGGGGATTATGGGTGGAATATTATAGTTACATATGCTAAGGAACACATTTGACCCATTTCAGATAAGAATATGGGTATAATACGTTTTTTTACATGGGGATTATGGGTGGAATATTAAAGTTACACATGCTAAGGAACATATTTGACCTGTTTCTGATAAGAATATGGGTATAATATTTTTTTTTTACATGGGGATTATGGGTGGAATATTATAGTTACATATGCTAAGGAACACATTTGACCCATTTCAGATAAGAATATGGGTATAATACGTTTTTTTACATGGGGATTATGGGTGGAATATTAAAGTTACACATGCTAAGGAACATATTTGACCTGTTTCTGATAAGAATATGGGTATAATATTTTTTTTTTACATGGGGATTATGGGTGGAATATTATAGTTACATATGCTAAGGAACACATTTGACCCATTTCAGATAAGAATATGGGTATAATACGTTTTTTTACATGGGGATTATGGGTGGAATATTAAAGTTACACATGCTAAGGAACATATTTGACCTGTTTCTGATAAGAATATGGGTATAATATTTTTTTTTTACATGGGGATTATGGGTGGAATATTATAGTTACATATGCTAAGTAACACATTTCACCCATTTCTGATAAGAAGATGAGTATAATATTTATTTTACATGGGGATTATGGGTGGAATATTACCGTTACACATGCTAAGTAACATATTTGACCCATTTCTGATAAGAATATGGGTGTACTCATTTTTTTACATGGGGATTATGGGTGGAATATTATAGTTACACATGCTAAGGAACACATTTGACCCATTTCTGATAAGAATATGGGTATAATATTTTTTTACATGGGGATTATGGGTGGAATATTATCGTTACGCATGCTAAGGAACATATTTGACCTGTTTCTGATAAGAATATGGGTATACTCATTTTTTTACATGGGGATTATGGGTGGAATATCATGGTTACAGATGCCAAAGAACACGTTTGACCTGTTTCTGATAAGAATATGGGAATTTTATTATTTTTACATGGGGATTGTGGGTGGAATATTATAGTTACACATGCTAGGGAACACATTTGACCTGTTTCTGATAAGAATATGGCTATAAATAATTTTTATATATGGAGATTATGGGTGGAATATTATGGTTACACATGTTTAGTACCTTATTTAACAAGTTTTTGTTAAGAATATGGCTATAATTATTTTTCTACATGGGGATTTTGGGCGCAATATCAAGGTTGCACATGCCATGGAAAATAATTGACCTGTTTCTGATAAGAATATGGGTAAAATCATTTTTCTACATGGGGATTATGGGTGGAATATTATGGTTACACATGGCTAGTGATGTATTTCACTTGTTTCTGGTAAGAAAATGGGTATGATTAATTGTTTTCATAGATATTATGGATACTATGATATGATTGCATGTGCCATGTAACATATTTGATCTATTTCTGTTAAGAAAATGGTTATAAATGTTTTTCTACATGGGGATTATGGGTGAAATGTCATGGTTACACACCCTTAGTAACATATTCGACCCATTTCTGATAAGAATGTTGGTACATAGGGATTATGGGAGGAATGGCATGATCAAAGGGACACATTTGACCTGTTTCTGATAGGAATATAGTTTTAGATATTTTTTTACATGGGGATTATGGGTGGAATATCATGGTTACACATGCCCAGTAACATATTTTACCAGTTTCTTATAAGTAAATTGGTATAATTATTTTCATATAAAGGGATTATGTGTGGAATATCATGGATACACATGCTAAGTCATATATCTGCCCTTTTTCTGATAAGAATATGGATATTTTTCAACATGGGGATTATGGGTGCAATATCATGGCAAGGAACACATTGGAGATTTTTCTGATGGAAATATGGCTATAATTATTTGACATGGGGATTATGGTGAAATAGCATGGTCGCACATGCCAAATAACACATCTGTCCTTTTTTATGGATAGTTGGGTATGATTTTTATATGGGAATCACTGATAGACTACCAAGCTTTCATATAGGGAAGGTAGGATCAGTCATGTATTGTTACCTTCATTTTGGGGCGTTGATTGGTGTTTTATATGTAAGGACTCCTTGTACTTTTTTGTTGGAATTGAGTATTACTTCATGGGGTATACAGAAAGCTGATGGTCTTCTGCTAAATCATGAAAAAGCGAGTGGGTATTTTCTATAACCCTTATCACAGACTGTTTTCCTTTCTTGATATGTTGCACTATGATGTTTTGATATATTTTTCAATGTAATTGGCCATTAAGCCATCACTTCTAAAGAGGATTGTTTATTTCTTTTCTTTTGCCGGTAAATATATAATGTCCAAGGTGTGGCATTGTGCACCAGTTTCATTACTTACCTAATTAAGATGGAATCATTGTCCATGATGTATTTTTATATGGCCAACACTTCTTATTTATTTCTTCAAGCGTTTTCATTTGTACCCCGCCTGCTGACTACCACTCTTGGCTACCCTGCCCCGTGTGGCTGAGTACCTTGCACAGCTACCCTGCCTCTTGCGGCTTAATACCACGCACATCTACTCTACGGAGTCCAGTGACTGCGTCCAACTGCTTACTACTGAGTCTAGTATCTGCTCCCAGCTGGTTACTACAGAGTCCTGTATCTCCTTCTGCAATTACTGTTGGTCTCAGTAACAGCCTGAGTTTTTCCCCATTTATTCACCCTACTATACTTCCCATCAGAGCACCTCAACCATGTGTTCCTGCTCATCCACCTCTGGTATCCTTAGTAAATTATTCTTTTTATGGTGTTTGCACACAGATAAAAAGAATATGATTTTCATGGTTTATGCCAAACAAAAAGAAAAATACATTAGGTAAAATTTTGCGCTATTTTTTTTTTTGCACTGTACACAAACAAAATATTTTGAAATTCAACCCACATATAAAAATATTTATAACCATACTCTTAAAAGAAACTGGTAAAATATGTTACTGGGCACGTGTAACCATTATATTCTACCCGTAATCCCCATGTAAAAAATATCTAAAACTATATTCCTATCAGAAACAGGTCAAATGTGTCCCTTTGATCATGCCATTCCTCCCATAATCCCTATGTAGAAAAAATATACCAACATTCTTATCAGAAATGGGTCGAATATGTTACTAAGGGTGTGTAACCATGACATTTCACCCATAATCCCCATGTAGAAAAACATTTATAACCATTTTCTTAACAGAAATAGATCAAATATGTTACATGGCATATGCAATCATATCATAGTATCCATAACATCTATGAAAACAATCATACCCATTTTCTTACCAGAAACAAGTGAAATACATCACTAGCCATGTGTAACCATAATATTCCACCCACAATCCCCATGTAGAAAAATGATTTTACCCATATTCTTATCAGAAACAGGTCAATTATGTTCCATGGCATGTGTAACCTTGATATTGCACCCAAAATCCCCATGTAGAAAAATAATTATAGCCATATTCTTAACAGAAACTTGTTAAATAAGGTACTAAATATGTGTAACCATAATATTCCACCCATAATCCCCATATATAAAAATTATTTATAGCCATATTCTTATCAGAAACAGGTCAAATGTGTTCCTTAGCATGTGTAACTACAATATTCCACCCACAATCCCCATGTAAAAATAATAAAATTCTCATATTCTTATCAGAAACAGGTCAAACGTGTTCTTTGGCATCTGTAAACATGATATTCCACCCATAATCCCCATGTAAAAAAATGAGTATACCCATATTCTTATCAGAAACAGGTCAAATATGTTCCTTAGCATGCGTAGCGATAATATTCCACCCATAATCCCCATGTAAAAAACTATTATACCCATATTCTTATCAGAAATGGGTCAAATGTGTTCCTTAGCATGTGTAACTGTCATGATTCCACCCTGTTAGTCTGGACTATGCATAACCATTTCGCGGTCATGTTCGTTTTCAACCACTAGTGGCCGTTCTTGCCTCTCTGAATCACTCAGAGTGATTATCATGTCCAGCTGCAGTGTATCACCTGATCAAGCCAGGCTTTATAAACATGCCCAGCCCTTCAGTCTGGGCCTTGTCATTGATGTTTTGGGATTACCTGCCTTGTTCCTGTACCTGCCTTGTTCCTGTACCTGCCTTGTTCCTGTACCTGCCTTGTTCCTGTACCTGCCTTGTTCCTGTACCTGCCTTGTTCCTGTACCTGCCGCGTGCCCTGCAAGTGGGCTTCCTGCCGCGTGCCCTGCAAGTGGGCTTCCAGCCGCGTGCCCTGCAAGTGGGCTTCCAGCCGCGTGCCCTGCAAGTGGGCTTCCAGCCGCGTGCCCTGCAAGTGGGCTTCCAGCCGCGTGCCCTGCAAGTGGGCTTCCAGCCGCGTGCCCTGCAAGTGGGCTTCCAGCCGCGTGCCCTGCAAGTGGGCTTCCAGCCGCGTGCCCTGCAAGTGGGCTTCCAGCCGCGTGCCCTGCAAGTGGGCTTCCAGCCGAGAGTGCCCCATTCCGAGGGCTTCCAGCCAAGAGACATTCCTTGCTTAAGTTCTGCTTCCCTTATGAGGTTTGCCCCATCCGTGTGTTCTGTTTGTCTCAGTCTGTAGTCCAAAGGTATGTCTCTGTGTTATGTGTTTTGATTACATGTCTGATTTGTTCCGTACCACTGTCATGCAGGGATTAGCGTTAGGACCCACCGTCATTGGAGTACTTTGGCGTAGTGGTGGGCTAAGCATACTATGGCCATAAGATGTGACGGAATCTCCAATCGTTATCAAATAGTCCTAGGCTAGTTTCTGTATAGTGTGTCCTGTCTTGTTCATGTCTGTTGTATCCCCTGCACCTGGGCTCCTTATCTACCTGTCTCCTCGGTTCGTGACAGTAACTATAATATTCCACCCATAATCCCCATGTAAAAAAATGAGTACACCCATATTCTTATCAGAAATATATCAAATGTGTTCCTTAGCATGTGCAACTATAATATTCCACCCATTATCCCCATGTAAAATAATGAGTACACCCATATTCTTATCAGAAATGGGTCAAATATGTTACTTAGCATGTGTAACGGTAATATTCCACCCATAATCCCCATGTAAAAATAATAATACTCCCATATTCTTATCAGAAACAGGTCAAATATGTTCCTTAGCATGTGTAACCATGATATTCCACCCATAATCCCCATGTAAAAAATACTATACCCATATTCTCATCAGAAATGGGTCAAATATGTTCCTTAGCATGTGTAACTATAATATTTCACCCATAATCCCCATGTAAAATAAATATTATACTCATCTTCTTATCAGAAATGGGTGAAATGTGTTACTTAGCATATGTAACTATAATATTCCACCCATAATCCCCATGTAAAAAAAATATTATACCCATATTCTTATCAGAAACAGGTCAAATATGTTCATTAGCATGTGTAACTATAATATTCCACCCATAATCCCCATGTAAAAAAATATTATACCCATATTCTTATCAGAAACAGGTCAAATATGTTCGTTAGCATGAGTAACTATAATATTCCACCCATGTAAAAAATATTATACCCATATTCTTATCAGAAATGGGTCAATGTGTTATTTAGCATGTGTAACCATGATATTCCACCCATAATCCCCATGTAAAAAAATATTTATAGCCATATTCTTATCATAAATGGGTCAAATGTGTTACTTAGCATGTGTAACTATAATATTCCACCCATAATCCCCATGTAAAAAAATATTATACCTATATTGTTATCAGAAATGGGTGAAATGTGTTCCTTAGCATGTGTAACCATGATATTCCACCCATAATCCCCATGTAAAAAATATATTATACCCATATTCTTATCAGAAATGGGTCAAATATGTTACTTAGCATGTGTAACTATAATATTCCACCCATAATCCCCATGTCAAAAAATATTATACCCATATTATCAGAAATGGGTCAAATATGTTCCTTAGCATGTTTAACTATAATATTCCACACATAGTCCCCATGTAAAAAATATTATACCCATATTCTTATCAGAAATGGGTCAAATATGTTCCTTTGCATGTGTAACTAATATTCCACCCACAATCCCCATGTTTAAAATATATATTCCCATATTGTGCCAATCAAAACAGGTAAAATATGGTGTTGCACATACATGTACCATATTAAATCAATATTTTGATTACATAACATTTTTCTATTATTTCTATAGAATTTACTATGATTCGGTTATAAAACTGTATATATTTCAGCAAGTAAATAGTTAAACATTTGCAGCTTCTTTTTGCAATGTATTCATTGCAATTTAGTATCAAGAACTACCTAAAAGAACATACTTTGATTTACCATGAGTGTAAAATGTGTACTGACACCTATTGATAGTGCTGAGCGTTGCAGCCAATCATCCCATCATCCCCAATATGCTGTTTAGTACGTCCCCCCAAGAGATCTCTGGACCTTCCCTGCTGTTGAGGATCCCACAAGTCTCTGCTATAAGGAGCTGACTGATTCCTGTGTCTGAAGGCAGATGTGCTGCAGTGAGCTTGCCATGTGGTTCCAGTTGGATTACTGGATCCAATATACAGCAGAAGGCCTACATCTATAGAATAAAAAGCTAAAGCTGCCAGACTGCACCAGATACAGATATCAGAGGAAGGTACTCAGGATTAGTTACAGGCATTGAGACCATCACTACTAGTGATGGGAAGTCCGGATCATTAAAGTGAATCGGATCATTTCGATTCGTTCACTGAAGTGATCCGATTCATGATCCGGATCTTCGGATCACTCAGTGTGCCTGCACGGAGTTACTGGTTTCCAGTAACTCCGTGCAGGCACACTAATGATTGGCCCCGCCCCTTTCATTATGAATCCTCCCCCCTGCCTGACAGTGATGTCAATGAAGGCAGAGAGTCGTTCAAAGATTCGGATCTTACAGGGATCCGAATCTTACAGTGATCCGGATCATTGTAAGATCCGGATCTTTGAACGACTCTCTGCCTTCATTGGCATTCTAATCATTCAGAGAATATCACCATACTGTTATAAATAATACATTAATAATCACTGCCCCCAGGATTTACATTCCCCTTTACCTGCAACTGCACCTTAAGCTAACTTTATTAAATTAATTAAATTAACCCTCACCATTAAATTAACCCTAAACACCCCATCAACCATGACTGCCCCTAAAATTAACCCTTAACACCCCATTAACCATAACTGCCCCCAAATTAACCCTAAACACCCCGTTAAGCATAACTGCCCCTAAATTAACCCTAAACACCCCGTTAAGCATAACTGCCCCCAAATTAACCCTAAACACCCCATTAAGCATAACTGCCCCTAAATTAACCCTAAACACCCCATTAACCATTACGACCCCTGAAATTAACCCTAAACACCTCATTAAGCATAACTGCCCCCAAATTAACCCTAAACACCCCATTAAGCATAACTGCCCCTAAATTAACCCTAAACACCCCATTAACCATTACGACCCCTGAAATTAACCCTAAACACCTCATTAAGCATAACTGCCCCCAAATTAACCCTAAACACCTCATTAAGCATAACTGCCCCTAAATTAACACTAAAGACCCCATTAAGCATAACTGCCCCTAAATTATCCCTAAACACCCCAATAAGCATAACTGCCCCTAAATTAACACTAAAGACCCCATCAACCATACCAATTTATTAGGTAATTTATCTGGAGTACATGCAACTAATTTAGGGGCAGTTATGGTTAATGGAGTATTTAGGGTTAATTTCAGGGGCCGTTATGGTTAATGGGGTCTTTAGGGTTAATTTCAGGGGCCGTTATGGTTAATGGGATCTTTACGGTTAATTTCAGGGGCAGTTATGGTTGATGGGGTATAAGGGTTAATTTTATGCTGATGACTGAGGGTTAATTTAATTAATTTAATAAAGTTAACTGTAGGTGCAGTTATAGGTAAAGGGGGGGCAAACTCAGGGGAATCTAAATCCTGGGGGCAGTGTGAACATTATTAATGTATTTATTTATAAAAGTATGGTATCAGTAATATTCTCTGAATGATTCGAATCTCTGTAAGATTCGGATCCTTGTAAGATCCGGATCCCTGTAACATTCGAATCATTTGACTCTTCGGATCATTCGACTCTTTGAACGACTCTCTGACTCTGAGTCATCGTTCCTGTGTGAATTAATGAGCTGTAACCTGACCCCAGAGTCTGTGTCTGAGTGCTCTGCAGATGACTCACAGCTCTAGGATCAGGTTACAGCTGCATGATTCACAGACTGAACCGCTACAAATGAATCGTTCAGTCTAGTGAACCGATTCATCCGGATCACTAAAAAGAACCGGATCAAATGAACGATTCGTTCATGATCCGGACATCACTAATCACTACCCATTTCAAGGGAAGTATTACCTCCATCAAGGGCCCCAACATTTATGTGCACCAACATTACCCCAGGGGACTGATAACTATACAAAGTTGGGTTCCTAAATATTTGGGGAGGCAGGTGATTTGGACTGGGCTTGATTTAGCTATATTTTGTTTGCTGTATACCTGTTGATATTATTGGAATGTTCTTGGTTCCTTATCTCAACTAATAAATGAGTTCATCTGTTTGACAACTTTATATTCTTTGTGTTTGCTATATATGTGTCCTAGTACACTACACTCTAATTTCCTGGAGTAATTACTAGGTGGAGGCACTGCCAAACGGCCATATTAACCCCTAACTCTCCACTATGCAGAGGCCAGGATGTACACACTATGATGGATGTCAGGCCCAAAGTAAAAAGTGTAACATTATATATATATATATATATATATATATATATATATATATATATATATTACATTTTCCTTTGGTCAGCAATACTTCATCTGGATCATTATGTAATTTGAATTCCATTTAACTAAATCTATTTTTAGGAGTCACTTACTGAATATCCTGGGGAAGTTCTAGGACATTGTATTGATGAAATATTAAAACCACTTTTGGTAAGTTGATTTCCTATTGTTTCATAAAAATAAAATATATGTAGCATAAACATAAAAATTATTTTAGACTGAATATTCAGCATATTGTGTTTTCAAAGAAAGGCATCACACGCATCTTAGGTCTACATACTACACATATAAGTAAGAAAAATTGTATTAAAACTGCAAATTAAAAGCAATCCTTAAAGATTATGTACAGCAGAGGCTTTTGTTTTTGTTTTTTTGTCACAGTTATGTTTTTATGAAATAGGTTTCTTAATCAAATGTTTTGATGATTGCAAACTGAAAAAAAGTGTAATTCTCAAAATTAAGTTTGTCTAATGCCAATAAACATCTGCTCATTTCTCCATAGGAAGATTTAGGAGTTACAGAAAAACTTTCTCAAGCTCTATGCTCTTTGGTAAGTTATTTATTTTGCTGTGAAATATATAACATTAATAAAAAATAAAAAAAACAAGAACATCTGTCATTTGGTCTTGAGTCTCATATTCGATTTATGTTGTTTTTCTCTGGGATTTATTTAACCCCTTAAGGACAATGGGCGGTGCCTAAACCCATTGAAAACAATGTATTTTGAGCCCGTACATGTAAGTTGTCATTAAGGGGTTAATATGTGAATAAATGCATTTTGTTTAGTTTATTCACATGGGCTTTTCAATATTTCTACTTATTACACTAACAAATGAATGAAACTGCTACTTCATTAGGATTTTAGCTATGCGTAAACATAATTTGTTTTATTAATATTTTCAATGATTGGCAGAAGATAAAGTAATTGGCCTTCACATACACAATAATAATTTTAGAATGTAGTTTGCAAATTCTTTGGAAATAATGAAGACCCAAGAGATTTGGTCATTTTCTTGAGTCTAATCAGTAGATTCCCTTCATTAACATATTCATATTTAAAATGATATGCTATATTCCTTATTTATTATTTCAGAAACCTTATATTGTGTCAGTCTTGATTGTAAATTGCTCATTTTGTGGTTTTTTATTTTCATTGGTTTACATGTTTATATAATATTACATTTCATTTTCTCAACTACCACATTACCCAAACATCAACTAATTCCTTTGCATGGAATTGTATTTCTTGTATATTTCATGTTAAGTAAAAGAGTGGAAAAAAAGTGGAAATGTGCTAAATAGTAGGGCACATAATGAAATGTCAATATATAAAGGTTATATACATGCTGTAAAAAAAATAACGTAGTACAACATTTTTATTTCAGATGGGTGATCAACTTGCCTCAGAATATGTGCATAAACTTTTGAACGTATGTGTATCTTGTTTATATGTTTTTTCTGTCACAATTTGTACACCATAATTTCTGTTTGCAAAGTTTGTCAGTTTTTCATATTTACATTTTTTAACTGAAAATGCCACAAAGAGTCTAAGCCCCAGAACATAAGCCCAGGGAGGATGATTATGATGATGCTTTTCTGGCTGGAACCACCCTCTACTGATCTTCAAGCTCACCCTGTGTTGTTCACCCTTTTTTGTATGAAGAATGGTCCACAAGGTTCTGTTTAAGTCAACATTTATTTATTCCAATTCCGTGTCATAACACCTTAGGTGCTTGCTTTGCACTCTACTCTGGTTGTCTCTGGTTCTAGCTCTTGCTGAGGTATGATGTCACTTCCTGTTATCTGACCCTTTGTCAGGGTTCAGCCCCAGCCCTGGAAACTGCCAGGTGTGGCCACCCCTTTAAGAGGTCTGCCTGGAGTTGAACTCATCTCCACAGCTTGCTGCCTTGTTTATTTGTGTCTGTAATTTATGTACCTTTGCTCTCTTACCCTCATACATCTGAGGATCTCAGCTCCTCACTCCATCCCCTCTATTCCTTGCCTTGTTCCCTGTCCTTAATGTGCTGTGTATTTATGTTCAGCTGTGTTTTGTTATACCATTACCCTGCCTCCTTCACCTGAAGCCTAGACCACTCACACCTGATCTAATGAACCTGCCTCCCAGTAACAGAGGTGTGAGTTCATTAAGTTATTTGGAGCCATAGTTCATGCCAGATGTTGGATCTGCCTGCCTGCCTGCCTGCCTGTTACCTCTTTCACCCGGACCGCCTACTGGATTTCCCCTTTTTTGCTTGCTACCTGTCCCAGACCCTTTTGAATACTTACCTGGACTTTTCTACTCTCGTACTCCCCAGCAGTCTGTATGCATGATATATCTCCTACTCTGCTGCTTCTGGTGAGATGTCTGCCTTGCTTTTGTAATATAACCTATAACCAAACATTCTGCTTGTGTCCTTTGTGAAGTTTGTTTCAATCACTGCGTTCTTACACTCCTGCGCTCTGGACTCCAACATCCAGTTAAGGGTTGCAATATGATGAGCCTGACAGCCTTATGCATATTCATAAGGCTCAGCTCAGCACACACCCTTCATATTTGTCACGGAACCGGGTCCATACAGACGACTGAAAGGACCCAGCGCGCCCAAAGATTGTGTGCAGGAGTTACGGTGCAGTAGTGGAGTTAGACAGGGCCTGGTTGCAGGGCGACCACACTCACCCAGGTGATGAGCACCTAGGGTTGTGCAGCCACATACCAGCGCCCTGACATAGCAGCAGATGTAATCCAAAAGGAAACGAAATCCTGCAGGCACCCTGGAGCAGGCATGAAACATATCACTGGAATCACGTGCAGGATGCTGCAGGCTGGGAGTATGGAAGCTAAGCAAAGGATATAGCATTAACATAACAAGCAAGGGACAGGGAGACCAGGCACGAAACATAACCAGACAAGATATGCATGATACAGGGCACTACATTGAACAAGACAAGGAATAAACATAACCAGTCAAGATATACATAATACAGGGCACAACAGGGAACAAGACAGGACACCCCGCTGCCGGGGATACAGGACAGGACACACATAAATACAGGAACTAGCCTAGGACTGTTTGATAACTATTGGAGATTCCGTCTTATGGCCATAGTATGCTTAGCCCACCACTACGCCAAAGTACTCCAATGACGGTGGGTCCCAACGCTAATCCCTGCTGACAAAGATACAAAACAAACCAAACATGTAAACCAAACACATAGCACTGAGACATACCTTTAGACTGCAGACTGAGACAAACAGAACACACAGGTGGGGCACACCTTATAAAGGATACAGAGCTGAAGCAAAGAGCTGAAGCAGAAGCAAGGAATGGAAGATCAGAACAGAGCAAAAGGAAATCCAGGAATGGATCGAAGCAAAACAGGGAAATTAAAACAAGAGCGAGATATGCAGCTCCGCAGCCTGGGAAGGACGTGACAATATTGAAAAGGCAGTTAAGACTTTGTTTTTCCAACATATCCTATAGCATCTGGGCAGAGAGAAACATTTGTGGCACCTGAGTCCCCAAGAGTGTATTTCACCATGGACTTTGTTTTTCTTGCCTGTCTTTATGGTTGGGAAATTACAGGATTTGAGCTTAGTGCACTATGGTTCATCAATTTAATCTAAACATGCATCATTTGCCTCAGTAAAAAAACATGTACTAGATGAGCTACATTATTCTTATAATTCTGCAGAGAGCATTGTACAAGTGCTTGTAGATATTTTATTTTTAAAAAATTTTATTTAGATACAAAAATCTACATAACATATAAAAGACAATAACTTACAATACATTAGCAGCATATGATATTGATTATTGCTGGTCATCTATAGATCTCTATTATATATAGAGGTCTATATAATCTTCTTAATTCAATCTAGCTACAATTTATCTATGCGTGCATATGACAGATATGGACAACATTATGGACAAAAAAATAGCCTATGGTATCTGTAAGGTCATTTCATATATATATATTTCCAAAGTGGGTTAATCTCCTTCTCCTCTGATTTGTAAATATTTATAGGGTAAGTCTTCCCCATATTTCCCAGTATTTATGCATAAACCCATTAGCTCTGTAGTAACCATATTCTTTGGATTAAGAATCTGGTTTTTAACATAAATCCAGGAAATTATCTTTTTTTGCCTCCAGTTTCTAGCTATAACTACCAACATCGCTAGGATCACATGATCTATTAGATTTTTTTTGTTTTACCGGAATCATCTCCCAATCTTGGAGTAGTAATGCTCTAATCGGTGACTTATCTATCTGTTTCTCTACTAGACAAGATATGATATTAAATATCTTATCCCAACACTCCGCTATTTTGGTACATGACCACCAAATATGGATCCATGTTCCCTCGGCTTCTTGACATCTCCAGCATAGATTTTGTTTTGCTGGATTTATCTTATGGAGCCTTGTTGGGATCATATACCATCTATTTGCAATTTTAAAGTAGATCTCCTGTAAATTTAAACAGTGAACATTTTTCATAACTTGATTCCAAGGTTTTGTCCAGCGGTCTTCTGTAAGGGAAGCATTATCTATATTTAAATCCCTCTCCCATTTTTTCCAAGCAGGTGGGGATTTAAGGTCGTCTAACTCCAAGATTAGGTCTGTACAGAGTTTTAAGGATTTCTGTTTAATCTGGTTATCAAATATTTTCATAAACTTTATCACGTGTTCATCTTTATTTTCCTTTAAAAGGGAGTGGAGTAAATAGTTCTTTATTCTCATGTAATTAAATATTTCTTTATTAGTAAGACCATATTCAGCACTCAAGGTAGACAAATCTTTAAGTTTATTTCCTATCATAAATTCCTCTATTCTTTTTATCCTGCAATTTTCCCACTCATTTAGATTTATGTGCCGGATGTTTTTATTTAGGAGCTCTAATGGGGCCTTTTTAGTTATGAGGTCGTTAAAGCCAATTTTTCTCTTAAAGCTCTGCCAAAATAATAATATTGAATTAAGTGATGTCCTTTTGAGATGTTTCATATATTTCTTTAAATCCTTTTTCTGCAGCCAGAGGGCTATTTCTAGATCTTTCAAGTCCAGGATAGATTTTTCAATTAGATGCCAGTCAGACTCCTTAGATTGCAACAATTGCATTTTATATAGATGAGATAGCATGGATGAATAACAATAATTAAGTAATTTAGGAAGACCCAGTCCTCCTTGGTAGAAACAAGGTGTTTTTTTGAATTCTAGGATTTTTATCACGCCAAATAAATTTCATTAATTTTGATTGTATTAAATTAATCCAATCTTTAGAAAAAATATCCGGAATCATTCTAAATCTATAGAGCCACACTGGTAGTATACATGATTTTACCTTTACTCTCTTACCTGTACCTTTGCTCTCTTATCCTCATACATCTGAGGATCTCAGCTCCTCACTCCATCTCCTCTATTCCTTGCCTTGTTCCCTGTCCTTAATGTGCTGTGTATTTATGTTCAGCTGTGTTTTGTTATACCATTACCCTGCCTCCCTCACCTGAAGCCTAGACCACTCACACCTGATCTAATGAACAGGCTTT
This sequence comes from Spea bombifrons, assembly GCF_027358695.1. Taxonomy (NCBI): domain Eukaryota; kingdom Metazoa; phylum Chordata; class Amphibia; order Anura; family Pelobatidae; genus Spea; species Spea bombifrons. Next base: position 34,599,892 of record NC_071090.1, on the reverse strand, counting down.
ATATCCCTGCCTCCCAGTAACAGAGGTGTGAGTTCATTAAGTTATTTGGAGCCATAGTTCATGCCAGATGTTGGATCTGCCTGTTGGATCTGCCTGTTGGATCTGCCTGTTGGATCTGCCTGTTGGATCTGCCTGTTGGATCTGCCTGCCTGCCTGCCTGCTACCTCTTTCACCCAGACTGCCTACTGGATTTTCCCTTTTTTGCGTGCTACCTGTCCCAGACCCTTTTGAATACTTACCTGGACTTTTCTACTCTCGTACTCCCCAGCAGTCTGTATGCATGATTTATCTCCTACTCTGCTGCTTCTGGTGAGATGTCTGCTTTGCTTTTGTAATATAACCTATAACCAAACATTCTGCTTGTGTCCTTTGTGAAGTTTGTTTCAATCACTGCATTCTTACACTCCTGCGCTCTGGACTCCAACATCCTGTTAAGGGCTGCAATATCATGAGCCTGACAACCTTATGCATATTCATAAGGCTCAGCTCAGCACACACCCTTCATATTGAAAAGGCAGTTATGACTAGACTTGTGCATTCGTCTTCGGGCGAACATGAAAACGAGCACGAAGAGGCCGTTTTTTTGTTCGTTCCGAAGGAACGTAGAACAGAATACAGTGCCGGCAAACCGTAGGCGAAGACGAAGACTCACAATCACGAAGAATCGAAGATTCTTCGTGATCGTCTTCGTTTTTGCCGCGCAACCGCCAAAATTTCAAACAGGAGTGAGCTGATCCTCGTCTGTCCAATCAGCTCACTCTTGTGACGTAACGCTAAGGGTCTCGTCCAATGCCTGTGCTGCTGTTTTTTGAATTCTGAAGGCGCCTTTATAAGACCAGAGCTTGCCTGAGAGATCCATTCATTTTTCGCTGTGACTGCTTTGGCAACACTGCTGTGCTGCATCCGAGCGTTACAGAGAGAGATTGTTCTGTTCTGTGTGAGACTGGTAAGCCTTTCTCACAGTGTACTTCATCCTCACTTCAGTGCTACTTAATATAATTAATTTAATAATAATAATTTGATTAATTTAATTTTTTTAAAATTAATTTGTCATCAACTTTAGTGTAAGTGCTGTTGAGTTGACAGTGCACCCAGTGCCTCAGTGGCACTGGGGTGCCCTTGCCCTGGGCTGGCACTAGTGCCTATTGCCTGTCCTGCTTAAATAAATTAAATAGAATTTATAAATTACAATTTAATAGAATCTATAATTTAATAGTTCATTATAATATTATATATATATATATATTTGTCAGTCATATATATATATATACTATAGTATACTAGTGTAGAGTGTACTGTAGACATTCATCTACTAGTGTCTAATTTAAAATCAGTAATATTAATTAATATAATTAATAATTGAATTCATTATAAAATATATATATTTGTCAGTTATAGTTAGTAATAGTATACTAGTGTAGAGTGTACTGTAGACATTCAGAACATCTACTAGTGTCTAATCTAAAATCAGTAATATCAATAATTCTCTAATTCTTTCTTATCTTAATAGTTAATTAAATTAGCTATAAATAAAAGTAATAATATTAATTAATTACTACTAGCGTATAGTTCAGCTAATCTTATTAGTACTGGTGCTGCAGCTCTATAGTTTGTGCTTTGTTTTAGCAACAGTAAGAGACCAAGTCAATTTTTCTTAATTAATCTTTCATTTTATTTCATTTGTTTTGCTCACCTCAGTCCATCAGTGAAGTGAACTTGTTGGGCTAGTGAGTGCAGCCGCATAAGTGCTGTGTTTTTTTTTGATCAGCAAGCAGTGACGTTAACTGTTTTGCAAAGATTTTCTCATTTATTTTACATTTTATTTCAATTTTATTAAAAGTACCCTTAGTGTTTTGCTCACCTCAGTCCATCAGTGAAGTGAACTTGTTGGGCTAGTGAGTGCAGCAAGCAGTGAAGATAACTGTTTTGCTGTGACATTTTATTTTATTTCTAATTCTTTTCAAGAAAAATTGACTGTGACGAGCTGTACTAAGCAAAGCTTCAAGCTACTAGCTGTAGTACTAAAATAATTCTAATCTTCTTTAATCTTAATCTATAATATATTATAAATAATAATATTCTAATTCATAATCTATAATATAAGTAATTCTAATTCTAAATTCTAATTCATAATCTATATTCTTCTATCTATAATACATAATATATAAGTAAATTAGTTCTAATCTATTAATATTATATAACTTAATATTAATTAATAAATCATATACTGAATCTGATTTAACCTCACTTTAGCTTAGTGGGTTTGAGAGCGTCTGCCTAGAGGTAGACTTATAGTAAGGAAATATAGCTTTAGGCTAGCATAGTAGTAGGCTAAGCTCTTAGGCCCGTGTAAATTCAAATTAAAAATAAAATACTGCTAGTTATTAAATAGTTAATCTTGAGTTAATAATTTAAATAACTTTAGGATTTTGGCAGATTGCACACAGCACAGTGCAGTAGTGCATAGTTTTACTTTTTAAGCAGTAGCACTGAAGAGAACTTCCTCTAATTTTTTTGTCTTTAATTCGTTTTTCCTTTTTTTTATTTTTATTTTTTTATTTTTTTTTTATAGTTTTTTAAACACTACACTACACTACACTACACTACACTACACTACACACACAACACAAAATTTGAAATGGATCCTCCTTTTGGGACTAAGGAGGGACAAGCTCCATCTACCACCACCACCACCACCACCAGCACCACCACCAGCACCACCACCAGTTCTAAGATGCAGCCTTTGCGTCAGTCTAGTCGGCCAAGTAGGCCAAGCTCTCGCTTATCATTTGGGGAAGCATTGCTTGAAGGATCATCAAGTAAAGGAAAGGCACCAAAAGCAGGCAGTAGTAGTGCGGCTAGGCCCACAAGCTCTATGGTTTTTTACGGAAAGCCTAAAGCACCAGAAGCACGTTCAAAGTTAAAGGGTAGCACAAGTAGTACCAGCCCAGTGACTAAAAAGAAGTGCCTTTTGCCCCAAGCAGCATCTTCCCCATCCACCAGCAGCATGCAAGGTACCAAGCAGAGCCAAATTAGCAGCAAGACTCAGAGGGGTCCCAAACCAAAGCGATCTCATTCCTTTGTAGGGAAAACCACCACCACCACCCCCACCTCTACCGCCTCTACCACCACTAGTGCTGCGCCTACTGTTCCCACTGGTACCGCCACGCCATGTCCTCCTAGTACCTCTAGCAAGCCACCAAGTCCTTACAAAATTTTTGTAAAGACAGTTAGAGAGAGGGCTACACATAGTGGAACTCCACCTAGCGAGGTAGCAGAGGAGCCTGAGACTGAGAGGCCAAGTGCAGAGTCTATTCTTCCTGCTCGCACTACTACTAGTCACGAGTCTCACGACGATATCAGTCTTAGCTCCAGCCTAGCAGGAATTCCATTCGATCTGGCTAATGAAGAGCTAGACTATGAGCCAGAGGAAGTAGAGGAGATGAGTGGTCAGGAATCAGATTCCTCAGGGAGCAGTGTCCAAATGACTAGTGCACAATTTTCCCCTGAGCCTCCACCTTCTCCGCTACGATCATCACCATCACCACCACCAGCAGCAGCAGCAAAACCTAGCAAATCTAAAGCAATTAGCAGTCCCACTATGGCCAGTACTGTTACCACCAGTCCCACCACCACTAGTTCTGCCTCTGTTCATCCACCCCGAGCAGTAAGAGCAGCACCCAAGGCACACTCCAAGGCTATGCGCGCCCCAATTTGGGAGCACTTTGAAAATGTTGAAGAAGGGCGCTATGGAAAGTGCAAACATTGTGGGAAGCTAATAAGCAGAGGGAAAGTGTCTGGCCATTTTACCAGTGCTAGCATGAAGCATCACCTCAGCACTCAACACAACGCTGTGCTATTGGGGAAAGATGCAGAGGTAAAACTTAGTGCAGGCAGCATAGCTGGTGGCCGTGGAAAAACCCCAACAGCTTCTTCTTCTGAGCCAATAGCAGCAGCAGCAGCAGCAGCAGCAACTAGTGCTGGCAGCCAGAGACCAAGGCAGGTTGGAGCACTGCATGCCCAGCCCACCCTGGAAGAATTTGGGGCATTCCACTCCAAGAGAACGATGCCCAAACAGCAGGCCAATAAAGTAACGCGACTTATTGGTCAGTTCATTGCTGTTGGAGGGGCATCCTTCTCCATGATTGAAGGGGAGCCTTTCAAACAATTGATGGCGGCTGTGGCTCCACAATACACAGTTCCGTCACGTTCCACTTTCAGCAGGAACATTGTCCCCTCGCTGTATCGGTCCTGTGTTGCAGCAGTGAAAGAGGACCTTTCCAAGGCTGCTGGTCAGTGTGTTCATTTCACTACAGATTTGTGGAGTGCACCTAGCGCCCAGCATGCCTTTCTTTCTTTGACAGCACACTGGTGGCAGCCCGGTGTGTCTAAGGAAGTTGCTGCAGCAGGCTACCGATCATTCCTTCTCCATGCAGAAGTGATGGATGAAAAGCACACTTCCCAAAATATTCTGCATGCGATTAGGAAAATGTTTAGCCTTTGGGTGGGAGCAGAGGCGGGCACCAATGTTGAAGTTGGTTTTGTGGTAACTGACGGAGGTGCCAATATGGTGAAAGCGCTGCGAGATGGTCATATTGTTGGTGTGCGCTGTGCAGCCCACATCATCCATCTTGTAGTGAAGGCAGCAATGTCAGAAGGAACTAATGTGGCAGCAGTAGTTCTGTCCCGCTGCAGAAAGATCGCTGGGCACTTTCACCATAGTGTTAAGGCTAGCCAACTTTTGAGGGAAGAGCAAGAGAGGTCAGGTCTTCCCGTACACTGCCTACGTCAGGATGTCAGTACACGGTGGAACTCCACGTTAGACATGCTAGAGAGGATTTTGGAGCAGCAGAGGGCAATCCATAATCTTGCCTCAGAGCACAATATAGGGATTACCTCTCCATTGAATAGGGAGGATTGGACAGTGATCGCCCAGCTAGTGGCAGTCCTTAAACCATTCAGGGATGCCACAGAAAATTTAAGCTCAAACACTGCCAGTCTGGCCCAGGTAATCCCAGTGTTCTCCCATCTAGGCAGCAAGATGGATGTGTTCCTTGGAAACCGTGAGGCTGTTCAAGGTGGCACTCTACATCCTGACGTAGCAGCCATAGTCAGGAAGCTGAAGGATCTGCTAAAAGTACACCTTCGCAAGCGAATGGAAGAGAGTCCCGAAATGATGCTAGCGTGCCTTTGTGATCCAAGAATTAAGGGAAAGCTAGCTTTGAAATTCAATGTTCTCAGTAGCTACCGGGAGCAATTGGTCAACAAGGTGCGTGACTGGCAGCGTAAAATGGGAATGCTGTCCGAGGAGGGTGAGGTGCAGGAGGAGGAAGAGATGATGTGGTCTGCTACCCCTAGCAGCAGCATCAGCAGCAGTGCCACAAGCAGCACAACACAGCTGAGTGGAGCAGCTGCGTTTTGGGAAGAGGCACTTGGCAGTATAGTTGGACCATCTGACAGAGCTAGCAGCAGAAAGGAGAGTAGTGCTGCTGAAATGGTCAAACTTTACCTCTGTGAAGTTCCTTCTGCTCCTAATGTTGATCCTCTTAGCTACTGGGATGAAAAGAAGAGTGTGTGGCCTGCACTCTCATGGGTTGCGCAGCAGCTTCTATCATGTCCGCCAACCACTGTTCAAAGTGAGCGCGTGTTTTCTATGACTGGAAACATACTGAGTCCACAGCGCTCACGCATGGCACCTCATCTGATGGAGCAGATTGCCTTTCTTAAATTCAATCTGCCCAAATTGGGTTACCCAGCTCTTAGCTTGGAAAGTTAAATTTTTTCTCTCTAATGTTTAAGGTAGTTTCTCCCCCTGGTTGCACTTGCTGCGGTGTGGCAATGCCTGCTACCTCCGCTGGTGTAGCCAATTTACGCTAGGGCCTAGTGTCTGAGCTCTGTAAGTCCGCTCCCAAACGCCTAGGACTGACAGTCTTTGGATGCTTTGCCCTGGGGTGAAACAGGTGAGTGGGTCGTCAATTGCCCACTCATTCACCTTTTTCCGTTTCCAACGCTGCTGCTGGTGGTGGTGCCAGTATCTTTTGCCAGTTCGCTTCCTGGCTGAAATCATGCCTCAGATGTCCCTAATGGAAAGGGTAGTTTCTCCCCCCTGGTTGCACTTGCTGCGGTGTGGCAACGCCTGCTACCTCCGCCGGTGTAGCTAGCTTATGCTAGGGCCTTGTGTCTGAGTTCTGTAGGTCTGCTCCCAAACGCCAAGGACTGACAGTGCTTGGATGCTTTGCCCTGGGGTGAAACAGGTGAGCGGGTCGTCAATTGCCCACTCATTCGCCTTTCCCAATTCTGCTGCTGCTGGTGGTGGTGCCAGTGTCTCTCTTCAATGCCAGTTCGCTTCCTGGCTAGTGTCATGCCTCGAATGTCCCTGATGGTAAGGGTAGTTTCTCCCCCCTGGTTGCACTTGCTGCGGTGTGGCAACGCCTGCTACCTCCGCCGGTGTAGCCAGCTTACGCTAGGGCCTTGTGTCTGAGTTCTGTAGGTCTGCTCCCAAACGCCAAGGACTGACAGTGCTTGGATGCTTTGCCCTGGGGTGAAACAGGTGAGCGGGTCGTCAATTGCCCACTCATTTGCCTTTCCCAATTCTGCTGCTGCTGGTGGTGGTGCCAGTGTCTCTCTTCAATGCCAGTTCGCTTCCTGGCTAGTGTCATGCCTCGAATGTCCCTGATGGTAAGGGTAGTTTCTCCCCCCTGGTTGCACTTGCTGCGGTGTGGCAACGCCTGCTACCTCCGCCGGTGTAGCCAGCTTACGCTAGGGCCTTGTGTCTGAGTTCTGTAGGTCTGCTCCCAAACGCCAAGGACTGACAGTGCTTGGATGCTTTGCCCTGGGGTGAAACAGGTGAGCGGGTCGTCAATTGCCCACTCATTTGCCTTTCCCAATTCTGCTGCTGCTGGTGGTGGTGCCAGTGTCTCTCTTCAATGCCAGTTCGCTTCCTGGCTAGTGTCATGCCTCGAATGTCCCTGATGGTAAGGGTAGTTTCTCCCCCCTGGTTGCACTTGCTGTGGTGTGGCAACGCCTGCTACCTCCGCCGGTGTAGCCAGCTTACGCTAGGGCCTTGTGTCTGAGCTCTGGAAGTCCGCTCCCAAACGCCAAGGACTGACAGTTTTTGGATGCTTTGCCCTGGGGTGAAACAGGTGAGCGGGTCGTCAATTGCCCACTCATTCGCCTTTCCCAATTCTGCTGCTGCTGGTGGTGGTGCCAGTGTCTCTCTTCAATGCCAGTTCGCTTCCTGGCTAGTGTCATGCCTCGAATGTCCCTGATGGTGAGGGTAGTTTCTCCCCCCTGGTTGCACTTGCTGCGGTGTGGCAACGCCTGCTACCTCCGCCGGTGTAGCCAGCTTACGCTAGGGCCTTGTGTCTGAGTTCTGGAAGTCCGCTCCCAAACGCCAAGGACTGACAGTTTTTGGATGCTTTGCCCTGGGGTGAAACAGGTGAGCGGGTCGTCAATTGCCCACTCATTCGCCTTTCCCAATTCTGCTGCTGCTGGTGGTGGTGCCAGTGTCTCTCTTCAATGCCAGTTCGCTTCCTGGCTAGTGTCATGCCTCGAATGTCCCTGATGGTGAGGGTAGTTTCTCCCCCCTGGTTGCACTTGCTGCGGTGTGGCAACGCCTGCTACCTCCGCCGGTGTAGCCAGCTTACGCTAGGGCCTTGTGTCTGAGTTCTGGAAGTCCGCTCCCAAACGCCAAGGACTGACAGTTTTTGGATGCTTTGCCCTGGGGTGAAACAGGTGAGCGGGTCGTCAATTGCCCACTCATTCGCCTTTCCCAATTCTGCTGCTGCTGGTGGTGGTGCCAGTGTCTCTCTTCAATGCCAGTTCGCTTCCTGGCTAGTGTCATGCCTCGAATGTCCCTGATGGTGAGGGTAGTTTCTCCCCCCTGGTTGCACTTGCTGCGGTGTGGCAACGCCTGCTACCTCCGCCGGTGTAGCCAGCTTACGCTAGGGCCTTGTGTCTGAGCTCTGGAAGTCCGCTCCCAAACGCCAAGGACTGACAGTGTTTGGATGCTTTGCCCTGGGGTGAAACAGGTGAGCGGGTCGTCAATTGCCCACTCATTTGCCTTTTCCAATGCTGCTGCTGCTGCTGCTGCTGCTGCTGCTGCTGCTGGTGGTGCCAGCATCTCTTCTCTGCCAGTTCGCTTCCTGGCTAGTGTCATGCCTTAATTGTCCCTTATGGTAAGGGCAGTTTCTCCCCCCTGGTTGCACTTGCTGCGGTGTGGCAACGCCTGCTACCTCCGCCAATGTAGCCAGCTTACGCTAGGGCCTTGTGTCTGAGCTCTGGAAGTCCGCTCCCAAACGCCAAGGACTGACAGTGTTTGGATGCTTTGCCCTGGGGTGAAACAGGTGAGCGGGTCGTCAATTGCCCACTCATTTGCCTTTTCCAATGCTGCTGCTGCTGCTGCTGCTGCTGCTGGTGGTGCCAGCATCTCTTCTCTGCCAGTTCGCTTCCTGGCTAGTGTCATGCCTTAATTGTCCCTTATGGTAAGGGCAGTTTCTCCCCCCTGGTTGCACTTGCTGCGGTGTGGCAACGCCTGCTACCTCCGCCAATGTAGCCAGCTTACGCTAGGGCCTTGTGTCTGAGCTCTGGAAGTCCGCTCCCAAACGCCAAGGACTGACAGTGTTTGGATGCTTTGCCCTGGGGTGAAACAGGTGAGTGGGTCGCCAATTGCCCACTCATTCGCCTTTTCAATGCTGCTGCTGGTGGTGGTGCCAGCATCTCTTCTCTGCCAGTTCGCTTCCTGGCTAGAGTCATGCCCAAAATGTCCCTAATTGTAAGGGCAGTTTCTCCCCCCTGGCTGCCTCTGTCTGCGGTGTGGCAACGCCTGCTACCTCCGCCGGAGTGGCCAGCTTACGCTAGGGCCTTGTGTCTGAGCTCTGGAAGTCTGCTGCCAAACGTCTAAGACTGACAGTGTTTGGGTGCTTTGCCCTGGGGTGAAACAGGTGAGTGGGTCGCCAATTGCCCACTCATTCGCCTTTCCCATTTTTCAATGCTGCTGCTGGTGGTGGTGGTGGTGCCAGCATCTCTTCTCTGCCAGTTCGCTTCCTGGCTAGAGTCATGCCCAAAATGTCCCTAGTGGTAAGGGCAGTTTCTCCCCTCTGGCTGCGTCTGTTTGCGGTGTGGCAACGCCTGCTACCTCCGCCGGAGTGGCCAGCTTACGCTAGGGCCTTGTGTCTGAGCTCTGGAAGTCTGCTGCCAAACGTCTAAGACTGACAGTGTTTGGGTGCTTTGCCCTGGGGTGAAACAGGTGAGTGGGTCGCCAATTGCCCACTCATTCGCCTTTCCCAATTCTGCTGCTGCTGCTGGTGGTGCCAGTGTCTCTTCGATGCCAGTTCGCTTCCTGGCTAGTGTCATGAATCAAATGTCCCTAATGGTAAGGGCAGTTTCTCCCCCCTGGCTGCCTCTGTCTGCGGTGTGGCAACGCCTGCTACCTCCGCCGGAGTGGCCAGCTTACGCTAGGGCCTAGTGTCTGAGCTCTGGAAGTCTGCTGCCAAACGTCTAAGACTGACAGTGTTTGGGTGCTTTGCCCTGGGGTGAAACAGGTGAGTGGGTCGCCAATTGCCCACTCATTCGCCTTTCCAATTTTTCAATGCTGCTGGTGGTGGTGGTGGTGGTGGTGGTGGTGCCAGCATCTCTTCTCTGCCAGTTCGCTTCCTGGCTAGAGTCATGCCCAAAATGTCCCTAATTGTAAGGGCAGTTTCTCCCCCCTGGCTGCCTCTGTCTGCGGTGTGGCAACGCCTGCTACCTCCGCCGGAGTGGCCAGCTTACGCTAGGGCCTTGTGTCTGAGCTCTGGAAGTCTGCTGCCAAACGTCTAAGACTGACAGTGTTTGGGTGCTTTGCCCTGGGGTGAAACAGGTGAGTGGGTCGCCAATTGCCCACTCATTCGCCTTTCCCAATTCTGCTGCTGGTGGTGGTGCCAGTGTCTCTTCTCTGCCAGTTCGCTTCCTGGCTAGTGTCATGAATCAAATGTCCCTAATGGTAAGGGCAGTTTCTCCCCCCTGGCTGCCTCTGTCTGCGGTGTGGCAACGCCTGCTACCTCCGCCGGAGTGGCCAGCTTACGCTAGGGCCTTGTGTCTGAGCTCTGGAAGTCTGCTGCCAAACGTTTAAGACTGACAGTGTTTGGGTGCTTTGCCCTGGGGTGAAACAGGTGAGTGGGTCGCCAATTGCCCACTCATTCGCCTTTCCCAATTCTGCTGCTGCTGCTGCTGCTGGTGGTGCCAGTGTCTCTTCGATGCCAGTTCGCTTCCTGGCTAGTGTCATGAATCAAATGTCCCTAATGGTAAGGGCAGTTTCTCCCCCCTGGCTGCCTCTGTCTGCGGTGTGGCAACGCCTGCTACCTCCGCCGGAGTGGCCAGCTTACGCTAGGGCCTTGTGTCTGAGCTCTGGAAGTCTGCTGCCAAACGTTTAAGACTGACAGTGTTTGGGTGCTTTGCCCTGGGGTGAAACAGGTGAGTGGGTCGCCAATTGCCCACTCATTCGCCTTTCCCAATTCTGCTGCTGCTGCTGCTGCTGGTGGTGCCAGTGTCTCTTCGATGCCAGTTCGCTTCCTGGCTAGTGTCATGAATCAAATGTCCCTAATGGTAAGGGCAGTTTCTCCCCCCTGGCTGCCTCTGTCTGCGGTGTGGCAACGCCTGCTACCTCCGCCGGAGTGGCCAGCTTACGCTAGGGCCTTGTGTCTGAGCTCTGGAAGTCTGCTGCCAAACGTTTAAGACTGACAGTGTTTGGGTGCTTTGCCCTGGGGTGAAACAGGTGAGTGGGTCGCCAATTGCCCACTCATTCGCCTTTCCCAATTCTGCTGCTGCTGCTGCTGCTGGTGGTGCCAGTGTCTCTTCGATGCCAGTTCGCTTCCTGGCTAGTGTCATGAATCAAATGTCCCTAATGGTAAGGGCAGTTTCTCCCCCCTGGCTGCCTCTGTCTGCGGTGTGGCAACGCCTGCTACCTCCGCCGGAGTGGCCAGCTTACGCTAGGGCCTTGTGTCTGAGCTCTGGAAGTCTGCTGCCAAACGTCTAAGACTGACAGTGTTTGGGTGCTTTGCCCTGGGGTGAAACAGGTGAGTGGGTCGCCAATTGCCCACTCATTCGCCTTTTCAATGCTGCTGCTGGTGGTGGTGCCAGCATCTCTTCTCTGCCAGTTCGCTTCCTGGCTAGAGTCATGCCCAAAATGTCCCTAATGGTAAGGGCAGTTTCTCCCCCCTGGCTGCCTCTGTTTGCGGTGTGGCAACGCCTGCTACCTCCGCCGGAGTGGCCAGCTTACGCTAGGGCCTTGTGTCTGAGCTCTGGAAGTCTGCTGCCAAACGTCTAAGACTGACAGTGTTTGGGTGCTTTGCCCTGGGGTGAAACAGGTGAGCGGGTCGCCAATTGCCCACTCATTTGCCTTTCCCATTTCCTTTTCCATTTCATTATTTTCCTTCTGATACACAACCAACCAAACATAACACACACAATAACACATATAACACATATAACACACAGTGACATCACACATAACACACATACACACACACTTACAATGCACAAAACACAAGGACGTTTTCCTTGTTATTTGCCCTGGCCTTCACTCACTAATAGCATTACATTAACACTATAACTCACACTTCACCCTATAACATTTTTCCATCCACATACCTGCCAACAGACCCAACTTTTTCAGGGACAGTCCTGCTTTTTTCCAGTCCTGTCCCATCTAATTTAGCTAAACTAGGTATGCAAAATGCAAATACACATAGGTAGTTATAGCTTGGTAGGTAACGCTACTATAAACATTTAATAAATATAATCAAGTACTAAATAATAAATCTAACTTTAAAATACATTTAAATAAACCCCTATTTTTTTTTAAAAAAAAAACATTAAAATTAAATTATTATTATTTAGACATAATCCATCTTTAACCAAACCAGTGCACTGCTACTAATCTTAAACATAACCGTACATTAACCCTAAGCTATTTTTTAGTTCTTGTCCAACATTTTTCCATCAGCATACCTGCCAACACACCCAAGATTTTGGTGGACAGTCCTGCTATTTTCCAGTCCTGTCCAATAAGTAAGTTGGGTTGTTGCAAAGTATGCCATTGTAAATAGGTAGCAAATGTTAGGCATGTAAAGTGGTCCAAAATCAATTTAAAAATGTAAAATATTCCCTATTCTTTTATTAAACATCTATGGACAGTACACCTCGGTATGTGTGTGCAACTCTATTGGTCGTTTCGGCAGGGGGCTCGCCTGCCATCAACGAATGAAGTGCATTCTGCAGTTCTGCAATTCACTCGTTGATGCCAGACCAGCCCCCTACCGAAACGACCAATAGAGCTGCACACACGTACCTTCACGGCAGCTGCTGCTGCTGTGATGTGTTATTAACCCCGTATTAACCCCTGCTAGGCAACCAGGAGGAAAACGAAGATTAAACGAGCACGAAGAATGTCCGCGAATATTCGCCCGAAGAGAAGACAGGAACGGGCGAATATTCGCGGAATACGAAGATTTTTTTTCCCCCGAAGACGAGCACGAAGACGAACACGAAGAGCCCCCTGGTGCCCAAGTCTAGTTATGACTTTGTTGTCCCAACATATCCTATAGCATCTGGGCAGAGAGAAACATTTGTGGCACCTGAGTCCCCAAGAGTGCAGGTCACCATGGACTTTGTTTTTCTTGTCTGTCTTTATGGTTGGGAAATTACAGGATTTGAGTTTAGTGCACTGTGGTTCATCAATTTAATCTAAACATGCATCATTTTCCTCAGTAAAAAAACATGTACTAGATGAGCTGGATGTACTAGATGAGCTACACTATTCTTATAATTTTATAGCAAGACAGGAGGCTTCGTATTTTGCATCAAACCTTCTTTACTGTTAACCTCCAGCAGCAAAACAGTTAACAGAAAAACAAGAAAAACAACCAATCAGAACACAGGAATAGTCTATAAATGTCAGAACATCCTGGAACTCCTCCTCTTTCTTTGCTGCTTAACCTCCAGGTGAGAGCTTTCCTTTTATAGATGTAATATCATATATATATAATTTTATTTTTGTATATAGTCTCTGGTGATCTTTGTGGTATATATATATTGATTCGGTGCTGTTTTTTTGCTGGTGCCTATTCCGTTTTCACTCATTTATTTAGTCGTTATTCCCTTATTTTATTTGTGTTTTCCTGATTTTTTTTATTTTCCCGGTCTTTTTAATTTTTCTCTACTACGTCTATTTACTTGTTGCTGGGTAGTCTTACCTTGCATTCCGTCCCTTGCTCCGAGACCGCTTGGTCCTTTTCTCGTCCCTGGTTTCTCGGCTGTCATTCTTCTTGCGCGCCGGCTCTTCTGCGGGTTTATCTGTTTCTCTGCTCCCCTCGCCCGCGGCGCGGTGATCCTGCAGACTTGTGCTACGCCTGTTTTTTCCCGCTTGTGGTGCGAGTCTCGGCCTTCACTGCACTGCGCGCCATTTTTTCCTCACGTTCGCCGGTTAGGCCCGGTTTGCTTCATGGCATTTTCCTTTCATGTTTTAACGTTTCTGCTTTTTCTTTAGTCCTCGTTTTCGCGTTCATTAAAGGTTTTATTTTATATTATCATTTTTCTGGCCTTTATATCTTTAACCCTTGCTGGTTGGATCTCTGGCAATTTGTCCCTTTTTTTCTATACATAGTTACCTTCAGTACTCAGCTTATGCCTCTGGATTCCTTTAAACACTACAGTGGATGACCATTTCAGTGCCTCAGGATTAACCTTCAGTGGTCATTAGGGGTGACCCCCTTGGGTGAACCCCTGCAGCCATTACCCAGGGTGACCCCTGGCTGCCTATTGGGCCCCAACCCAAGCCTTCTCAATAGCCTTGGAGTTGTGAGAGTTTTGATTTAGGGTGCCTGCCACCTAGCATTAGGGGTGACCCCCTTCCCGTGCCATCTGCCTCGTGGGTGAACCCCCACACTCTCTATTCATGGACGACCCCCGTTGATTCCAGCCATATGGATATTATTATTTCTACTCACCTTCCTGTATTTGTGTTCTTCCTATAGACACACTTTAGTGTAAGATGGCTGAGGATTCCCAAGCTGCCCTGGCGGCTTCATTTCCTGTCCATGCTGATGAGCTCCAATCTGCTCGCTCCATCCAACCTCCTTCTCCAACCGGAGTTGGAGATTCAGAGGCCGGCTGCTCCGCTTCTTCCGCTGACGCTGCCACTTCCCACAAACGCATCTGGACAGATGCCCCCTCCACGTCGGGTAAAGGGAAAGCCCCACTAAAGAAATCGCGCACGTCTGTGCTTCCGATTGTCTCTCCGACCGAGGATCTCACTGATTACGAGATATTGGACGAGTACAGCGTGGGCTCCTCAGAAGCGACCTCACCAGCGCGGGTTCAGGATTTCACTCTGGAGCCTCCTAAGACGTCACGCATTCCGTCCAACGCACCCGATAGACCTTTCGAGGTGACTGACGAGTTTGGCACTCCACTGTTTGACCCCAGAACCCTCCGGCACCCCCGCTCTTCTGAACGGACACCTTCGGCCCATATCGCTGAGTTCTTGCGGTTCTGGCTTCGCCGCCCTCTAGACAAGGAGGTTCATCAGCGGCTACGTTCCGAGTGTCCTCGTCCCACCGTCCAGGACAAGGTTCTGCATACCCCGGAGTTCGACCAAACTTTTGTCACTTTTCTCAACAAAAACGGCAAAGATCCTCGCAAAGGAATTGAACTGGGGTTACGCTCTGCTCAGGACAAACTGTTAGATGTGTCGGGCCCTTTAACTCAAGTTTTTCAGATGGCGGATGAGGCCATATCTGACGGCTCCCCCTTGGATCCACAGTTGGTCCGTGACTGGACCCAGAGGGCCCTATGTCTCTTGGGCAATGCTAACTGTGCAATCTCTACAGAGCGGCGCAAGGCGGCCTTATTCAAATTGGATGCCAAACTGGCAGAGCTTGCACCCAAGGAACTAGGTGCAGATGCCAAGGGCCTTCTGTTTGGCGAGAAGTTTATCAAGGACCTTAGTCAACACGTAAATGTGTTCACGTCACTCACTAAGGCCCAGACCAGCATGAGGCGAGTTTTCAGTACAGGGAACCGTTTTTCCGTCTGGAGTTCCTTTCCCCTCCTCGTCAGCGCGCTTTCCCCCAGCTTCCCAGGATATCTCGGGACGCTACTTCCCTCGTTCATGCCGAGCTCTCTTCGCTGTTAGAAAAGGGTGCTATAGAAAAGGCGGACTCCCCTCAGTTCCTCAGCAACATTTTCCTCGTCCGCAAGAAGTCGGGAGTTTTTCGTCCCGTCATAAACCTTCGGGCACTCAATCGATTCGTTGTGTACCGACATTTCAAAATGGAGGGTATTCATCTCCTCCGCGACCTTCTCAGGGAGAACGATTGGTTCTCGCGCCTCGACCTCAAGGACGCTTACCTTACCGTTCCCGTTCATCGCGACGATCGGGGGTTCCTTCAGTTTCGCTGGCAGGACCGCGTCTGGCAGTTCACTTGCCTCCCCTTCGGCCTCAGCTCCGCCCCATGGTGCTTCACCAAACTGATGAAGCCGGTCATGGAGTTCCTTCGCGCGCACGATATCCGCTCCATCATTTATCTAGAGTCTCTTCGTCACAATACCGACCTCACGGTTCGTCTTCTCCAGGACTTGGGTTTCGTTATCAACGAGACCAAGTCGGTTTTGGCTCCAACGCAGACCATTCAATTCCTCGGTTTTTCGGTAGATTCGGTGGCGTCGGTTCTCAGACTCCCTCGCGAGAAGGTTCTGGTCATAAAGAAAGACATGCGCAAGCTCCTTCGGTGTGGCCTAGTCTCCCTGAGGAACCTGGCCAGGGTCATAGGTCTTCTTTCTGCGTCCATTCAGGCCATCTTCCTGGGCCCTCCAGCGCCTGAAGACACGAGACCTCCGCGAGTGGGCCTCCTACGACTCCATGATCGCCTTGTCAGACGAGGCTCGGTTGGAGCTCCATTGGTGGTTGGTCCACATGGACGCGTGGAACGGCCGTGCCATTTTCGGGTCAAGCCCAGACTTCGTCTTAGACTCCGACGCCAGCCTGTCTGGTTGGGGGGCTGTTTGCGGTGACGTGGCTACCGGAGGTCCTTGGACCACGGAGGAGCGTGATCTCCATATCAATTGCTTGGAGCTCATCGCTGGCTCGTTCGCAGTTTCCTGAAAGACGTCACTCATTGTTCTCGGGTGCTGCGCATGGACAACGTCTCGGCCGTCCGCTACATCAACAGGCTGGGGGGCTCGAGATCCAGGCTTCTCACGGAGCTCACCAAAGAGCTTTATCAGTTCTGCCTGGACAACCATCTGACCATACGTGCGGAGTATCTGCCTGGCAAGGAGAATCTTGTGGCCGATTGGTTCTCTCGCCATTGGAGGGACGTGAGCGACAGGCGTCTTCGTCCGGATGTGTTTCACTCTCTCCACCTTTGTCGCGGTCCACTCCATCTAGACCTGTTCGCGTCCAGGGCGAATCGTCAGACCGACGCGTTTTTCAGTTGGCTTCCGGACCCGATGTCCTCGGCGGTGGATGCCTTCCTGCAGTCGTGGCCTCTCCAGGGAGCTTACGCTTTTCCCCCGTTCAACATGGTCCTCCGGACTCTCCATTCGGTCAGTCGTCAGGGTGTTTCAATTCTCTTGATAGCGCCACTGTGGAGGACACAGCTGTGGTTCCCGTTGCTTCTGGAACTGTCGTGCGTGGATCCCCTTGTCCTTCCCTCATTCTGGGATCTGCTTCGGGATCCGGAGGGGAACCCTCACCCTCTCATCCTCCAGAATCGTTTGACTCTGGTGGCTTGGTCGGTTTCCGGGGATCCTGGCATGTGCCGGGCTTATCGGAGTCAGCTCGAGATCTGCTCTGGGGATCTTGGGCCCCGGGCACCAGGAGATCTTACCTCCAGGCTTGGAGCGCCTGGAGTCGCTGGTGTATGATTCGACACTTTGTTCCCCTTACGGCACCTGTGATGGAGGTCCTTAATTTTTTGGCCCACCTTTTTTTCCCTGGGTAAGTCCTACCGCACTATTAATTTGTTCCGCTCTGCCATTTCGGCTGCTCATGTTCCAGAGCGGGGCTTGGGTGTTGGTAAGGATCCGGTGGTCTGTCGTCTCCTCCGGGGTGTTCGGCTCTCCAGACCCCCGGGGGTCCGTTACCGATCCTTTTGGGATGTCTCCCAGGTACTCCGTTTTTGGAGGACTGGCCTGACATCAATGGGTTGTCTTTCGGTCAGCTTTCCGCCAAGACTGCGCTCCTTTTGTGCCTCGTTTCTATTCGACGGGTGTCTGACGTTCGTGCTTTTGATGTATCCTCTTTCACGTTTTCTCCCGAGGGTGTTTCTGTTTCCGTTTTTCGGAGGACTAAATCCAATTCTACATTGGTGTCTTCTCCTTATTTCCCCGATCGGCCATGCCTTTGTGTGGCTCGTTGTGTCCACTCTTATCTTGCCAGGTCAGCTCAGTTCCGGTCTTCCTTATCGGGCCCGCTCTTCATCTCCTATGTGCGTCCCTTTCGCCCTGTCTCTGTTCCCACGCTCTCCAGGTGGATTCGTTGGATTCTCCTTTCGGCCGGTATTGAGGGCTCCTTCGGGGCGCATTCGGTTCATGGCGCGGCCGCCTCCGCGGCGTTGTCTGTGGGCTGCTCCCTCTCTGACCTGTTGTCTGCGGCAGATTGGTCCAGGGAATCTACTTTCCGGACTTTTTATTTTCGGGCTCCGGCTCATGCTGCCTTGGTTTTGCTTGAGGGGCGTTAAAACTGCAAAATACGAAGCCTCCTGTCTTGCTATAAAATTAGGGATTAATCTAGCCTTGGTGCAGTATTAATCTAAATTTTATTAAAGACAGGAGGCGAGTATTTTCCCTCCCTTGCCTCGTGGCTTCCCCCCCCTATCGTCTGCTTGTTTGGTTGGTTTGGGGGTTTGTTGGCTTGCTTCGTATTGTTGTTCTTTTATGACGGTACTACTCTGGTTTTAGTCATGTTTTGACCTATGATTTGCCTGGTACTGTCATGATGTTTTGTCTTTTCAGGTCGTGCTCCTGTTTAACATGATGGTGTTGCAGTGTTCCCGTGCCGCGGTGTGTTACGTGGTTTTTCCGGAATGTTTCTTCCAGTTCGGCTAGTTCGCAAAGAAAGAGGAGGAGTTCCAGGATGTTCTGACATTTATAGACTATTCCTGTGTTCTGATTGGTTGTTTTTCTTGTTTTTCTGTTAACTGTTTTGCTGCTGGAGGTTAACAGTAAAGAAGGTTTGATGCAAAATACTCGCCTCCTGTCTTTAATAAAATTTAGATTAATACTGCACCAAGGCTAGATTAATCCCTAATTCTGCAGAGAGCATTGTACATGTGCTTGTAGATATTTTTCATTCTTTATTCTTACAATACTTTCAATATAAAGCTAAGAGCTTGAAACATTCCACTTACAATATATTTTTATCTACACATGGTTAACACATATATGTGAAATGTGATGCCCCCAAAAGTGACGCCATTATAAATAAACTGTTATAAATAAAACCAGATGTCTAAGAAACCTGACTTTTGAAGTCAAGTTTCATTATTAGTGTGTCTGTTGTTGCAACATAAACTTATGTTGTGTACCTAAATGTTTATGTAGTGTATAAATCATAAGAACACCCAAACAGTGTCTAAACTATGTCATACTTTAAGAAGAGATGGTTATGCATTGCTTTCCATTTTATTTTAACCATATCTTTTTTCCTACAAATGTGTTAATATTTATTTCTATTCTATATGTTGAAAAGTAATCATTCTTTTTATATTGCAGCAAAGAGATCCACACCTTATAGATCAACTTCAAGCTATTGCATGTAAAGTAAGTATATATGTCAGTTGACATAAACCAAGGCCCAGGAAAACCATTTATAAAGATGCCTCAGGATCCATTTTCCAGGGTCACATCAGAGTGAGGCATTCAACGTTACGTGGCCAGATCTAAAGATACAGCCACTTCAAGATAGTTTGGGGATGCGGTGAGATAGGGCTTAGCTTATCAGTCCATAATATAAAGGGGATTTATATTTTCATGGTTTCTTTATGCACAGAACAGCATGAAAGAAGCAACCAGCGACCAATTGAATTATAATTTTGTTATTGAAAGGGTAGTGGTGGTGCAGGGTCTGGATAAAGATGACCTAACAATAACAATGCCAACACATTAAATTGAGCACCATCCCGATTATCACTACCTATGCTATTATTTATTATATAAAAATATATTCATTAAAGCTTGTATATTCATACAGATGTAAAGATCATGGGGGAATGAAAAAAGAAAATCGTATTTTGTCATAACAAAACATGATTATTTTTTTCAGGCTAACGACCCTGATAGGCAATATCTTGAGCTCTGTGATATCTTAGTAAGTAAATTCAATTGTTTTAAAGCAACTATTTATTTGCATTTTTGTTTAAAGAAAAGATAAAGAAGATTAACAAAGGCCCTAATTATAGGAAATACAATATCACTAGGTAGATTCCATTTTGTATAATACTTTAGTGAAATAGTAATAAGATCCCAAATTGATGTAGTTTCTCCTAAAGAACATTATTAGAAAAGTATTATGTCAGAAAGGAAACCTGTACCAGAATGGTAGCTGCTCCTCAGTATCTCAAAGTATAAACAGCTTACAATGTAAGTATAGCGTTAGATAAAATACATAAATGGGACAATTAAAGTAAAAAACTTGGGTGTGGGTCTCTTGATGTAAAAAAACCCAAAACACAACACTCTTACCTATTGAGATTAAATACAAATACACAATGAACAATTTATTTGCCCGGAGGCAATTTGTGCACCACCCAGTTATTTCTAGTCATGTTCCTGATTTGCGCATTTCTAGGGCTGGCTAAGATTATTTTGTAAAAAATGCGATGTTTCTTAACCATCCATATTCATCCATGTAAAAATTGACCAATCACCTATATTAGCCAAATTTGAAATTCTCTTTATTCTGTTTTCCCCCTTTTAACAGAAGAATGATGGTTGCAGCCTAGATGAACTGCTAGGAACTCGGGAGGAACTGGTAAGATTTATTTAAAAAAAAAAAATACACAGGATTCTTTTTTTTCATCCGACAAGATTTTTCTATATAATATCAATTCTCTATAAGCTAAAACTATGTTTACATTTGGGTATTCTTCAAGTAGCATTTAAACAAACAGTTTACAATTAATATTGTATAATATTTAGCCTTGTGTTACAAATCATCACTGGATACCACTTCAATATGTTACAAGGTTATCTTATTATGATTTGCATAATAGTATATTTGTATTAAACAAGCTTGTATATACAATATCCTTTTGTTGCCCTGGCATTGGTTTTATACTATATAAAAATATCACATGGTGCTTATATAGAGCGACCCCTTGAAAAAGGAGAACTGAAACGGCGTAGGGGAAGTGGAGGATATAATTATGGGTAAGCACGATAGCACTTTATGGACATTCTATTGATTACTGGATTACTTATGTATGTTTGAAACGCTATAACAATATCATACGTTATAGAATTAATGGGTGCACTCCATAGTGAGTAATTGATAGCATTATTGAAGTGATAAAGCACCTTATTCTTTATTGATTGTCCATATGCACATGAGTCACTTTATATATATGTAATTATAGTTCCTCCATATGCTCGGATTTGTTTTCTAGAAACCTCTGTTGTCCAACTTATGAAATATTGTGTGTGTTTTTATATTTTTTTGTATAATAAAGTAATATATTTTTTATAATATAAAGGGCTTGTGTAGAACTCTTTTTCTTTCTTGGTATACAATGGTGCTTATATATTAGCACATAGAAACATAAAATTACATAGAATTTATTGGACAATAAAAAACATCATCCCATTTAGTCTGCCCATGATTCATTCGATAATGAGTTCAAACCTTGTATTATTCACTTTTAATGAAAACAGAAACTGTGCCCTGGTGTAATAATATGATTTAATGCTTGATAATTGGGGATTATTCTAGCTTTAGTGTAGAGATAATCTAAATTTTATTAAAGACAGGAGGCGAATATTTGCATCAACTTCTTTACTCAAAACCTCCAGCAGCAAAGAAATGGTTAATAACATTGAAACAAAGCACCAATCAGAAACAGTCAGAGGTCATAAGAAAGCCCACAAAGTAGACCACTTCCTCTTCTTTGATGAACCGAACAGTAGCACACTGATGAACAGTGTAGAAGAACCGGAAAAATAAAGAACCCAGGAAAGGACCAAAGCATTCTGGATCCCGAAGACATTCCAGTAGGATCAAACTAAAAGAAAGAAAAGACATCGTGAAAGTAAACTGTACATGGAATAATAATCCAATCAGAGCCATAAATTACACCAAATAGAAAAGGTCAATAAATACAATGTAAAATAACACATCATAAAAGACCATGCCCTCAAACATAAGGGACGGGAAAAAAAAACAGGGAGGGAAATATTCGCCTCCTGTCTTTAATAAAATTTAGATTATCTCTACACTAAAACTAGAATAATCCCCAATTTTATGGCAATACAGGAGGCTTCATATTTGCAGTTTTAAAGCTAACGCAATAGAACGGAAGTGATGTGAGACTGAGGCAGATAATAAAACGTACGAAAAGTCGATTCCCTGGACCAGTCCGCCGCAGAAAGGATGTCTGCAAGGGAACCACCACAGTCTAAAGCCGCAGAAGCTGCAGCGCCCCTAACCGAATGGGCACCAAAATTACCATTCACTCCAGCAGCCTGAAGAACCCACTGAATCCAACGGGCCACCATAGGAACTGAAACCGGTCGGAAAGGACTGACATAAGATATGAACAAAGGACCCCAGACCGAAGAACGTAAACCAGCCTTGGCGGCAAGATAAGCACAGCAACAACGGACGACGCATAGGCGAGGACCTTCGGGGAAAAAAGGGGTAGGACATGGATGACGATTTGGATTTGGTTGTACGAGAAAAAGAGGCCACCATGCCCTCGGGTGAAAAGGAGAAAGACTCCGTATTAAAAGCAGTAACATCCGAAACTCTACGAAAAGAGATCAGACAAAGTAAGAGAGCCAGCTTAGCCGAAAGCTGACGAAGGGACAGAGAATCATTATCGGGCCAGGATTCGACAAAACGAATAACCGTAGACACGTCCCAGAAAACAGAATACCTCGTAGATGGAGGACGAGAGACCCGGATGTCGCGCATAAGACGGCAGAGCATGGGATCCTTACCTATGGGCACACCGGCGACAGGAACATGAGCCGCCGAAATGGCCGAGCGAACCACATTGATAGACCGATGGGACTTACCCATGGAGAAAAGATGGGCCAGGTAGTTCAAGACCATCACCAGAGGTGCTGCAAAGGGATCAAGATGTCGTTCCAGACACCAGCTACACCAGGATTTCCACGCCTGGTGTACCTGGGGCCCATGAGTCCCAGAGGAGGTCACGAGCTTCCGCTGATAAATCCGACGTATCCCAGGATCCCCGGAAACTGTCCAGGCCACCAGCGACAGCTGACCTAGGAGAACCAACTAGTGTGGATTGCCTTCTGGATCTAATAGGAGATCCGGGACTTGGGGGAGTAATAACGGATCGGCACAGGACATCTCTAACAATAGGGGAAACCATGGCTGAGTCCGCCAAAGGGGGGCAATCAAGAGCACAGAGATCCGATGGTTGCGGACCTGATGAAGGGTCCGCAGGATCATAGAAAACGGAGGGAACGCATACGCCCCTGAGGACGGCCACGTCTGGAGAAACGGATCCACCGCTAGGGACGCTGGATCCGGTAACCAACTGAAGAAATCCTTCACTTGGCAATTGAGGCGAGAAGCGAACAGGTCCAATACCAATGGACCCCGAATCAGATCCAGAGCACGGAAAACGTCGTGTCGAAGACGCCAATCGCTCGCATCCCGCCAGTGTCTGGAAAACCAATCCGCGACCAGATTGTCTTGACCCGGGATGTACTCTGCCCTGATGGAGAGATGACGATCCAGGCAATATTGGTAGAGCTCCGTGGTGAGATCCGACAGCATCTTCGACCTGGAACCGCCCAGACGATTGATATAACGGATGGCAGACACGTTGTCCATTTGAAGCACCAGGGAACAGTGAGAGACGTCCTTGGTGAAACTGCGGATGGCAAAGGTTCCCGCAATCATTTCCAGGCAATTGATGTGGAAGCCTCGTTCCTCGTCCGTCCACAAACCGCCGGTGGTTCCAGATAAAAATCTGGGGCCTGCCCAAAGATAGCCCAGCCGTTCCCTGCCTCCATGTGGTGTAACCACCACTTCAGCTCCAGATGTACCTCGTCTGTAAGATGAATGAGCTGGTCGTAGGAAGCCGAGCGACGGAGGCATGTCGTTTTTAAACGCTGCATTGCCCGGTAGTGAAGAAGTCCCAGAAATATGGCCTGGATGGAAGCCGAGAGTTGGCAGATCATGCAGGCTAGATCCCGCAAAGACACCTACGGACGTCGGAGTAACCGCCGGATGTCCCTTTTGATGGCCGAGAGTTTTGTCTGTGGGAGGCGTAAGACCGCTTCCACCGAGTCCACCGTAAACCCCCAAAATTGGATCGATTGAGTCGGAGTCAATTGTGACTTCGCCTCGTTGATCACAAAGCCCAAAGATTGAAAAAGGCGAACCATGAGAAGGGTATCCCGAGACAGGGCAGACTGGCTCCGAGCCATCAGAAGGACATCGTCCAGATAGACGATGGGCCTGATACCGTGCCCTCTCAGGAACTCCATGACGGGCTTGAGAAGTTTGGTGAAACACAATGGGGCGGAACTCAGACCAAAGGGAAGGCAGGTGAACTGCCACAGTGCGCCCTGACACCGAAACTGAAGGAATTCCCTGTCGCCTGCGTGGATCGGCACCGTCAGGTAGGCATCCTTCAGATCTAATCTGGAAAACCAGTCCTCTTCTTGCATCAGGTCCCATAGGAGATGGAAATGGCGATAGACGACGAAGGAATTGAGCGCGCGGAGGTTGATGACCGGACGGAACTCTCCAGTCTTTTTCTTCACTAGAAAAATACTGCTTATGAAGACCGGAGCCCCTGACGATGGCTCTATCGCGCATTTGTCTCGAAGGGAGATCAACTCGGCATGAACTTGCGCAAGCGCTACCTTGGAGAAGCGAATGAGACGCGGGAAACCGGGTTGACGAGGCCGAGAATGGAATTCTAGGCGAAACCCCTGGACACACTGAAGAGCCCAAGGGTCCTGAGTGAGATTCGACCAAGCACGGAAAAAATACATCAAATGACCGGCAATGGGAATGTGAGGTAACATTAAAGAGGGTCTTACCTGAAGAACCTCTTGATCTGGAGGAGACTCCTCTACCCCTGGTGGCGCCTCTGAAGAATGGAGAGCGGAATTGGGAGCGTTGTCCCGCCGAGCCCTCCTGAAACCTGGGCCTGTTGCCTTGGAAGGCCGCTCTGCTGGTGGCACGGCCCCTCTGTCCACCAGCTCTTCCCAAAAAACGGTCCCCGGACCTGAAAACCTTCCGCATCGAGGTCTGTGCCTTGTTCAGGGAGGTAAACACGTTCACCTGGATGTTGAGCTCTTTGAGGAATTTCTCCCCGAAAAGTAGGCCTTGGGCTTCAGGCCCTAACTCCTTGGACGCCAGTTCAGCTAACATGCTGTCCAATTTAAACAGGGCTGCCTTCCTGCGTTCAGCAGAGATTGCCGAGTTGGCATTTCCCAGAAGGCAAACTGCCCGTTGCGCCCATTCCCGATTGACGAAGGGATCTGCTAGGGTGCCATCCGTCAAGGCCTCGTTTGCCACCAACAGGAGCTGAGTGATAGGGCCCGCCACGTCCCGCAACTTATCTTGGGCGGAGCGTAAACCCTGCTCCAGACCTTTGCGAGGGTCCTTGCCAGACCGCGTCATGAAGGTAACGAAGGACGGGTCGAATTCAGGGGTATTACCCACTTTATCTGGAAGCGTAGGACGAGGACAGTCGGCACGTAGCTTTTGACGGGCATCTTTTTCAAGGGGCCGGCGTAGCCAAAAACGAAGGAACTGTGAAATATGAGCCGCCGGGGCCCACTCCGAAGACCTAGGATGTCGTAGGTTCCGAGGGTCGAACATAGGGAGGCCCGCTGAGTCCAGAATCTGTGTGGATGTCCCTGGCGCAGCGGAAGAGGAAGGATCCTCCACAATCGTTTCCCTCACCAAGGTTGGCTGTGGAACAAGGGATGCAGGTCTAGAAGCGGCTGAGGGGTACTCGTCCAGCGTCTCGTATCCCTCAACGCCATCTTCCCTCTCCAAGCGAGAAGAAGGTGGTTCGGCCACTTGTAAAGCGGGAGCCCTGGCTCTTTTCAGGGGAGCCTTGCCCTTAAGGGACACTTCTCCTTCGGCCCATTGGCGCTTACGAGGACGTTCCTCAGGAGGAGAGTGTTGTGACTCGTCTGAGTCGGAGATGTCAAGCCCTGGAGAGCCGGAGCATGGAGCCGCCCGGGTGGTGGACAGGCGGTCTATGGAGGCCAGTGCAGCCGGGAGAGACTCCATTAGGGCTGTCTTGAGCCATGCCTGCAAGGCGGCAGGATCTGTCTGATCAGATTCAGACATTGCTGAAATAGCAGACTCCGTATCGAGAAACAATCTGTGGGTACAGAAGAAACAAGGACAGAGTCAGAATCCGGTAAAAAAACGGGGGTCACCCGTAAGCACCAGAGGGGGTCACCCAGAGGGCTGGTTTATAGGCCAGAGGCCAAACCCGACTGTCTAGGGGGTCACCCTAGGGGCGCTGTATCCAGACGCCAGGCAGAGAGGAACTCTCGCCAATCTCAGGAGTGACGAAGTCACAAGAAGTAAGCAGCCACAAAGGCTTAATCAGTATGTGCAGTATACAGTATATATATATATATATATATATATATATATATATATATATATATATATTTTTTTTTTTTTCCCGGCGTATAGTGGCAGTACCAGAGGGTTTGCTCTTTCGCCGGGACAAACACTAAAAGAAAACAAAGGGTTAAACTCCGCCCCCCCCTTACCCTATAACCGCCCGTACCGGCATGGAGAGGCAGTTCTTTTTTGTCCCGCAGGGACGAACACTTGGGCTCCGGCTTCTCCGGTTGAAGATTTCAACCGGCACACGGGTTGTGCCGGCCAAGGGGGTCGGGCAGTCCGTTCGCTCCCCGGGTGGGAGCTCGGCTGCCGCTCAGCTACTCCGCGTTACAGACGGGTTCTGTAGCGGAGTTTTTACAAACGTCCAGGGGAGGAGCATGCGCAGTTCAGTGGAACGCACGCCCGGGTGGCTATGCGTTCCACTGATGATCCGGCCGTGCTACAACGCATGCGCGGTTCGGATCATCCGGATTTGGCGCCAAATTCAAAATTTGGCTGCCTATAAAAACTGTGCAAACCTGTCTGACCACAAGAGTGTGTGTCAGGACAGGTTTTGGCCGTGTTGTTTGACCCCCACACGGTTTTTTGGTGATCTTGATTTTGATACACCAAAAATTATGTTAACCCCTTCATCTCCAGAGAAGGACAAAATGCCTTCTGCTCCTCCTAAAAAGGCTTCATGTAAGTCTAAACATTTGGCATGCCTTGAATGTAATACTCCTCTCCCAGACGGCTACAAGAGGAAGACGTGTCAGCAGTGTTTAGCAGATATCCTGGCTAAAGAAAAACAGAAGGATATGCAGTCTTTTCTATCCTGGTTCCAGGATAATTTGTCCCAAACATTCCAAGCATTTAAGGAGGCGGCCAAGCCAACAGTATATGACAAGCCAAGTAAGAAATGCAGGAGAGATAGTCCATCTACTTCGGAATTGTCATCTGGGGAATGTTCGCGTTCATCCAGGGATGGATCCAGTTCGGAAGAATCTGAATCAGAATCCGGTTTTCCCCCTCAAGAGCTGGGAAAATTCATTAAGGAAGTAAATCAGGTTTTACTGAATCCAGACACTAAGAAAAAGGGTTTTCCTGTTTTGCCTCATCTTATGGAGTTTGTACAACGCGAATGGAAGCATCCTAGTAAGCGAGCTTTTGTTTCTAAGCACTTCAAACAACTGTTTAAGCTTCAGGATGACAGCATATGGGAAGAGCTTCCTAAAGTTGATGTCCAGGTCGCGCAGCTGTCAAAAAAGACTACATTGCCAATTGGAGAAGTTTCCGGCCTAAAAGACACTATGGACAAGAGAGCAGAGACTGCTAATAGAAGAATCTTCCAAGCAGCAGGACTTCAAAGTAAAGCAGCATCAGCTGGAGCAGCAGTAGCGAGAGCTCAAGGCTTATGGCTCCAGAAATTAGAAAACCACGTTCTGGAGCATGCTGATAAGGATCTTTCTCAACTCCTTAAAAATTTGAAACTCTCTAATGATTTTTTGATTGATACGGTAGAAGAATTAGTCAAGCTATCCGCCCGTAATATGGGTCTGTCTACGGTTGCCAGGAGAGCAGTCTGGCTTAGATCCTGGAACGCTGATTCAGCATCTAAATCTTCACTGTGTGATTTACCGTTTGAGAGAAAAAGGCTTTTTGGGTCTCCTCTTGAAGAGCTGTTGAGACAAATGTCAGACACCAAGAAGGCACTGCCTCAAGATATTAAGCCCAGATGGAACCGCAGGTATCCCTTTAATAGACAGAGATATTCCAGACCATCGGATAAGTCTTCCTTTCGGAAACAAAATAAAGACACCAGATTTCGCCCTAAAGGAGCCAGACAAGATAGGGCAAGACGGTTCTGACAAAGTAGGAGGACGCCTTCGGATGTTTCGGGATACATGGTTCCAGACTACCAGCAACCCTTGGATCCGTCGGATCATTTCAGAAGGCTACACCATAATGTTTTGCAGACCTCCTCACAATGTTTTTCTAGTCTCCTCTTACCCGTCAGTAACCAAGAACACGGCATTAATTATGGCAGCGGTAAAACTCCTCAGTCAGGGAGTTATAGAAAAGGTTCCAAAATCTCAGTTTTTTCAGGGGGTTTATTCCCGGTTGTTCCTAGTCCCGAAACCAGGTGGCACCTTTCGTCCAGTGTTGGATTTGAAGTTCGTCAACCAACACATTCCTTACCAACACTTCCGTATGGAGACCATCTCTTCAGTTACCCAGCTGATTCAGAGAGGGGATTATATGGCCTCCCTAGACCTTCAGGATGCTTACCTTCATGTGCCTATAGCCGTAAAGTCAAGAAGATTTTTAAGATTTGCAGTGAACACAAGTCGAGGTCTCCTCCACTTTCAATTCAAAGCGCTACCCTTCGGCCTTTCCACTGCGCCAAGAGTCTTTACCAAGATTATCACCCCTTTGGCGGCGGAATTAAGATTACAGGGGATATCGGTGGTCCCTTACCTGGACGACTGGTTGATAAAAGCCTCATCAGCTGCACAACTTTTAATAGATCTTCAAGTGACACTCAAACTGCTAAAAAACCATGGTTGGCTTCTGAATGTGGCCAAATCAAATTTAATTCCAACAACAGAGATCAAGTTTCTGGGTTTTCATGTAAACTCAAAGTCTCTTCGTCTTGTTCTTCCGAAAGACAAAGCCACACACATTCGGCTAAAAGTCACGGATCTCCAGGCATATCCCATATGCTCCATCAGAAAGGTTATGAGCATTTTGGGACTTATGACTTCCACCATACCGGCAGTAGCCTGGGCGCAGGCAAGAATGAGGCCTCTTCAATGGCACATCCTGTCCCACTGGTCCAGAAAAGACGAGGACCTGGACAAAGAGATTTTGATATCTCAAGAAGTGTTGCGGCAACTAGAGTGGTGGAAGATCAAGAAAAATTTGACAAGCGGCCTGTCATTCCAGCCCAAACAGTGGCTGATAGTTACCACAGATGCATCCCAGACTGGTTGGGGAGCTCATTTCCAATCTCACTCGGCACAAGGAGAGTGGTCAACGCAGGAAGCTCGTCAATCTTCAAACTTCCGGGAACTACAGGCTGTCTTCAGGGCCCTAGTATCCTTCAAGCCATGGATAGTAGGCAGATCAGTAAAGATTCAATCAGACAACGCCACAACAGTGTCTTATATAAACAGACAAGGGGGTACGAGAGTAGCCAGTCTTCAATCGTTATGCACCGACATCATGCGATGGGCACAAAAGCATCTGGAAGCTATCTCGGCGGTTCACATCAGAGGGCAGTACAATGCCCTGGCAGACGACCTCAGCAGAAACAGATGCTCTCAAGCAGAATGGTCTCTTCATCCGACTATATTTCAAAAATTGGTGGCATTAGTGGGCTTGCCGGAAGTGGATCTTATGGCAACACGTCTGAACCGAAAGGTCCCTCTTTTTGCTTCCCTGTACAGTATGGATTACCCGCCCTTTCTGGATGGATTGGGGATCAAGTGGCAATTCAACCTAGCCTACATCTTCCCTCCGGTGGCGATGATTCCCAGAGTCTTGCTCAAAGTCAAGATGGACAAGGCAAGAGTACTAGCAGTTCTCCCGTTTTGGCCGAATCGGAGCTGGTTTTCGGACCTGTGCCAGCTAGCAGTAGCTTATTGGGAGCTTCCGTTGTCCTCAGTAGTTTTGGAAACGAAAGGAATTCCCCTTCACATCCTTCGAATGTACAGACTGACGGCCTGGCTGCTGCAAGGCTAATCCTAAAAAATCAAGGTATAGAACCTATTATGACTGATCTCCTCTTGAATTCAGTAAGACGGTCTACATCAAGAATTTATCTGAGAACATGGAGAAAATTTTTGGAATGGTGTCAGTCTCTAGATCTGCATTCTTCTCCTCCGTCCATTCCGGTCATTTTGCGCTTCTTGCATATGGGATTTACAGCAGGCCTCAAAGTCTCTACTCTTAAAGGTCAAGTGTCTGCTCTCAGTCATTTCCTGCTACTCGATCTGGCGTCAGATCGCTTAATTCGGAGATTTTTTAAGGCCATCACTATTAAAAGACCTCCGGTTAAATCATTTTTTCCACCCTGGGATCTTACCTTGGTTCTCAAAGCTCTGTGTTTATCTCCGTTTGAACCTCTCCAGACAGTGTCACTAAAATTCCTCTCCCTAAAGACAGCATTTTTAGTGGCTATCACGTCGGCACGGCGCATTGGGGAACTCCAGGCGCTCTCAGCCTCTAAGGAATTTCTAGTTTTTCATCAAGATAAAGTGGTCATGTATCAAAGACCGTCATTTCTGCCTAAAGTATTGTCCCAGGTCAATATTAACCAGCCTATTGTCCTGCCTACTTTTTATCCGGATCCTACGACACCAGAAGAAAATGAATGGCACTCGTTGGATGTTAAAAGAGCTCTTACCGTATATTTGGAACGTACCTCTTCTTTTCGTTCCTCTGACCACCTGTTTCTACAATTCCAGGGAAGATCTGCAGGGCAAGCAGTGTCAAAATCTACGTTATCTAGATGGCTCACAGATACAATCCGTCTGGCATACGACTCCTGTGGGGCCACAGTTCCTCCTCAGATTACGGCTCACTCTACAAGAGCCGTCTCAGTCTCATGGGCCTCCAGGTCTTCAGTCTCTCCGGAGGACATTTGTAAAGCAGCAACATGGTCCTCATGGAATACTTTTATCAAACATTATAGACTGGACATTTCCTCTGCTTCAGCGGCTGAGTTTGGACGTCAGGTCCTTCACGCAGTCAAGCTCTAACTCCCTCCCCTTTTTTTGAGGGGGATCTTGCTACATCCCTCTGGTACTGCCACTATACGCCGGGAAAAACAGTAATTTTACTCACCGTAAATTCTCTTTTCCCAAGTATAGTGGCAGTACAGATCTCCCTCCCAATTTGGTATTAATACAGATAATTGTTTTCCATCCTTTGGTCCTCTTGTTAGTTAACTGCCTCTCCATGCCGGTACGGGCGGTTATAGGGTAAGGGGGGGGCGGAGTTTAACCCTTTGTTTTCTTTTAGTGTTTGTCCCGGCGAAAGAGCAAACCCTCTGGTACTGCCACTATACTTGGGAAAAGAGAATTTACGGTGAGTAAAATTACTGTTTTTTTATTTATTTTTTTTGTATTTTTTATTTATTTAATAACATAGAATATTAATGAAAAAACCATGTTTAGGCGACATGGCCAGTGAGAAAAGGGAGAAAAACAAACATAGGTGGGAGCCAGACTATCAAAAAACGGAAAAAAAAACAGTGGAAAACAGTGTAAAACAAGAAAGCAGGCTCCGCGCCGCTTAGTTACGCGGGCCGCGAAGGGAGACAAGCCGCAGGAGGACACACGCGGGGGGGCGAAATCCCTCCGTATCTGCGTAGCACACGCAGACACAGAGAGAGGCACCCGAACCGGCTCCACACAGAAACCGGACGGCAATAAAGTTTTCTAAAAGAAAACTGAGCCGTCCCAAGAGGCAGTTAACCGCGGCTAAAGTAACAAAACGCCGCGGACACACAGAAGAGCCCACAGAAGACTCTGCGTGCTGCCACAGAGCGAGAGGCCCGCGGGAAGGAAGGTGAAAAAGCCGTTAGAAGGTAAGAAACACCGATAGGCAGTAGCGTACCTATCGGGGGGCGGGGGGGCGGTCCGCACCGGGTGCCGCTCATCAGGGGGGTGCCAACTTGCCGGCACCCCTCCAGAGACGGACAGGGGAACCGGCTTAAAATCACTCAAGGGAGCCAGAGGTCTGTTAAAGACCTCCGATACCGCTCCCTCGCGATCCGCGCGACAACTGCTGCTGAAGCAACACTGAAGCCGCGCCCACCGCCGTCCGTGCCCTCTGAACCGGAAGAAGACAGAAGAAGATGAGCGAAGAGGAAGAAAAGGAGCTGACTGCTGTAAGAAGAAAAGAGGAAAGGTAGGAAATCATTCAGTGAGAGTGGATTGGTATGTGTGGAATCTGTGGATTGGTATGTGTGGAATCTGTGGATTGGTAAGTGTGGATTGGTATGTGTGGAATCTGTGGAATCTGGATTGGTATGTGTGGAATCTGTGGATTGGTAAGTGTGGATTGGTATGTGTCCAATCTGTGGATTGGTATGTGTGGATTGGTATGTGTGGAATCTGTGGATTGGTAAGTGTGGATTGGTATGTGTGGAATCTGTGGATTGGTATGTGTGGATTGGTAAGTGTGGATTGGTATGTGTGGAATCTGTGGATTGGTATGTGTGGATTGGTAAGTGTGGATTGGTATGTGTGGAATCTGTGGATTGGTATGTGTGGAATCTGTGGATTGGTATGTGTGGATTGGTATGTGTGGAATCTGTGGATTGGTAAGTGTGGATTGGTAAGTGTGGGTTGGTAAATGTGTGAGAGTGATGGGTGTTATGCTGTTCCATTTCCAATGTCTTTTTCATTATATAATTATGCTCTAAAGTACATCATAACTCCCATCACGCAATACTGTTCCATACAGTGGCAGAGCTGGGAGACAAAGGGCCTTGCACCCCCACCGCAGGACTCCTGAAAGGTAAGTGAACTTCAAAGGGGGGAGAGGGTAGATAGTTAGGGGGGGTTAGATGAGGAGAGATGAGGGAGAAGGGAGTGAGACGGGGGATAGGGGGTAGATAGGGAGAAGGGAGTGAGAAGGGGTAGATAGGGCAGAAGGGGATGAGAATGGGTAGATAGGGAGAAAGGAGGGTAGCAAGAATATTGAAATAAAGAGTCAGAATGAGAGCGAAAATGAATGGATTCATGTGTGAATGAGTGAGAGAATTAATGAATTTGTGAGAATGCATCAATGAATATGTGTAAATAATTTGTGTGAAAGAATAAATGATTGTGTGAATGAAAGTGAATTAGTGAGTGACTGTAAAAGTGTTTGTGTTAATCATAGTTGTATAGTTGATTTGTCAAAAAGGCAAAGATGGTATAAGCAGGGTGTTTATGGGACAAAAATGGCACAGGCAGGGTGTTTATGGGACAAAGATGGCACAGGTAGCGTGTTCATGGGACAAAGATGGCGTACACTCGGCTGTTTGGGAACAATGCTGACTCATGCTGGGCTGTTTGGGGGCAAAGATGGCACGTCCTATGTGTGTGTAATTTGGGTGCTGGTCAGGTTCTATGTGGGCAATGTGGATGCTGTTTTTTTTGGAGGGTTATTAAAGAAAGCCCTATTATATGTTCAGTAAATGTTATTTAAATGTATTTTACTTATAAGTTATTAATTTATTTTTTTCAGATTTCTTGTTGTTTACAGTTGACATACAGTTTACAAATTGGTGCAATAAATATTCTTGCCAACATAATTTTGTAGATGTCTTTACATTTGGGGCGGGGGGTGCCACTTACAGGATCCCCCCGGGTGCCAAATACTCTAGGTACGCCCCTGCCGATAGGTAGGAACCGAGTATGGAAAAACAAACAGTAAATTACCGAAAAAAACGGTAACGGACACAAAACACCAAAGTAACGAAAAAACGCACATGGAAAAAAAGGCGCGAAAGACTAAATCGCGCGATAAGAACATAGAAATACATGGCAAAAACAAACAAATCAATAGACAAATAAATGGATAATAAAATAACAGTGAATAAAAAACCATCAATCACAAAATATGACCAAATAAGTGTACTTATGCCCCAAAAAGGGAAGCACACTATAAAAGAGGGTGCTCACCTGGAGGTCAGCACCAAAGAAGAGGAAGTGGTCTACTTTGTGGGCTTTCTTATGACCTCTGACTGTTTCTGATTGGTGCTTTGTTTCAATGTTATTAACCATTTCTTTGCTGCTGGAGGTTTTGAGTTAAGAAGTTGATGCAAATATGAAGCCTCCTGTCTTGCCATAAAATTGTACCCATAGCAAGATTATTTGGACGACCAGCAGCCACACTGACGCAGACGTTTATTTTTTCCTTCGGTGAAATTACCATGACTTAGGTGTTGTAATAATAATAATAATATAAATATATAAAGCATTATGGACTTTATTGATATTTCCAGATACTGTATTTGACATATATTATTACTAACAAAAAAAATACACCCTATGAAAAATGAAAGTACACAAACCTTGAAGTAAAAAAAATCTAATGAATTTTATTTGGAGTTAATGTTGTTAATCTCTTTTATTGCCCCCTCTAACATTCCTATTTTTCAGAAAAATCTTTCATCAGAAGCTGCCACGTTAGTGGATAAGGCAACACGTGAACTTGTGACAAAAATTTTCGTAAGTTTATATGGCATCACTATTTTTTAGTGTTTTAAAGGTATTATTGGCTCCCTCACACTTTACGGCTCTATAACTTAAGCATTTGTTTTATATATTATATAATATATATATATATATTTTCCCTAAGTAATAGCTAAGTAGTGAAGTTAAAAAAACATAAATATTTCATTGATATGATCCCTCGCTTTTTGTCATTCCTGTTAATTGTCAGTGTCGTAAAAGTCGGGTTCCGGGATTTATCGGAGAGTTCAAACTTAACAAAATGGGAGCAATATCTGAAAGGGGTATAAAGCCAAGAAGAGGAAATTTGAATCTAGAAATATATATATATATATATATATATATATATATATATATATATATATATATATATATAGATATATAATTGTATATATAAATACATAAAATTAAAATACTTATATTAAAGTATACATACATTTTGTAATGCAATATTACATACATAATATCGATCTTTAAGAGTATTGTTTTAGGATAACAAGAACAAATACTACTCAAAATAACTTTGCCAGTGTGCTAAGTTGTTGGTTGTTGCATGTTAAATTACATTATAATACTATTCTTATGTTTTATTAAACATTTTCAATTGTTATTTGTTTAGCAAAACGACTTAATCCAGGCACTTGTAGGTACCCTGCAATGTCCCGTGGTAA
This sequence comes from Spea bombifrons, assembly GCF_027358695.1. Classification (NCBI taxonomy): domain Eukaryota; kingdom Metazoa; phylum Chordata; class Amphibia; order Anura; family Pelobatidae; genus Spea; species Spea bombifrons. The sequence goes on along the minus strand of NC_071090.1, from coordinate 34,565,174 downwards.
GTGTGTCATGCTTATGCCCTTTATATAAAGAATTGTACTTTATATAAAGCAACATTAAAAAAAAATCAGTAACAAATAGTAATGCTCTAAACATAAAAAGTAGCTTTAAGAAAATATATATAGTCACAGTAAGCCCTAGGTTTAGTGTTAATTATATTTCTGAACCACTGTCCCATTTTCTATTTGGCTGGCCGCCTATTGATACATATGCCAACACTCCAAAGTGGGCTCAGGGCAAGTTGTGGCTTCTACCAAGAGAACTTCCTGCATGCTGTCTAGGTTACCTCTATGGTGGGCTGCAGATGACAAACGTGATTTCATAGAAAAAAATATCTAAATATGGGTATAAAAAAGAAAATAAAATTTAAAAGTATTTCTGACCAAGTGAGTGCTTTACACCATTATCATTAAAATGTTTCATTATTATGGTATTGCACACAAATGGATGTTTACAGGCAATTGTTTTAGATGCTCTTTAGGAAAACTTTATATTCTTTCTGATCAATGGCCACATTGTACTTTGTTCTGATAAATAAGACAGACCCAGACTTAAGCACCACAATGGAAAATCACTGATCTTTGCTTAATGAGTAGTGGCCTTCAGCATAACATGTATAATAGTTTTGAAGCGGTTAAGATCAAGAATATACTAGAGTTGTGCATTCGTCTTCGAAAACGTACACGAAGAGTGCGTTTTCGTGTTTGAAGAATCCTCGCGATCGTCTTCGTCTACTAATCTCTATGGTCCCTTCCCCATCTAACCTACCTTATCTTCACGGCATCGCGGGAGTTGACGGAAGCGGAAATCCGCAGGTTCGCCCTAAGGGGTTACAGGGCCGTGCGAGTGAGCCTATTGGTTGATGTCAGAGGAAGAGCCTGCAGGTGACCAATAGGCTCACTCACACGGCCCCTTAACTCCTTAAAGTGCAACCTGACCACTGGTCTCCCTGCTCTATCAGTTAAATGTCCGTACAAGCGACTTTATTGGTCGTTCGTACAGACTTTTAACTGTTGCAGCAGGGAGACCAGTAGTCTCTCCCAGCCAAGTTACGGCACTAGGAGTTTAAAAATCTGAACGAGCGACTCTATTTGTCGCCAGCAGAGGGCTGGCCTGCCATGCCATCTAAATGTTAAGAGTATCTAATGAATAAAGTCTGTCTTATTTTTTTGTAACCTCACAGATCTAATGAATAAAGTCTGTCTTATTTTTTTGTAACCTCACAGGATCGTCACCTTTAGGATATATCATCCAGAGTACTTCTATTATTACAAACCGTACATAAAAACATATACTTTTGTGAAATTAAAATCAAATTCAAATTAAACTTGATATATGTTAGAAGTAACTTTACTAGTAGAGGTTTTATCTTTGGTGGTATACATATTGCCATTCAGACAACTATATACTGTATATCAGCCTTGATTTCCCATTCTGGAGATCTCTCATACATGTCACTATACTTGGGAACCCTCTGGGTTTTGCTTGGAGACCATCTTCCAGCAGAAGTTCACTTGGGTTTACCCATGATAATACATAGTGTTGCCAAGGAGTTGGAGAATTCAAACTCACTCTAGAAAATAGATCTATTGTAAGATTTTCTTTCCTATACAGGTGGAACTTGGCATTGTTAATGATGGTGGCGTTGCATTGCTTGACTTACGTGGCTAAGCGAAAGAGTAATATACTTTGCTGTAAGTTATGTTGTAATATTTCTATCTGTATTTTTACGTTTTGTAACAATTTCTCTAATTACATAGTTTTAGTAAAATAATGCATTTTATTTATAAAGGCTGATTAAACCATTGTAGTCCATAATTTTACCTAAAACAAACTACTTTCTAAACCTTTTAAACTAAAAATATATCTATAGTTTTGATTCTCAAAAAAAAAATGAGAATTCATTCTCAAAAGCATTTATAGACATTCATTTACACAGCAGTTATTATTTGCTTTTAATCCGCTTTCATGTCTGTACATAATTAACATATGGTGATATGCGGGAAGTGATGATCCAAAATATAGGATGAATTAAAGAGAAAAGCAGTGATAGAGGCCTGGGCGATAAAGAAGCAGAGAAGTGCTATCACTGGAAGCTGGATTTATGAAAGGACATGCACAGCGTGAAGCAGAATGTATACAAAATAATAACAATATTATTGTATGATCAGAAGGCACTAGAAGTAAAGCTATGCATACAAATACTTGAAGTTTACAGAAAATGTTAACCGATTTAACTTAAATTACAAATAAACATAGTTTGGATTTGGTTGCCATTGCAGTTGTGGTTTTGTGAATCTCATGACTGGGATATAGCCACAACAGACAACAGTGTGTAGAAAGGATAGAAAGGGAAGGAAAGGAGGCAGTGTTACCCAATATATGTTAGGTCACATGGTATTCAGGGCATTACAGGACAAGATTTGGTCGATACATAAACTAAAAATAAATATTTAATTATTATTATTATTATAGACAGATCTCCAGTGGCGGAACTGGATAGTATGTTAGGAGAGAAGTTAATTAAGCAAGCATTTGATGTAAATATTTGTTAATGTGCCATATGGGGGTTGGAATGTCATTTTTCCTCTATGAGAAAAAAGCAATAAAATTATTGTTAAACCTTATAATTATGGAACCAATGTCTAAAGAAGCCAGGAGGTCTATTCACTAAAGAAAGAATGAATGCAAGTATACAAAGTGATTTGATTTAGTCTTACTGAAAAAAAGATGTCAGGAAAGACTTAGAAACCATATTATGTATATCTTAGGAGTAAGATGAGACAGCAAAAACAATTTCAAATATGTAATAATGTCCATTATTAGTACATTATTCTGTTATAAAGTCCATATTAGTATGAATGCAGGTAATACCATTTTCTTGCTACCACTGACTACTTATGAATCAAGAGTTAATTGTTTTCTATATTGTTAAATGTATTCTTTTTTATGCATTTAAATAGTATGCTTTTAAAGCAAACAGTTTGAAATATAGTGTTTGTATTGTGCATCAAAAACTACTAGACTAAGTTTTTTCTTTCTAATAACATTGATCACTGATTTGGATTTCATATTTCTACCACAGTGTTACTTTACTTTGATGCGCCATGAAGAATGCGCCATGAAGAACCAAGCTATGGTTGCTGTTTTACGTAATTACCTTATTTGATATTCTTATAAATCATATTCATAATTATGTTCTCTTATAATTCTAATAAATACATTTCTTGCAAACTGAAATGCACCTCTGTTTTGTTTTGTTTTTCATTTTTTTGCATGTTTTATTAACTTTTTGGTGTTGTTAGGATACTGTAAAATGTTCTTTAGTTTAAATCAATTTGTCTCTGTTGGAAATCAAATACTATGCTGTGCGTTTAAGGCTGTGATACTCACACCAAAGTAGAAGGTATGTCGGTTCTTTGCATCCTTATTTGCATATATCTGCTGTTTTATACCTATTTCGATGGCACAGAATTGGGTTGGAATGTGTGTGTTCCACCTACATCCAGCTGTTTTGACCTTGAATTTGTTCTTTAACATACAGATCATAAAGAAGGAATACTACAACAAAGCACAGAACACAAATATCAACAGTGTAACCAAGTATATACAAGCACATACTTACATGTTTAAGATATAGATATATATGGTACACTTGTGCATTCTAAGTCATATGAGGAGGGACCCAAAGAAACACATTTTAACTTGTCATTAGTAGCAACAGACTGGTGGGAGTTAGTAGTGTGTGATAGTCAGTGACAGTGTTGGATTAAGCTGAGATTGAAATTCATTTATCTACCATACTGCAAGTGTCTAGTACCATACAGAATTGAAGACCCTGCGAGACCAAAATTTGAAATACCTATGGGGATTCCCAAGGTCTTTACGAATCTTCTGGAAAGGCTCTACAATTAACTTTTATGCAGTGGAACCCTTAGAAGAATGGATCAAAAGCACTTTAGGACACTAATTTTATTTATTTTTTTTTTCTTTTTTTTTTTTTTTTTTTGTGGGGTTATCAACGTTAAAAATGGTTTAGATTGATATGGATATAAATTAGCATAATATACATCTTAATTTTTTGGATAAAATATATTAGATACACTTGCATAACAAAACTTATTCCATAACAATTAATAGGATGCAGATATAATCTATGCACTTTAATCTTTTGAATCTTTCCAATCAAATAATCTTCTTAATGCATTTTAATCTGTTTAGATAAACTGTTCTTGTTTAGATTGGGATATATCCCTATAATGAATTTTTGTAGATATTAATTGGATGGGGTATAATTAATTATATGCACTTTAACCATGCTCAGATGGGCTTATAGACCACCATATATAGACATAAGTCAGCACAATATGCTCTTTAATATTCTTTAGATAAATTATAGATATATTGCACAATTAAATTCATCTTAAATAATGAATAGGATGTAGATATAAATTGGATGATGTATAATTAACTATATGCACTTTAATCATGTTCAAATGGGATTATAGACCACTATAAAATATTGTTTTGAACGGAGATAAAAGGAAAAAAAACACTTATACGAAGCACTATGATAACGCACTTTAAAAAAAAAAAGTCTTTTTTTTTTTTTTTTTTTTTTTTTTTCTCTTCTTTAGGCACTTTAACTTTCTCAGATAACTTATCTCTGTTTAGACTGGGATATACCCCTATAATGATTATATATCTATATATTGTTTTTTTTTTTTTTTTTTTTTTTTTTTTTTTCTCTCAGATAATCTATCTTTGTTTAGACAGGGATTTACCCCTATCAAGATTATATATTTTTTTTTTTTTTTTTTTTTTTTTTTTTTATGCACTTTAACCTTCTCAAATAATTTATCTCTGTTTAGACTGGGATATATCCCTATAATGATTATATATTTATATATATTTTTTTTTTTTTTTTTTTTTCTCTAGCACTTTAACCTTCTTAGATAATCTATCTTTGTTTAGACAGGGATTTACCCCTATAAAGATTATATATTTATATATATATTTCTTTTTTTTTTTTTTTTTGAGAGATATATTGACATAAGTCAGCACAATATGCACTTTAATATTTGTTAGATAAATTATAGATATATTGCACAATTAAATTCATCTTAAATAATGAATAGGACGTAGATATAAATTCGATGATGTATAATTAATTATATGCACTTTAACCATGCTCAGATGGGTCTATAGATCACTATAAAATATTGTTCGAGCGGAGACAAAAGGAAAAAAGGGAAAGAAAAAAGGGGAAAATAACACTTACACGTAGTACTATGAAAACGCACTTCAATTTTCTTAATCTTTCGAATTAATTTTTTTCTCAATGCACTTTAATTTTCTCAGATAACTTATCTTTGTTTATTGGGATATATCCCCATAATGATTATATATTTATATGTTGTTTTTTTTTTTTTTTCTTTGTTTTTTTTTTTTTTTTTTTTTTTTTTTTTTTTCTCCCTCCTTCTCTTTCTCTCTGGTTCCCTTTTTCTTCCCACTAACTTCCATCAAAATCATAAATAAGATAGATATGGGACTATTGGTCTGGAGGGAGGGCAGTTCACCCCGCCTAAGTTGCTCTATGGGAGCTTCAGAGAAAGTTCAGATTGTGTATCTTCACAATGTTCCTTTCTTTTATGTGTCACATTCTATGTTTTTTGAGAGAGAACGTTCTTCTCTCTCTTATGTTGTTTTTTCTTCTTTCTTTGTTATGATGATGGAAATCTTAGATTACTCGATGGTCGTCTCTCTGGGGGGATCTTTTTTTTTAACCTTACTAAAGTATGGTTAAATGTCTTTCAGCCAATGTCCAGGGCCTTAATTCACCGATAAAAAGAAAACGCGTATTTGATTTTTTGAGACGGGAGAAAATAGATATAGCTCTCCTCCAAGAAACCCACTGGAGAAAAATTGATAACACTAGATGGGGGGGTAAATATTTCCCTAAAGTCTTTGCTTCATCTTTAGAAAACAACAAAAAAAGAGGAGTTGTTGTAGCTTTCTCGTACAGATTAAAAGTAGAGACTAAATTTATTGATCAAGATTCTGAAGGACGTTTTTTGATTTGGGTCGGATCACTAAACGATGAGAAATACACTTTGGTAAATATTTACCGCCCCAACACAGAGCCAATTGGTGCTCTTTCTAAAATATTAGATAAAATTGAGAAGGTTAAACAGGGCGTCCTTTTGATTGCTGGAGACTTCAATTGTATCCAGGATTTAGAATTGGATAAAAAAGTTGCTCCTCATAAAACTCCTCATAAGAATTTAGTAAAAAACTCAAAAGTCTTTACTAATATCATTCAAAGAGCAAATCTCTATGATATCTGGAGAATTATGCATCCTGTAGAAAAAGATTATTCTCATTTTTCTAAAGTTCATCAAACCTATTCAAGAATAGATCTGATCTTTGGAGAGCACCCCCTGATCACACTAACTAAACATATTTCTATTAAAGATAATATTTGGTCTGACCATAGTTTGCTGATTTTAGAACTAAAAGACAAATTTGCCAAACCTAGTAAAGTCTCCTGGCGTTTAGATGACTATCTACTGTACTCTAAAGATAATATAGAATTTATTTCTAGAATGACAAAATTTTTTTTCTTAGAAAATAATCCAGGAGACACAACTTTGTCAAATAGATGGAATGCATATAAAGCTGTTATCAGAGGATATTTCATTAAAATTAAAAAAACAAATAAAGTTAAACAGGATAAAATTAGGTCGGATTTATATATTTCTCTGTATAAACTCTCCTCTTTAAATAAAAAAAATTTGTCAAACGAAAATATCAAACAAATAGGAGAAATACGTAAATCTATTAATCAAATTGAATTAGAAAGAACTTTAAAAAATATGGAAAAAATGAGAATTCGTTTTTACCATAAAAATAATAGATCGGATAAATTAATGACTAACCAACTTAAAAGAAATCGGGCTAATAATAAAATAGATAAAATAGTAAGTGGAAATAATGTATATAGATCTCCAGATGAAATTGCAGAAGCTTTTCGAAACTATTATAAGGAATTATACTCCTTACCTAAAAACTATACGGAAGAAAATATAATAAAATATATATGTGAAACCGATATTCCAACTCTTTCCGAGAAACATAGGGCTAATTTAAATAGACCTATAGAGAAAATAGAATTAATTAAAGCTATAGATAATTTAGTAAAATATAAATCTCCGGGACCTGATGGCTTCACAAATTTTTTCTATAAAGTTTTTAAAGAGGATATAACAGACCATCTCCTGGATACTTTTGCAGAGATTGCCCAGACAAGTCTTTGCCCCAACGAAATGCTACAAGCCAATATTATACCTATATTGAAACAAGGAAAGTCCCCAGAGCAAGTTATTAACTACAGACCGATATCGTTGATAAACGTAGACGTTAAACTATATTCGTCTGTTTTAGCAGAAAGATTAAAAAAAGTGATTAATGAAATTGTCCATGTAGACCAGATCGGATTTGTTCCGGGAAGAGACTCTAGCAATAACATCAGACGCCTAATAGACACATTAGATTATGCAGAAAAGAAAAATCTCTCTTTGGTGACTCTTTCATTGGACGCCGAAAAGGCGTTCGATAGAGTTGGCTGGAACTATATGAGTAAAGTATTGATCTCATTTGGAATAACAGACTGGCTACATGGTGCAATTATGGCACTTTATTCCTCTCCGACCGCTAGAGTTGTAGGAACTAACTTATGTTCGAATTGGTTTAAGCTGCAAAATGGAACTAGACAGGGATGTCCCCTTTCTCCTATCTTATACATATTATCTTTAGAACCGTTTGCCATTAACATTAGGAAAAACGAAAACATCAAGGGGCTTCACTTGAGAAATGGTGACCTAAAGATAGCTCTATACGCAGACGATGTGATAATTACCTTGACAAATCCACTAGTTTCCATGGAAGCTCTTATGCAAGAAGTTAACAAATACAGCTATGTCTCCAATTATAAATTAAACTGGGATAAGACTGTTGCCCACTTTATCAATGTTGATAAACAAAAAATAGAGATAATCCAACAGAATTTTCAAATTACAGAAACTAGAGAAGACTATATATATTTAGGTATCAAAATTCCTAGACAAATCAATACAATTATGGAGATTAACTTCTTACAATTGCTAAAACAAACCAATAAACTATTAAAAGAGTGGAAACATCTGGAGTTCACATGGTGGGGCCGAATCAACATCATCAAATCTTACATTCTACCCAAATGGATATATCTTTTTCGAATGATACCACTCACTATTCCTTCTAGTTGGTTAGCAATACTCCAAACAAACTTCCAAAAGTTTGTTTGGAAAGGTACCAGACCAAGAATTGGTAAAAATATATTAACCCTTAAAACCTCGAGGGGAGGTACAGGTTATCCCCTGATCAAACAATACTATGAGGCTAGCCTACTGTTGCATATAGCTAAGACCCAATCATATAGTTATTTAGATCAAGGATGGTTTAAAATTGAATCTGAGGTTTGTGGGAGGAAGAATTTGAATTCTATCATATGGCAGACTAAATATTCTGAAACAAATAAGACTACTAAAGAGGAAAATATGATTCTAACTAAAATAATTCCAGCATGGTATGTAATAAGGAAAAAGATGGGTCTAAAGGACAAATTAATTAAATCTTTGAAAATTCATATACTTGAATCTGTTATTGAAGATATTACACTTATAGAGTGGGAACAAGCTGGAATTGTTTTCTTAGAAGATCTATTAATAGAGGAGAAGATCATGCCTTTCATAACTCTAAATCTCCAATATAATCTTCCCAATAGAAATATCTTTAAATATCTTAGGATAAAAAACTATCTAAAAAACCATCTGGACTTCTCTGGGGGAGAATTAAAAGATGAAATTGCTAAAATATTTCAAAAACCTGATGCTAAAAAGATATATGCCAAATGCGTCAAATGTATTACTTTAAAAGATTCCCCATCATCATCAAATGTTAATATTTTGAAATGGGAGAAGGACTTGAATACTTTGATATTGGCCGAAGATTGGCACTCAACATTTATCAAATTTACTAAATGGGTCCACGATTTATCTCTTGTCGAAGCACATTATAAACTTATTAATAGGTGGTATTATGTACCTACCACTCTAGCGCGGATGTATCCTACCACAAGTAATATCTGTTGGCGCTGTGAGGATTCCTGTGGTTCATATTTACATATTTGGTGGGGATGTAAAAAATTGATAACATTTTGGGATAGAGTCATAAAATATTTGAAAACTGTAGCTAATATTAGTATTCCTAACACTCCTATATCAGTGTTATTACATCTATCTTGGCCCAAAATGTCTCAACCGAAAATGGCCCTTGCAATTCACAGCTGCGTGGCAGTAAAAAAAATTATTGCTAGAGAATGGAAACAGAATGTGGATTTTGAATGGACTAAATTTAAGGGACAATTAGAACTTCAACTAAAAATGGAATTAGGGGTGTGTAGGAATAACTCTACATCATTAAAAAAACATAGGATCTGGGAAAGCTGCTTGAATATGATTCTATAACATTTAGCTCTTTTTCCTATCACAATTAGTCCCTGGACCAACCAACTGAAACAATTTTCCCCCCAGAGAGAAAAAGCCAATCCTTAACGACCAACGAGTAAGACTGTATTTATTTATTTATTTTCTGTTCTTTCCATCAACACAATTTGCATAATGTTTTTGTAATTCATGGGTATGGTAGTAAAAGATAAAGCTGGAAACGCTGTATGATTAAGAGCTTTATCTACTCTATACGCTATAGTACATAATTAGGGTTATTCCCTGTAAATACCCATGTATGGAAAATTTTTATTAACTTTTTATGCAATATTTGTATGTCTTGTTGTCTTTTTTCTTTATTTTTTTATTATTGTACTGTCTTTTCTATAAAATTTAATAAAGAATATATTAAAAAAAAAAAAAAAAAGTCACTTCAGTTCATTTACATTTCTCCGGTTTAAGTCAGGGATTATATATGCAGGACAATACTTGCGTTGGAGCTAGACTGCAGGATTTTGGGGGGGGGGGGGCGGCAAATTAGAGAATGATCTCATTGCAGCATTGACTACAAATACCTTTATTCCTTGCCAACCTTATTTTCCCATTAAGCGCACGTTGGAGTCCGGTTGCATGAACTCCAGTGCATTTTACTGCATGTGTTTTGGGCTGATGAAGTTTCACCTCTGTCTGTACATTGATCAGACATTGGTAACTCTATAATACAATTATATATGTATAAAAAAAAAAAGACTTCGGAAAAAATAACATCAATCAATTTGATAGACTGTTGGCTCAACATGAACAAAGTTCCGCGTCTGCTTTGTCAAGATTTAATGCAGTTCCGCTGTACATCACTTCCATCACGCTGGCTTTCAGCTAATTACATTACGTTGGCGTACAGACTAATACTTTGCCATTCGGTGAACCCTTAAAAATATGACAAAATTGTCCCTAAATAATGAGAAATGATGCTTTTATTTATAGACCTACCCTGTTAATGGGGTAATAATAACAGCTCAAGTGTGATGTTTATTTTAAAATAATATATGACAGGTGTGGGTGCACATCAGTTTAATTTAACTTTCAATATCACCCTGCAATAAACCAGAGTAGAAAATGAATCATGCATTTTTAACAAAGTGTGCTTTGCCTGCATCCAAGGAACCTTTCGGCCGTTTCCGCAATCTACATAGCCCTGCAAATAACCCAGAGTCCTGTGACTGCTAATAAACATTTTTTACAGTTGTTTACGTTATCATGTTTAATAGTCCGTGAACGCCCAGAGTGGAGAAAGTGGAACACATTAATCAGCATAACATCAGCACTGCTGCCAGCACGTACAGACTTTGGTTATGGTCAAAGCTATTGATTACCATCTCTGCTTGCTTTCATTTTTGTTTCTGTACAGATATTGGTGCCACCGCAAACCACCAGTGAAGTGGCTGTAAAGTTTTGCCCATCTGCCCTTGGCAAAGGAAATCATAGGGCAGCCATATCCTTTAAAAACCCGCAGGTGGAGGAATGGGTATTCCATGTCAGTGGAGTAGGACTCATACCCCAACCAATGGAATCAGTGAGCATATGTGCCAGTGTTGGAAACCTATCCTCGATCATAATTTCCTTCAGGAATCCTACTGATGAACATGTCCTCATTGATGTGATTCTAACGGATCAAGAACAAACCATGCATCGTCTCAGTGCATCTATTCTGCGCCATTCTATCAATAAACAGCCTGCATTCTCTTTGCCTCTGAAACAAACTCAAGCTATTGCTTTAGCTCCCAAGGAAAAGTTTGACATCCCTGTGTTGTTTGCCCCAGACACAATGAAGCTTTATGAAGCTCTTGTTGTGGTACACATGGTGAAAGCAGATGGTGAGACCTGGGCTCAAGATGACTTAGAGGAATCAGTCACAGAGCTGAAAAGCATAACCAGGACAGAGGAAGGGGCCATTTCCGGGATACGATGGATTTATCCCGTTCATGGGATACCAGAAGCCTCACCTTCCAAATCATCACCAGCTGTTGTATCCTGTCAAGCAAGAAGTCGGACTGAAGAGAGGATAGAAGTGTTGTTAACTGGTGCTGTTCCAGGTCAGACTGCTATGCCAGGAAATAAATCCTGCATGAGACAAGGTGAAATGTCCAACCAAATACAGGAGGAAGTTCAAGTCGGCAATGGTTTCCACACAGCGGAAGAATTTTCATATGAAATGAGGTATGATTCAGAAGAAGTGAAATCCCATCTGGAGTCTTCTGTGGCTATTGAACTACTCGGGAAAGAACGAGATGCACCAACTGGCATTGTGACATTAATTTTTAACATCATTTTTGCACCCAACAAGACCATGAGACACTCTGCCACATTAGTGGTCCAGTGTGCCACAGGAGGAATATGGAAATTCCCCATAATGCTGGTTGCCACAGAACCAGATGTGGACGATACCATTCATATTGAAGCCATCGGCCTTAACAAGGAATCCGTTGTGGGCTTCAGGCTCACGAGTCAGACAAGGTTCCCGGAGCCTTTCAGTGCATACTTCGTAGCAGGCAGTGACCTGGAGTTTTCGGTGTCTCCACAAACTGGAGAACTCCTTCCTCTTGGAACGACTGGGACCCTCATAACCGTTGGATTCAAGCCAACTATGTATAGCAAAAAGCACAAGGCAACACTAGTAGTACAGACAGCAGCCATGCAATGGACTTATGAAATTATTGGCGTGGATCCAAAAACCACACCTCGCACCAATGTCTCCCCGAAAATATGCAGCAGGAATATTAAGCAACCCACAAGTGGAAAGCGGCGTAATTATATACGTGAAAACCTGAAGCTTATCACAACGTCAGTGTCCTCTCCTATCAAAGGAGCCCCTTTGGTTTTAAGAACAAAGTAAATACTTGTGAGAGGTCTGCAATCTTTTTATAAATAAAATCCAGACAATGATTAATAAACACCGTCTGGCATTGCTTAACCAAACGGCGCTACTCAATGTAAACGCAGATACATTTTTATGTAACAGAAAGTACTCTTTCATTTCTGGTGCCTATATGTCATTTCAATACATTTACGATATGCCTTATTCTTCTTCTAGCTCATAATATATGGGTTGCAACCACTCAGATGTTCCTTTAATTGACAAGACAATATTTTTAAATCTGTCCAGGAAAAAACACATTTGGATTTCTGTCCTACTTGTGTGTCAATACCTTACTTGCATAGCGATGGAAGAAAATTATTTTCCTTAAAAGAAAAAAGATTTTGTAAATCGTTATGGTTCAAGTATTTGATTCCACAATGTCAGTGCTAATGTGATGCAATAAATAAGATGCCTTTTTTATGATGATGTAAATGTTCACAGTTCTCCATACTGTTAGTATGCCAGATGAGGATATCACTTACCTCCCTTTTAACTTGCCCACTGAACAGTGGTGCTACAAGGAGCCTGGTCGCCCCCTAGACCCTACCACCCTATGCTTTAGTATGAGTGTATTACAGTGTTCAACATCCCTAAATGCCACAATCGTGTGTATGCATGCAAAACATAGACTTAGAAATATATTTTATAAATCTCTTACTCTCTTGCATCAATATCTACCAATAGGTCACGCAGAAAGTCTTACTAAATAACCCTCACCTGACCACATTCTGAAAAAAAAATGTCCCTCTTTGGCTATTTGATGTGTTGGAAGCTATGTATTATATACAGTCAAATACCTATTATTGATTGATTTAGATTTTCTCTTCTATTTACTCACTTTGCATTTTGTTTAATGATAAAAATAAACTATTACATTGTCAAAAAAAAAAAAAAAAAAAAAAAGAATGGAAATATTTACTGGGGTGGGGTGGATTCAGACAAATTAGCCAGGGCAGGGCAGGACTATGTGTGGACAGAGTGTGTATTATTTCTTTAACCCCTTAACGACAATCCACGTACATGTATGGGGTTGCCGTGCAACGAGATAATGATAATGCCCGTACATGTATGGGCTGGCTTAAATAGCTGCATCGCCGCAATTGCAGCATCCACAGAAGCCTCACAAAGTCCTCCCCGGAAGAAAAATGGCCGCTGCCGCAGCGATCATCAAAGATCGCGGTGGCGGCAGGCTAAAACAGCTTAGGAAGCGATCAGAATCGCTTCCTAAGCATAAACTGTATTGCTGACATGCCTCGATATCGAAGCATGTCAGTAACACTTCCCCCCTACCCCGACAGCCTTGTGATTGCTCTGAGGAGCAACCACAAGTGCCATCCTGTAAATGACGTTGCCGTCATTCACAGGATGGCATTAAGAACAGAAAATTAGTTCACAGAGGGTCTATCCAGACCCTCTTGAGAACTCTCGAGCTCCCCCTGCATGTTGAATGCAGGTACTGCATCAAACCATGCAAGGTCAATAGAGCCCAGCTCACTAATCAGAGTGATTAGTAAAAAAAATTGTTCAATAATGTTAAACAAAAAAAACATTTTAAAAAAGAGGGTAACGTAAAAATCCCCACTGTCACCAAAAAATAAAAAAAGTTTTTAATAAGCAAGTCCTACAATTCTTTATCTTCACAATAATTCCCGCATGGAATGTATTGGCATTACAAATGCCCATAGGGTGTCTAGTATTAGAAAATGTATGATTTGACGGGGTAAATTGAATTGGCCGGGTTCAAAGATGTCCCAAATATGGGACATGGGGGTAGTAGGATCAGATGTCTAAACGGTAAAAATATACACACCTCACAAAGGCGGCCTTTTACCTCCCAAATACTGAACACATATTGGGGTGTTTGACATATACCAGGAGCGGTAAATTTGTACAACGTGTGTGAAACAAATACAAAAAAAAATTACTACCATAAAGTTTCACAAAGGCTGGTGGTCAAATCAGTGCATGGAAAGGGTTAAAATACCAGCATTTCAAATACCTTGGGATGTCTAGTTTTTAGAAACATATGATTTGATGGGGTAAATTGCATTGGCCGGCTTCAAAGACACATGGGGGGGAAGAATTACCAGATTTGGAAAAAATGGTTTTAAAAAAAGCAAAACGCTACCTGTACTTATTGCCCCATAACGTGCAGAAAAAAGCAAATAAATGTTTTGGATGCTTTCCAATAAAGCCTTTCTTCAATTGTTGAACTGCTCCAAATTATATGAATATAAATGTACGTGCACGGAGAGAGAAATAAGACACACGACACACTCTGGGTCAGGTCCAAAATCACTCTGCTTTATTTTGTTTATATTATAGATTATATAGTCCCCGGAAAGAGGGACGTCAGGTTACGTAAAGCTTATTAATTGGTTAATCCTGAAACTATGCGGAAATAGGCAGAAAAGAAGAAAACAGTTAGAAGCAAATATTAGATACTTTCCTGCAACTAGATATAGCCAGAATGGCGCTTGCGGTTAGTAAAATATAGATAACTGAATACACTGCTACTTGCGTCTCTCACGTATCTGCGTGAGGTGTAACCCTTTATTGGTCGAGGCCAGCTTATATTCATTAAAGCAATAAGCGTTTCTTGCTGATATATTCTAGTTCCATAAAAGTCCCCCCTTGAATATACGATGGCCGACTGTCCCTAATCCTGACAGATCCTACCGGACATAATCCCGCATCCTCTTCACCTGCAGTGGCGACAAATTATCCCTATTGGATAAAATCCCGGTTTCAGGTCTTGGACATGTCCCTCGGATCTATATGTCCCTACACGGGGCGGGGATTACCGTCAGGGGGAACTATCGAACTAAATGGTGTTTCATAAGAAGATGCAAAGCTTGGCATCGTGTCATCGTACATAAGCATTAACGGGGTAGTCTCGCCTACTGCAAGCATTTTATCGCATAGACATCGAAGACAAGGGACTACTCATAATAGCATAAAAGGACAATAATCACAATAATCAGTAAAATTATTCCCAGCTGGACCAGAGCTTGTTTCCATCCTTTGAGCCAGCCAAACCATTCGGCCCATGGATGATCGATTCCGGAGTTGC
This sequence comes from Spea bombifrons, assembly GCF_027358695.1. Taxonomy (NCBI): domain Eukaryota; kingdom Metazoa; phylum Chordata; class Amphibia; order Anura; family Pelobatidae; genus Spea; species Spea bombifrons. Next base: position 34,549,641 of record NC_071090.1, on the reverse strand, counting down.
GCTTTAATTCGTCTCCTAGAGAATTTAACTTTTTAATAGCCGCGGTCACTTTTCCGTCGGGGCCTGTATTAGCTGGGATGAAAGTACAACAAGTTTCTCCAATTATTTGACAGACTCCGCCTTTTTCTGCTAGAATCATATCTAATGCCATACGATTCTGAAAAGTCATCTGGGTTGCAGCCTCCAATTGATCCGAAAGTCCTTGGAGTGCATCTCGGGTGTAGTTAACAAATCTCTGCTGATTATAATAGATATAGTTAATCCAGTCAACATTTTTTTTATTGTAACAATGGGAAAAATGGATTCGAAACCAGCGGCTACTTGATCTCGGGCTTTATACTCATCTGGGACCCCCCTAGGAACTCCTATTGCATCTAAATACACAAGTGGGTCGAAGCTTCCCTCGGGGGCTTTTGAGACACTGCGTTTCTTACGGAACAGGGTAGACTGGGCCTCAACAGCTTCTGGCTCTTCCGACATTATAAATAACAGCATTATAACTTTGGCCAGTGCACATTCACTAGTCCAACTACCTTCTAATCTGGTGCGCAGTTTCATGTCTCCACATAGCCAATAGATGTCTCCCAGAGAATATACTTGATTCTGTGTGGGGGAACCGGTCAAATTGCTGTATTCAGCACAATTACCATTAGAGAATTTACCAAGAAATTTGCCTGTTCCTTTGGTGTTTGAAATACAAATGTAAGTGCCAGAATATATAGTAATTCCTCCGTTGAGCTTGGGAGCCTCGATTAATAGAGGATATTCTCTTTTTCATTTCTCACATTCGGTGAATTTGTTACTGGTATTGGTATAAAGACTCAATAGACATAACAGTGACTGATAGGGCAACTGTAGGGGTACTGTACCCAGATGTGGACGGGCTCTACCACACACATAGCAATTGGACTTATTGTGCTTAATAGCAGAATATTGCATCCACTCGAGCCATAGATTAATATCATTATATCCAGTTTCTATGGCTACAGTATCATCATAAGTGGGATTCGCTATAGCTATCATGTGTAGAATGGCACGCTGGACCATATATGGGATTCCTGGTGGTTCCGAAACTGGTTGGTTTGATGGTTTACCTTGTGGCTCTTTCCATTCTAAACTATTGTACATATCTTTAAGATAGAAGGGGGCCTTGCCGCTCATGAAACCATATTTGTAAATCCTGAAAATATATTTTCGAGCATCAGTTGGCCGGGGATTCTCTATAGTAAGGGTGTATCGTTGGTTATCACCAGTTCCGGTGGATATGAGAGTCATTCGTGAGAGCAATGATTTACCATATTGATCTTTGAGGGCTAGGGCTTCAGGGGGCTTATATCCCCATTTGGTACCTGAATTAGTTATTACAGAGCCCCAATAACTACAGTTGTCCCCCCATTGCCCTCCAACATAGCATATGTACCCAACACATTCTCCTATTTGAACATCACAATACCCGGGGTCAAAATTGTCTGTGGTATCCCCTTCTTGTGTCATCACACCGGTATATACATTGGTGTAGCGTTTAGAAACACAATCTATAATGTGACGAAATTGGAATGAGTATGTGGCTACTGTTGTGCTACTGGAGTTGTACCAAAAAATGGGAGGACCTGCTTGTTTTGCATCTCTCGTAATGGCTACCCGACCCCCCTGGTGACTGATAGCTTGGGCTGGTTTTCCCCATGTATGTTGGAAAATGAAATATAATAATAGTGGGATGCACAGGATATGCATTCTAGGAGTCATTGATTGGAGGGTCGTATCCTTTGACTCTCTTGCAATGTGATGCGTGTATCCAGGTGGGTTTCCCTTCAACTTTTATTGAGGTAGGAGTCGTTAGTAACACTTGAAAAGGGCCCTCGAATCTCGGCTCCAGGGTAGATCGGACGTGTTTCTTCACGACCACCCACTCTCCAGGCAATAGAGAGTGAGTACCTTCGAAGATATTGGGATCTGGAATAGAAGAGAAAACTTGGACATGTATATTAGATAATTGAGTAGTCAAAGCAATAACATATTTTGCCATTGTTTCATAATTCATTTGCAACTGTTGTTGGAAGTACTGTCCTAGCCTAGGGCTACTTCCAAAAAGTATTTCGTGTGGAGTCAATTTGTGTGATGCCTTTGGCGTATGTCTGATAGCAAAAAGTACGATGGGTAGGCACTGTACCCAATTTAGACCAGTCTCTTGTGTCATTTTCAACATTTTTGACTTGATAATGCCATTTAGTCTTTCCACTTTCCCGCTACTCTGGGGTCTGTAGGGAGTGTGAAAAGCAAGATGTGAACCTATAATCTTCCACACTTCTTGGGTGATATTTGCAGTGAATGCAGGTCCCTGGTCGCTTTCTATGACCTCAGGGACCCCAAAGCGACAAATAAGTTCTTGAATGAGTTTCTTGGCGGTAGTGGGTGCGGTTTGGTTTCGTACTGGATAGGCCTCTGGCCATCCGGAAAACACATCGACCACTACCAGTACATATTGAAATGTCTGACACATCGGCATTTGAATGTGGTCAATTTGAATCCGTTGGAAAGGGTATTGAGCATTCGGTAAACATTTGGATGGTGTAGGTTCTGTCCTTCCGGTATTGCACTGAGCACAGATTAAACATGATTTGGTGGTTCGTGCTAGCATCGGGGTGATTCCTGGTGCGATCCAGAATTTGTCGATAATCTCCTTCATAATGGTTTTAGACTGATGCGTCGGTCCATGAGCTAGTGATGCGACTAAAGGATATAAAGTCCGGGGTAAACAAAGATATTGGCCTCTGGCCCAGGCTCCCCGCTCATCCTTGGATGCTCCTTCATGTATCCATTGATTTTGTTCCTTGGTTGAAGCTTGTTGTTGTAATTGAATTAAAATATCCCAGTCTAATTCCATTGGTGCTTCCTTGGTCACCGTCATTAAAGGGACCGCTGAGTCTTCATTGAGAGCTGCTTGCTTGGCTGCACTATCTGCTAAAATGTTTCCTTTTGCTTCCATAGTGTCAGCCCGTGAGTGTGCCTTAACTTTGATCACTGCAACTTGTTTCGGGAGTAGGGCCGCAGTCATCAAAGCTTCAACTGCTTTCCCGTTCTTGATTGGAGTCCCTGCTGCAGTGATATAATCTCTTGCCTTCCAGATGACTCCAAAATCATGTACAACTCCGAAGGCGTACCTGGAATCCGTATAGATATTTGCGGTAGAATCTTTAGCCATAATGCAGGCCTCGGTGAGGGCAGCTAGTTCAGCCTCCTGAGCTGACTGATCCGGTCGTAGAGCTTTTGCACAGAGTACAGTGGTGTCAGTCTTAACCGCCATTCCCGTATGGAAGCGACCCTTGTCATCGGCATATCTGGAGCCGTCCACAAATAGGGTCCATTCTGGGGTGGGGTATCCTGTATGTTCGGAGGTGAACCGACTTCCGCTTGCATCATGGTCAGACAATCATGTGGATCGTCCTCGGGTGGTACATCTGGAAAATCGACATTTGATGACTGTGTATGCCACAATAGCTGTTCCTGGAGATCTTCTTCTGTGGCTAGATCAATAAAATCCGTAGACGGAATATCAGTATACTCCCCCCCTTGGAAGTGGAAGGAGGGCAGCCGGATTGAGAACATTGCATCGTTGAATAGTAACATTGTCGGGCAACAACAGACTCCCTTGGAGACGAAGATGACGCTGAGCAGTGAGATGTCTGGGTTGGGTCTGTTGTAAAATAGCTGAGATGTCATGTGGAGCTAGAATTGTCAAGGGATGTCCGAGGACAATATCTGAAGTGACATCCAGAAGACAGCTGGCAGCGTGAATAGCTCTTACACAGGAAGGCGTCGCGCGAGCAACTGGGTCCACTCGTTTGGAGTAGAATCCGAGGGGACGATGTCGACCACCGTGCATCTGAGTGAGAACGCCTGTGGCATGGCCTTGCCGTTCCATAACATAGAGACGGAACGGAAGAGAATAGTTCGGAATTCCTAAAGCTGGAGATGATGCAATCATTTGTTGTAGAGCGTCGAATGAGTCCAGTGCCTCTGGTGTTAAATAAAAAATTGCTGGTAGTTCTCGAGGTATACAGTCATATAGTGGTTGCATTAGAACAGAAGCGTCGGGAATCCAGGGACGACAGTATGAAATGAGACCCAGAAAGGTCTGTAGCTGATGTGGAGTTTCTGGCGGAGCCAACTCCAGGATGGCGTTTTTCCGTGCCATTGTAAGGTGTTTACGGCCTTTGGTAATACAATGTCCCAGAAAAATCACTTTTTGAAGGCATAACTGTAGTTTTGATTTGGAGACCTTACAGCCAGCTGTAGCTAGAAAATAGAGTAGGTCCAGAGTAGTTTCTTGACACATGGATGGGTCTGGAGCACAAAGAAGTAGGTCATCCACGTATTGCAGGAGCTCAACTTCCGGGTGAGCGTCTTGCCATGAAGAAAGCACAGAAGACATAGCTTTGCTGAAACTGGACGGGCTGTTTTGAGCTCCTTGTGGCATCACCGTCCAGGTGTATTGCCGACCAGCATGTGTGAATGCAAAAAGATATTGACACGAAGGGTGTAATGGAATGGAGAAAAAGGCATTAGCAAGATCAATTACAGTGAACCAGGATGCCGTAGGTGGAATGCTTGATAGAAGAGTATGTGGATTTGGCACAATAGGGGTATCCAGAACCGTGGCTTCGTTGACAGCGCGTAAATCTTGTACCATCCTGTACACTGGAGGTTGGCCTTTGATCTGCTTCTTTTTGACTGGATATAGCGGAGTATTGCAAGGAAAAGTAGTAGGTATTATTGCACTGGATTCTAGGAGTGCAGCTACTTGAATAGATATTGCATCTAGTTGGGCCACTGATAAAGGATATTGGGCCTTGTATGGAAGAACGTTAGGATCCTTAAGCACAACTTGTACTGGTGGGACGTTGAGTCGTCCAATATCCATAGGCCCAGAGGCCCACAAAATAGCTGGAAGATTGTCAAACAATTTGTTTAGAAAGTCTGGGGGCTCATCTTGAGGTGGATCATGTATTACTGCCATTAGCATACAGGTTTCTTCAGGGGCGAGAGCAGTATTGAGAGTGACAGTTCCATTGTCAGTAAAAGAGATATTAGCTTGGATTTTGCTGAGAAAATCCGCTCCTAGCAGATTGAAAGGGCAAGTGGCACTGACCACAAATTGAGCTAGAGTAGATGAAGGCAGATGTATTGAAGAGCTTGTGACGGGTAAGGGGCGTGTGAGTGGGTTGTGTTGAACCACGCCTTCTAACCCACTACAGGGGAGTTGTATATCAGATAACCAGGATGGGTGTGCATCCATCTCACAAAGCACGCTACGAGCAGCGCCAGTGTCAACAAGAAATGAGCAAGGTTTTCCGGCTACATCAAGAGTGATCTTAGGGGAAGGGCCGGAAGGAGGGGCGGAGACGGCCATGCAAATAGAGTCCTCCTCCTCTATTTGCTCGCCTTTTTCCTATGGCTGAGGAGGAGGAGGAGGTAAAGGAGGAATGTTCTGGTTCTGGTTCTGGGCTTGATAAGCGGCCCACAGATGGCGACTACGGCATACTCTTTTAAGATGACCGACTTTTCCGCATCCATAGCATTTACGAGGTTGTCGCTGTCCGTCCGTGGCTTCATTAGTGGCGTCGGCTCCGGTCATTACCGCCACGATGGCGGACTTTTTCTTGCTGTTTCCTGCCTCCAATCCTTTAGCAACCTGTATAAGGACTTCGAGTTCCATTGACCTCCATTCCGGGCGGCAGGTAGTGAGTACTTTGTTGAGATCAGAACGGAGGCCGTCTACAAAGGCACGACCCAACATACGAATATGTGCCATTTCTTGGAGTGAGAATCCTAGATCACGAAAATGTCGTTTGATTCTGTAGGCATATTTCTCCACTGACTCTCCTTTTTCTTGAGTTATATCCTGTAGAGATACTGTTTGTTCGGACAATCTGTCCTTCGCCCAGATTTCCAGTTGCTTGATAAACTGTTGACCTGATTCAGTGGATCTGGGATTGCAAGGTAGATAAGATGGGTCTCGTATAATTTGGTTGAGAATAAGATCTGCGTAATCTCCTGCTTTGGCTTGGACAATACTAACAAGGTCAGACCAGGTACATCCATAGGTAGTCCAGGCCTGTGAAACTTTTCGATAAAATGGCATTGGATGAGTATCAGGTTCAGGGAGATCTTTGACGATCGTATACAGTTGTTGCGGATTGAATGCTACATACTTGGAACGCGGCTCCGTGGAAGCGAGACCATCTCGTGGAGTAGCATTTTCTGTGGCGAGTCGGGTGGCTTGTACTATAGCTGCAGACATAATTTCAGCGAATTGAGAAGAAAACAGATTATTGGGATTTGTATTCCCAATGGATGGTGGCTGAGGGGCTGACGTACTTGAGGGCTGTTCGGTATCAGATTGTCGAGTATGTCTTATACGGCGATGGCCTATAGGGGAACGTGCAAAAGGTAAGCCATGGTAAATGCTTCGGGATTCCTCCTCCTCTGAGCCCTCTTCTTCTGATAGACTATAATGAGTACCTATTTCTTCATCAGTGAAAATAGGTTGGTGCTTAGGCCTAGCTCCCATCTCCTCAGCAAGAAGAACAGGTGGGTCAAAACCCACCAATGGGGACTGTGTGTGTTTGGGCTTAATTCTTCTTTGGGGTTTAGTTATTGTTTTCGGTCTAGGTAACTTTTTTCCCTTTTTAAGTACCATACCGCTGTTGGCATCGGATTGGGTCGGGGCAGCTGTTGCGCCCTCGGTCGTCTCTATTTCCTCCCCTTCTGCACTGTCGTCCGGGCCCATCATCATTAACGGGACAGTAGTGCTGGGTGTAGGTACCGGGGGTGTAACTGCAGGAGGAGTGGGTGGAAATAGTACTGCTTGAGGTTTTTCTGGTGTTTTGCCTTCCTGGAGGCCTTCCTCAGCCTGGTGTTGGGCCGGAAGCATAACAGCACTAGTAGATATATTTTCCTTCTTTGTTTCCTCACCGCTTGCCATTATCATAATTGGGACCATATGTCTGGGTGCTGTAATCTGGGTAGGTAATACAAATGTGCCATCCGGATTAACTACTGGATACAATGACACTGTGGGAATAGACATAGAAGATAACAGAGCTGGAGGTAGGCCAGAATTTTGGGCGTTATCAGTTAACAAAGATGGCGCCGATGCCTGTACCGGATATAACATAGAAGGCGGGGCAGGCAATTGGTTGGGATTTTCCACTGAAGACAGTTGGTGAAGTGTGTCACAAGATGGCGCTGGTGTCTGTGTCAGACATGACACAGTAGCCGGAGTAGACAGGGGGCGGGGGGCCTCACAGTACAGACAAGAGCGACGGCTTCCTGACGTCATTGCATTACAGGCTGGGCAGCTCCACCCCTTGTCCGACGACTCGGCGCCATTATAGAGCGGTGGCGTATGAGACATTGGAATTTTACACAGATATCTTGAGTGCTTTTCATCATACATTTCTTCGCCATCTAACGATTTAAATTCTTTGCTACAATCTAGCCAGATTTTAACAGTATCTTTCAATCCGTCATCGTCTAATTTTCCTGCTTTTTCATTTAGGAGGTTTTGCCAGGTGCAAGTTGATAAGGTTCCTCCTCTGGGTACTTTATATCGTTTTTCCAACTTAGATAATTGCTTAATATATCTTTTCCCTCGTCTGTCAGCAACTAATTGGGAGGGCGTATAGAACCCACTTGGAACGCTGTTATCGTTCCCCATTCCGCAACGGTATCGTAACCTTGTCCGCAACCGTCCGAAACCTTCTAATACGAGCGAGACACACACACACTGTAGTAATATTATGCACTGAGGACAGGCGACTGGGCTGCCCAAAATAGTGTTAGTCTTACGGCACCGTCTGGGATCAGAGCAACTGGGTTGATCAGGTGTAGACTTGAAACACTCTACCGATTCCTTCCTACTACAGTGTGCTTGCCAGAAAAGGGAGGCACCACAGTTCAACAAGTGACTACGACAGTATATTTACATGGGGTTCTTTTATTGCCTCTCGAGGGTGCGTTAACCACCTGAGTTCCCTCCTCCGAATACACATGTGAGTAACGAGTGACACACAAGGTAGATAAGAAACGATCTTACCTTGTAACTGGGCTGCAGTCCCAGGGTCCAATCGTCAGCTCACGGCGTGAACTCTCCCCGGGAGGGACCTCCGACAGGTACGACTTCCTCGAGCCCCACGTTGGGCGCCAACTGTTTTGGATGCTTTCCAATAAAGCCTTCCTTCAATTGTTGAACTGCTCCAAATTATATGAATATAAATGTACCTGCACGGAGAGAGAAATAAGACACACGACACACTCTGGGTCAGGTCCAAAATCACTCTGCTTTATTTTGTTTATATTATAGATTATATAGTCCCCGGAAAGAGGGACGTCAGGTTACGTAAAGCTTATTAATTGGTTAATCCTGAAACTATGCGGAAATAGGCAGAAAAGAAGAAAACAGTTAGAAGCAAATATTAGATACTTTCCTGCAACTAGATATAGCCAGAATGGCGCTTGCGGTTAGTAAAATATAGAATGCTACTTGCGTCTCTCACGTATCTGCGTGAGGTGTAACCCTTTATTGGTCGAGGCCAGCTTATATTCATTAAAGCAATAAGCGTTTCTTGCTGATATCTTCTAGTTCCATAACATAAACACATTGAGTATTTATAAACTCAGGACAAATAGTAGAATCTTTTTAGCAGGTTTTTTCATTAGTTTTTGCAGTTGAGTAAAAGTTTTTTGTTTAAAAAGTGAGAAAAAGTAATTTTTTAACAAAAAATACCCATGTTTTATCATTTTTTTTAAAGTAAATTAGATGATATGATAAAATTAATGGTATCTAAAGAAAGCCCTGTTTGTCCTGAAAAAACAATATATAATATGTGTGGGAGCATGAAATAAAGAAGAAAATCACAGCTAAACAGCAACACTGAAAAATGTTAAAAGAGCCATTGTCCCACAATGTATTACGAGTAATAACTAGACTTGGGTACCAGGGGGCTCTTCGTGTTCGTCTTCGTGCTCGTCTTCGGGGGAAAAAAAACCTTCGTATTCCGCGAATATTCGCCCGTTCCTCTCTTCTCTTCGGGCGAATATTCGCGGACATTCTTCGTGCTCGTTTAATCTTCGTTTCCTTCCCGGTTGCCTAGCAGGGGTTAATACGGGGTTAACAACACATCGGAGCAGCAGCAGCTGCCGTGAAGGTACGTGTGTGCAACTCTATTGGTCGTTTCGGCAGGGGGCTGGTCTGGCATCAACGAGTGAATTGCAGAAAGCACTTCATTCGTTGATGGCAGGCCAGCCCCCTGCCGAAACGACCATGACTGAGGTAGCTCCAATGCGTCGCCCTCTTTTACCCCACTTCCCAAATAAATACACAAACACAAAGTAAACAATATAATGCTTTATTATTGTCAACTTATGGAAAAATAAGGCCACGATGCAGTCCGCTTTACGCCTTCCACACCGTGACACAGATATAAATAACTTTATTAATAGAAAATAAACTTTATTATGTAAACACCATATAATAATATAGCGATGCACGTGCCGCACCACCCGACTTACTTATGACACGTGCAAGCCTTAAAACTACCAATTGTAAACCAAATGTACAGGTTACACATCGTAACCCTAAATTGTAAACAACTACCGAACCGGCTGGCACAGGCGTAAAACCGTAAAACCGTAGAGACCACCGGCGTCCCCTGCACGGCAGCCATTGTCACGGCTAGGATTCACCAAGGCACAAGCCCAGGGAGTGTCCTGCACTTAGGCCGAGGGCCTGTGCACCACGGGTAAAACCACACCTAAGGTGGTTAACCCTTGCTCTATGCCAGCTTGATAACCAACCGCCAAGGAACAGACAATTAAAAGAAAAGAGAGGGGTGGGAGGGAGGGAAAGCTTTTCAGGTCAATTGAAAAAGTGACCTAAATGGGGTGGGCTCCCATATATATAGTGACCCCCACCCCTAAGCACAGTAGGATGATTCACTCCTATCATAGTCAGCCCAGGGCCGTCAATCAACATAAACTGACAGCCCCCTGAGCTGACTCAGCAGAATTTCAGATAAACAGGAAAACGGGAGGGGGGAGAGGGCTGCCTGTCGTCCCCTCAGTCATGCGCCCTTCTTGCTCCATACTCTCGCCTGGGGCTTTCTATAGAGTTGCACACACGTACTGAGGTGTACTGTATACAAAATGACCTAGAGACAAATGCTCCAAGGAACTTGGCCTCCGTTTATCATACACAATCACACATCCATAGATGTTTAATAAAAGAATAGGGATTATTTTACATTTTTAAATTGATTTTGGACCCCTTGTAATACATGCCTAACATTTGCTACCTATTTACAATGGCATACTTTGCAACAACCCAACTTTTACTGGACAGGATTGGAAAAAAGCCGGACTGTCCACCAAAATCTTGGGTGTGTTGGCAGGTATGCGGATGGAAAAATGTTGGACAAGAACTAAAAAATAGCGTAGGGTTAATGTACGGTTATGTTTAAGATTAGTAGCAGTGCACTGGTTTGGTTAAAAATTTATTATGTCTAAATAATAATTTAATTTTAATGGGTTTTAAAAAAAAATTAGGGGTTTATTTAAATGTATTTTAAAGTTAGATTTATTATTTAGTACTTTATTATATTTATTTAATGTTTATACTAGTGCTACCTACCGAGCTATAACTACCAACGTGTATTTGCATACCTAGTTTAGCTAAATTAGATGGGACAGGACTGGAAAAAAGCAGGACTGTCCCTGAAAAAGTTGGGTCTGTTGGCAGGTATGTGGATGGAAAAATGTTATAGTATGAAGTGTGAGTTATAGCGTTAATGCTAGTGAGTGTAGAAGTGAAGGCCAGGACAAATAACAAGAGGAAAGGTCCTTGTGATTTGTGCATTGTACGTGTATGTGTTATGTGTGTTATGTGTGTTGTCACTGTGTTATATGTGTTATGTGTGTTATGTGTTATGTCACTTTGTTATTTGTGTTATTGTGTGTGTTATGTTTGGTTGGTTGGTGTGACGATACGGATACCTGGAGCAGCCTCTCCCCCAGGATGTATCGTCCAGAAAGGAGCGTTGCTGAGACCGGGGTCAAGTCGGTGACTGTATCTCCCCCAGGATGCTGGTCTCAGTAGGGGAAACTTTTGGAGCGAGGCTGAAGGGTCAGTAGACGGTAGCAGGTTTGACCTGAGCTGGGGTAGGCATCGAGTCCTTTAGCCACTGGATAGGAAGGCATGTATTGATCCCTCTGCCTCCAAGTGCAGCCCTTACAGAGGCTGCCAAGTGTTAAGCTCAATGCTGACAGATCCGAAGACTCTGCCGCAAACCTCCCAAGAAATGGACGCACACCAAACTCTTGGGGAAGACTTCTCTGTTTATTGCAAGGTATACAAGGTTATATAGGAAAACATGGGGTGGGTAAAACACTACAAACAAAGTACTTTGTATATAAAAGGAAAGTTAACATAAGGAGATTAACTCAGGCATTTCATTAATACAATACAATAGTTCACACCACAACAAAGGATCAATACCATCACCTCAAGATAATGGTATTGCAGACAGGAAGCAGCACCAATAAACATAACGGGATTATACAGGGCAGGAACTTTTAAACACATGAAATACATCCTGGTATACAATAGTTCACACCACAACAAAGGGTTAATAACATCAGCTCCAGATAATGGCAGTACAGACAGGAAGCAGCACCAATAAACATAAAGGGATTATACAAAGGAACATCAGTTTGAAAATAAAAAACACACAATAATCCTTGTATGCCCACAAGTCTCAGACGGCTACCATCACAGTTGGTTGTGTATCAGAAGGAAAATAATGAAATGGAAATGGAAAAGGAAATGGAAAAGGCGAATGAGTGGGCAATTGGCGACCCACTCACCTGTTTCACCCCAGAGCAAAGCATCCAAACACTGTCAGTCCTAGACGTTTGGCAGCGGACTTCCAGAGCTCAGACACAAGGCCCTAGCGTAAGCTGGCCACTCCGGCGGAGGTAGCAGGCGTTGCCACACCGCAAACAGACGCAGCCAGGGGGGAGAAACTGCCCTTACCATTAGGGACATTTTGGGCATGACTCTAGCCAGGAAGCAAACTCGCAGAGAAGAGATGCTGGCACCACCACCACTAGCAGCAGCATTGAAAAATGGGAAAGGCGAATGAGTGGGCAATTGGCGACCCACTCACCTGTTTCACCCCAGGGCAAAGCACCCAAACACTGTCAGTCTTAGACGTTTGGCAGCAGACTTCCAGAGCTCAGACACTAGGCCCTAGCGTAAGCTGGCCACTCCGGCGGAGGTAGCAGGCGTTGCCACACCACAGACAGATGCAGCCAGGGGGAGAAACTGCCCTTACCATTAGGGACATTTGAGGCATGACACTAGCCAAGAAGCGAACTGGCATTGAAGAGACACTGGCAGCAGCAGCAGCAGCAGAATTGGGAAAGGCAAATGAGTGGGCAATTGACGACTCGCTCACCTGTTCCACCCCAGAGCAAAGCATCCAAACACTGTCAGTCCTTGACGTTTGGGAGCTGACTTCCAGAGCTCAGACACAAGGCCCTAGCGTAAGCTGGCTACACCGGCGGAGGTAGCAGGCGTTGCCACACCGCAGCAAGTGCAACCAGGGGGGAGAAACTGCCCTTACCATTAGGGACATTTGAGGCATGACACTAGCCAGGAAGCGAACTGGCAGAGAAGAGATGCTGGCACCACCACCAGCAGCAGCAGAATTGGGAAAGGCGAATGAGTGGGCAATTGGCGACCCGCTCACCTGTTTCACCCCAGGGCAAAGCACCCAAACACTGTCAGTCCTTGGCGTTTGGGAGAGGACTTCCAGAGCTCAGACACAAGGCCCTAGCGTAAGCTGGCTACACTGGCGGAGGTAGCAGGCGTTGCCACACCGCAGCAAGTGCAACCAGGGGGGAGAAACTACCCTCTCCATTAGGGACATTTGAGGCATGACACTAGCCAGGAAGCGAACTGGCAGAGAAGAGACGCTGGCACCACCACCAGCAGCAGCAGCAGAATTGGGAAAGGCGAATGAGTGGGCAATTAACGACCCGCTCACCTGTTCCACCCCAGAGCAAAGCATCCAAACACTGTCAGTCCTTGGCGTTTGGGAGCGGACTTCCAGAACTCAGACACAAGGCCCTAGCGTAAGCTGGCTACATTGGCAGAGGTAGCAGGCGTTGCCACACCGCAGCAAGTGCAACCAGGGGGGAGAAACTACCCTCTCCATTAGGGACATTTAAGGCATGACACTAGCCAGGAAGCAAACTGGCAGAGAAGAGACGCTGGCACCACCACCAGCAGCAGCAGCAGCAGCAGCATTGGAAAAGGCGAATGAGTGGCCAATTGACGACCCGCTCACCTGTTTCACCCCAGGGCAAAGCATCCAAACACTGTCAGTCATAGACGTTTGGCAGCAGACTTCCAGAACTCTGACACAAGGCCCTAGCGTAAGCTGGCTACATTGGCGGAGGTAGCAGGCGTTGCCACACCGCAAGAAAAACAAAAACCTAAAATCACGTGAAAGTATTAAAATGATAAATAAATGTGTTATTTCCCAAATAAAAATGCAGCTACCCACATAAATAACATTTATGTGGGTAAATAAATTCCCCCACTAATATGTTCATACAGCTAGAGAGACTAGCAGAAAAAGAACTTAGAAAATGGTGGGAGATCACTTTTTTAGAACACTATATCAAGAACAAACTGATACTTAGAAGTTTGAGAATCAATAAATATCCAGCGTTCGGACAGAATGATACATCATTTATGGAAAAATGGAATAACATTTTGGTTAGATGTTCCACAGATTTGATGATTTTATTAGTGGAAGTTCAACAAGATAATTTAAAGAAAATTGAGTCTGAGATTAGACAAATTGAGGATAATATCCATCAAAATGTAGATACCTCTGAGATAAAAAATAGAAATGACACTTTAAAAACAAAAATACAGAAAATAAAGGAGTCGATTATAGAGAATAAAAAGAAAAAAATAAAAAGAGATCAGGAGGATTATCAAAAAGGGACTAATAGAATCCCCATTAAAAACCATAACACACAAAAGTTTAGAAATAATTTTAACTCAGAAACAAGAGATAAAGGAAGTTATTCCCGAAATTTTAGAAATAATCATTTTAACAAATCAAAGGAGATGTATACTCCACAAGATAAACCTAATGATTATCACAAGAGAGATTTTAGATCACAAAATAAATTTAACAAAGAAAGAAATCAAGTAAATAGAGCTCCTATGGGAGAAAGAAATCAGGATCATTATATAGAACAGAACAATACACAAGATCCCAGACGTTCTTTTTTAGAGAGGGAGCGATACCAAAAAGAGGATCCGGGAAAAGAATGGAAATGGAACCTCCCAACGAGAGAAAATCAAAGCAGATTCCAGTCATTCTCTCAGTCCCCCATAAAAAGAAAGAAAATCCTCAGAGATGTAGAGGACATAGAGGAAAGGGAACAAAATTCAATATAGAATCCAATGACGACATTATCAACATTTCTAAGATTACTCTCAATCCCATAGAATTTAAGTTACTTTCAAAAGGGCTAAAATTTGCCCCAAATAAAGGCCCTAGTGGCTTTGAACTTTTTATGGATACACAGAAATTTTTACGAAAGCTAACCATTAAAAGGTTCTTCATGAAAAAAGAATTAAGTATGGAAAGAAATGAATTAGTACATATAGATACTATCAAACATACACCTTTTAAACCTAAATCTCATTTTTTCCCGCATCAAGAAAAAAGTGAACACTTACAAGTCTTCACGGATATGCTACTTCATGAATTTGACGAGATCACGTAGAAAAAAATTAAAAATAGATCCCACTAAGCCTTTCCAAAAGGAGTTCAAAGAACTTTTAACAGAAGGAAAAGATAATGGAGTTTTTGAACAGTCAAGAATTCAGTTTTCTGAATATTGAATTTCCAAAAGTGGCTATTATCTACTTTCTACCTAAAATTCACAAGAATATAACTACCCCTCCAGGAAGACCTATAATTAGTGGGATCAACTCTCTAACAAGTAATACGTCACAATATGTTGATTTTTTCCTTAAGAAATATGTTACCCTTTTTCCATCCTATATGCGGGATACTAAACATATATTGGAAATACTGAAGGAGATAAAATGGTCATCAAATTACATATGGGCCACAATAGATGTCTCATCTCTGTATACAGTTATTCCTCACGAAAAAGGAGTACAGACTATTGAAAAAGTACTAAAAAAAGACGAGAAAATGGACCCTCTACAACGAGAATTCATCTTAAAATGTATTCAATTCATTCTCACTCATAATTACTTTTGGTTTCAATCTAATTTTTTCCTACAACTATGCGGTACCGCCATGGGGACCAGATTCGCACCCAGTTACGCCAATTTATATGTGGCGGACTGGGAACAAAAACATATTTGGTCTCAAAACCCTTTTTTTGCGAATCTGGTCCTCTGGCGTAGATACATCGACGATATCCTTATAATTTGGAATGGTCCTTTAGAACAGCTAAATTCCTTCATTACCTATGTAAACCACAACAACTACAATTTACAATTTACCTCGTGCATACATAAAGAAGAAATCAACTTCTTAGACCTCACCCTGTATATCAAAGGAGAGGAGATTCATACAAAAACATATTTTAAGCCAACTGACAGGAACAGCTATATTAATTACACCAGCTGCCATCATCCGAACTGGTTACGTAACATCCCAAGAGGACAGATTGGTCGCATTCGCAGGAATTACACGGAGGACAAGGAATTTATAGCCCAAAGTCAAAAATTAATATCAAAATTTGAAGGTAAAAACTACCCACAAGATCTACTACAAGATAGTTTTAAACTCATCAAAGGAAAAAAGAGAGACAAATTTTTCAAAAACCAACAGCATCCTAAGAAGAATTTTGAGTTTTCTTTCTGCACTAGGTACAATGATAAAGCATTCGAAATTAAGAGAGCCATTAAGAAGTGCTGGCCCATTTTGAGAGAGGATAATATCCTGAAAGATTGCTTACCCGAAAACCCAAATATTATATATAAAAAAACAGAAAACTTAAAGTTATTATTGGCACCCAGTGCATTACCAGAGACGGATAAGAAAAACTTAAATTTCCTTTCCATAAAAACTCCCGGGTATCACAAATGCGGGAGATGTAAATTGTGTAGAACATGTAGCCCACAAGAGAAAAAGAGTTTGACTTTTAAGTGCACAAATATGGGGAAAGAGTATAAAATCAAACATTTTATCAATTGTAACACCACCAATGTGATTTACATGTTGGAATGTCAATGTGGAGCTCAGTACATAGGGTGAACCTCTAGAAAATTAAAAATTAGGGCCCTTGAACATATAGGAGGTATTAGGAATAACAACCCTAAACATAGCGTGCCTAGACACGCAAACAACTGTAAAGATTTCTCTTTTGAGAATTTTAAAATTTTAGGGATAGATATTGTCACCCCACATTGGCGGGGAGGAAACATCAAAGAAATATTGGCCAAACGAGAGACCGAATGGATCTATAAGTTCCAGACACACAAAAAAGGGGGACTTAATATGGAACTTGATATTTTAGCATTCATGGATTAATTTATTGACTACTGCATCATAGCTCCACTCTATCCTTTATCTTTTATTTATTTTTACACTCTATATAATACATTTTAATAGATCTATATCTCACTTTTTAAAATTGTTTTTTCTTTTCCTTTATATCTACTTTATAATATGTTTCTCTCTACCCATTATATTATTATATTCATATAGGTGTATAACATATTATATTTTATATTGGGTTCATATTTACTGATTTATCCATAAATTATTATATTTAAAATATATACATTATATATTATAATATCTTATATTAATATCTCCCATATACATCTAACATATATCGTGATAAATTATAATATTTTATTTTATTTTAATATTATATCTTAGCATTTTTATATATAGATTTATAATATACTGTAATAAATTACAATATTTTATTTTAATATTGCAGTACCTTTTACATATAGATTTGTAACATATTATATAGATAGAATCACTTCCTTTATCGATTTTACACAAGTAAACTAATAATCATTTCCTAAATATTATTTTTAATTTTTTTTTAATAATAATAGAACTAGATCCCTATCACCTTGATCTCTACATTCATATGATATTTCCTCTATTTTCACTCCTTTTAGTATCTTCATTATCCTAAAAATATGTTCTATTTTTTATCTTATTATTTTTCCATGATATTTAACATATAACCTTTTATTGATAATTATTTGGTTTATTTAATCTCTATAGTAAAAGATGGAACACATTTCATTGATATAAACACACCGAAAAAAATCCAGACACTTTATGTTATTTTATTTCATTTTATTTTCTTCCTCACTTTATTCACATATCACGTATCAAAACACAGACACACGTCACAGTAATAATTTAAATAAATTAATATATTACACTTTATGATATTCTCACATGAATAAATTAAATCAATCACATCTAAGTACATTTAATTTCACCTTTTCAATAATAGTCATAAATATTACACACGTAGTTTCCATAATAAAAATGATTTAATATTCACATAGACATTTTAGAAAGGGTTGTAACACACTCGGGGTATCTGCCTTCTTCTGTATTTTCCAAGTCTTCCTCCCGTCCAACTTTTTTCAGATATAGCGGTCAATCACAAGCTCACTTACCTGTTAGACTAATTTTAATCATTTGTATTCTTTCATTCCCATGTATTGGGAGAATCGTGGCACGATCTCGCCAAATGGAGGCTGAACGTTCTGGTTGATCTCGAGGTTTAAAGACACAAGAGACGCGATAGTCATTGAAGAAGGGGGACAAGTGGTGCGCGATGACGCACACAACACGCAGCAGAACGTGATGACATACACGGAAATCCAGACACACACGGAATACGACCGCCTTTAAAGAAAGAAAAAACGGACAGTATATGATAATACAGTTACACGCAACAAGACGCGATGACGTACACAGCACGCAACGAAACTATTGGACGAGAGAGGGATGACGTGGGACGACACTTATACGGAAATATTTATAAAAACATCACAGAAACAGAAGGAAATTACTTACCGAATTGAGAACACTTCTACTGAAGAAGCCAAGTCGGCGAAACGCGTTTGGAAGGACTCATTTGAACTTTATTTTCATTCCATAATCAGTGGTTTGTTTACATTCACGCACTGATGCACTTTGGGTGCATGGACTTAATGTAAGTTCTTTTTTGCTGGTCAAATTGACTCTTTTTACCCTACTTATTTTT
The DNA here is from genome assembly GCF_027358695.1 of Spea bombifrons. NCBI lineage: Eukaryota > Metazoa > Chordata > Amphibia > Anura > Pelobatidae > Spea > Spea bombifrons. The sequence continues at coordinate 34,531,266 of NC_071090.1, read as the reverse complement.
TTAGTTTAATTTATATTAAAGATACTTTTATATCAATGTATATTTATATTTATTATTAAAGACACTATTATATTCACTTTAGGTGTTTTTTCTCCCTTATATATATCTGCGCCCCATATTTTCTTTGTTTATTCGTTGCCACACCGCAGCAAGTGCAACCAGGGGGGAGAAACTACCCTCTCCATTAGGGACATTTCAGGCATTACACTACCCAGGAAGCGAACTGACAGAGAAGAGACGCTGGCACCACCACCAGCAGCAGCAGCAGCAGCATTGGGAAAGGCGAATGAGTGGGCAATTGACGATCCGCTCACCTGTTTCACCCCAGGGCAAAGCATCCAAACACTGTCAGTCATAGACGTTTGGCAGCAGACTTCCAGAACTCAGACACAAGGCCCTAGCGTAAGCTGGCTACATTGGCGGAGGTAGCAGGCGTTGCCACACCGCAGCAAGTGCAACCAGGGGGGAGAAACTACCCTCTCCATTAGGGACATTTAAGGCATGACACTAGCCAGGCAGCGAACTGGCAGAGAAGAGACGCTGGCACCACCACCACCAGCAGCAGCAGCATTGGAAAAGGCGAATGAGTGGGCAATCGGCGACCCGCTCACCTGTTTCACCCCAGGGCAAAACATCCAAAGACTGTCAGTCCTTGGCGTTTGGGAGCAGACTTCCAGAACTCAGACACTAGGCCCTAGCGTAAATTGGCTGCACCGGCGGAGGTAGCAGGCATTGCCACACCGCAGCAAGTGCAACCAGGGGGAGAAACTACCCTCTCCATTAGGGACATTTGAGGCATGATTTCAGCCAGGAAGCGAACTGGCAAAAGATACTGGCACCACCACCAGCAGCAGCGTTGGAAACAGAAAAAGGTGAATGAGTGGGCAATTGACAACCCGCTCACCTGTTTCACCCCAGGGCAAAGCATCCGAAGACTGTCAGTCCTTGGCGTTTGGGAGCGGACTTCCAGAAATCAGACACTAGGCCCTAGCGTAAATTGGCTACACCGGCGGAGGTAGCAGGCATTGCCACACCGCAGCAAGTGCAACCAGGGGGAGAAACTACCCTCTCCATTAGGGACATTTGAGGCATGATTTCAGCCAGAAAGCGAACTGGCAAAAGATGCTGGCACCACCACCAGCAGCAGCGTTGGAAAAGGAAAAAGGTGAATGAGTGGGCAATTGACGACCCGCTCACCTGTTTCACCCCAGGGCAAAGCATGAAAGTCTGTCAGTCCATGGCGTTTGGGAGCGGACTTCCAAAACTCAGACACTAGGCCCTAGCGTAAATTGGCTACACCGGCGGAGGTAGCAGACGTTGCCACACCACAAACACGTGCAACCAGGGGGAGAAACTACCTTAAACATTACAGAGAAAAAAAATTAACTTTCCAAGCTAAGAGCTGGGTAACCCAACTTGGACAGATTGAATTTAAGAAAGGCAATCTGCTCCATCAGATGAGGTGCCATGCGTGAGCGCTGTGGACTCAGTATGTTTCCAGTCATAGAAAACACGCGCTCACTTTGAACAGTGGTTGGCGGACATGATAGTAGCTGCTGCGCAACCCATGAGAGTGCAGGCCACACACTCTTCTTTTCATCCCAGTAGCTAAGAGGATCAACATTAGGCGCAGAAGGAACTTCACAGAGGTAAAGTTTGACCATTTCAGCAGCACTACTCTCCTTTCTGCTGCTAGCTCTGTCAGATGGTCCAACTATACTCCCAAGTGCCTCTTCCCAAAACGCATCTGCTCCACTCAGCTGTGTTGTGCTGCTTGTGGCACTGTTGCTGATGCTGCTGCTAGGAGTAGCAGACCACATCATCTCTTCCTCCTCCTGAACCTCTCCATCCTCGGACAGCATTCCCATTTTACGCTGCCAGTCACGCACCTTGTTGACCAATTGCTCCCGGTAGCTACTGAGAACATTAAATTTCAAAGCTAGCTTTCCCTTAATTCTTGTATCGCAAAGGCACGCTAGCATCATTTCAGGACTCTCTTCCATTCGTTTGCGAAGGTGTACTTTTAGCAGATCCTTCAGCTTCCTGACTATGGCTGCTATGTCAGGATGTAGAGTGCCACCTTGAACAGCCTCACGGTTTCCAAGGAACACAACCATCTTGCTGCCTAGATGGGAGAACACTGGGATTACCTGGGCCAGACTGGCAGTGTTTGAGTTTAAATTTTCTGTGGCATCCCTGAATGGTTTAAGGACTGCTACTAGCTGGGCGATCACTGATCAATCCTCCCTATTCAATGGAGAGGTAATCCCAAGATTATGGATTGCCCTCTGCTGCTCCAAAATCCTCTCCAGCATGTCTAACGTGGAGTTCCACCGTGTACTGACATCCTGATGTAGGCAGTGTACAGGAAGACCTGACCTCTCTTGCTCTTCCCTCAAAAGTTGGCTAGCCTTAACACTATGGTGAAAGTGCCCGGCGATCTTTCTGCAGCGGGACAGAACTACTGCTGCCACATTAGTTCCTTCTGACATTGCTGCCTTCACTACAAGATGGATGATGTGGGCTGCACAGCGCACACCAACAAAATGACCATCTCGCAGCGCTTTCACCATATTGGCACCTCCGTCAGTTACCACAAAACCAACTTCAGCATTGGTGCCCGCCTCTGCTCCCGCCCAAAGGCTAAACATTTTCCTCATTGCATGCAGAATATTTTGGGAAGTGTGCTTTTCATCCATCACTTCTGCATGGAGAAGGAAAGATCGGTAGCCTGCTGCAGCAGCTTCCTTAGACACACCGGGCTGCCACCAGTGTTCTGTCAAAGAAAGAAAGGCATGCTGGCCACTAGGTGCACTCCACAAATCTGTAGTGAAATGAACAGACTGACCAGCAGCCTTGGAAAGCTCCTCTTTCACTGCTGCAACACAGGACCGATACAATGAGGGGACAATGTTCCTGCTGAAAGTGGAACGTGACGGAACTTTATATTGTGGAGCCACAGCCGCCATCAATTGTTTGAAAGGCTCCCCTTCGATCATAGAGAAGGATGCCCCTCCAACAGCAATGAACTGACCAATCAGTCGCGTTACTTTATTGGCCTGCTGTTTGGGCATTGACCTTTTGGATTGGAATGCCACAAATTGTTCCAGGGTGGGCTGGACATGCAGTGCTCCAACCTGCCTTGGTCTCTGGCTGCCAGCACTAGCTGCTGCTGCTGCTGCTATTGGCTCAGAAGAAGAAGCTGTTGGGGGTTTTCCACGGCCACCAGCTATGCTGCCTGCACTAAGTTTTACTTCTGCATCTTTCCCCAATAGCACAGCGTTGTGTTGAGTGCTGAGGTGATGCTTCATGCTAGCACTGGTAAAATGGCCAGACACTTTCCCTCTGCTTATTCAGCATTTTCAAAGTGCTCCCGAATTGGGGCGCGCATAGCCTTGGAGTGTGCCTTGGGTGCTGCTCCTACTGCTCGGGGTGGATGAACAGAGGCAGAACTAGTGGTGGTGGGACTGGTGGTAACAGTACTGGCCATAGTGGGACTGCTAATTGCTTTAGAATTGCTAGGTTTTGCTGCTGCTGCTGGTGGTGGTGGTGATGGTGATGATCATAGCGGAGAAGGTGGAGGCTCAGGGGAAAATTGTGCACTAGTCATTTGGACACTGCTCCCTGAGGAATCTGATTCCTGACCACTCATCTCCTCTACTTCCTCTGGCTCATAGTCTAGCTCTTCATTAGCCAGATCGAATGGAATTCCTGCTAGGCTGGAGCTAAGACTGATATCGTCGTGAGACTCGTGACTAGTAGTAGTGCGAGCAGGAAGAATAGACTCTGCACTTGGCCTCTCAGTCTCAGGCTCCTCTGCTACCTCGCTAGGTGGAGTTCCACTATGTGTAGCCCTCTCTCTAACTGTCTTTACAAAAATTTTGTAAGGACTTGGTGGCTTACTAGAGGTACTAGGAGGACATGGCGTGGCGGTACCAGTGGGAACAGTAGGCGCAGCACTAGTGGCGGTAGAGGCGGTAGAGGTGGGGGTGGTGGTGGTGGTTGTTTTCCCGACAAAGGAATGAGATCGCTTTGGTTTGGGACCCCTCTGAGTCTTGCTGCTAATTTGGCTCTGCTTGGTACCTTGCATGCTGCTTGTGGATGGGGAAGATGCTGCTTGGGGCAAAAGGCACTTCTTTTTAGTCACTGGGCTGGTACTACTTGTGCTACCCTTTAACTTTGAACGTGCTTCTAGTGCTTTAGGCTTTCCGTAAAAAACCATAGAGCTTGTGGGCCTAGCCGCACTACTACTGCCTGCTTTTGGTGCCTTTCCTTTACTTGATGATCCTTCAAGCAATGCTTCCCCAAATGATAAGCGAGAGCTTGGCCTACTTGGCCGACTAGACTGACGCAAAGGCTGCATCTTAGAACTGGTGGTGGTGGTGCTGCTGGTGGTGGTGGTAGATGGAGCTTGTCCCTCCTTAGTCCCAAAAGGAGGATCCATTTCAAATTTTGTGTTGTGTGTGTAGTGTAGTGTAGTGTTTAAAAACTATAAAAAATAAAATAAAAATAAAAATAAAAAAAAGGAAAAACGAATTAAAGACAAATTAGAGGAAGTTCTCTTCAGTGCTACTGCTTAAAAAGTAAAACTATGCACTACTGCACTGTGCTGTGTGCAATCTGCCAAAGTGCTAAAGTTATTTAAATTATTAACACAAGATTAACTATTTAATAACTAGCAGTATTTTATTTTTAATTTGAATTTACACGGGCCTAAGAGCTTAGCCTACTACTATGCTAGCCTAAAGCTATATTTCCTTACTATAAGTCTACCTCTAGGCAGACGCTCTCAAACCCACTAAGCTAAAGTGAGGTTAAATCAGATTCAGTATATGATTTATTAATTAATATTAAGTTATATAATATTAATAGTTTAGAACTAATTTACTTATATATTATGTATTATAGATAGAAGAATATAGATTATGAATTAGAATTTAGAATTAGAATTACTTATATTATAGATTATGAATTAGAATTTATATTGTTATATATTATTTATAATATATTATAGATTAAGATTAAAGAAGATTAGAATTATTTTAGTACTACAGCTAGTAGCTTGAAGCTTTGCTTAGTACAGCTCGTCACAGTCAATTTTTCTTGAAAAGAATTAGAAATAAAATAAAATGTCACAGCAAAACAGTTAGCTTCACTGCTTGCTGCACTCACTAGCCCAACAAGTTCACTTCACTGATGGACTGAGGTGAGCAAAACACTAAGGGTACTTTTAATAAAATTGAAATAAAATGTAAAATAAATGAGAACATCTTTGCAAAACAGTTAACGTCACTGCTTGCTGATCAAAAAAAAAACACAGCACTTATGCGGCTGCACTCACTAGCCCAACAAGTTCACTTCACTGATGGACTGAGGTGAGCAAAACAAATGAAATAAAATGAAAGATTAATGAAGAAAAATTGACTTGGTCTCTTACTGTTGCTAAAACAAAGCACAAACTATAGAGCTGCAGCACCAGTACTAATAAGATTAGCTGAACTATACGCTAGTAGTAATTAATTAATATTATTACTTTTATTTATAGCTAATTTAATTAACTATTAAGACAAGAAAGAATTATAGAATTATTGATATTACTGATTTTAGATTAGACACTAGTAGATGTCTTGAATGTCTACAGTACACTCTACACTAGTATACTATTACTAACTATAACTGACAAATATATATATATATAATTTTATAATGAATTCAATTATTAATTATATTAATTAATATTACTGATTTTAAATTAGACACTAGTAGATGAATGTCTACAGTACACTCTACACTAGTATACTATAGTATATATATATATATATATATATATATATATATATATATGACTGACAAATATATATATATATAATAATGAACTATTAAATTATAGATTCTATTAAATTATTATTTATAAATTCTATTTAATTTATTTAAGCAGGACAGGCAATAGGCACTAGTGCCAGCCCAGGGCAAGGGCACCCCAGTGCCACTGAGGCACTGGGTGCACTGTCAACTCAACAGCACTTACAGTACAGTTGATGACAAATTAAATTTAAAAAAAATTAAATTAATCAAATTATTATTATTAATTATATTAAGTAGCACTGAAGTGAGGATGAAGTACACTGTGAGAAAGGCTTACCAGTCTCACACAGAACAGAACAATCTCTCTCTGTAACGCTCGGATGCAGCACAGCAGTGTTGCCAAAGCAGTCACAGCGAAAAATTAATGGATCTCTCAGGCAAGCTCTGGTCTTATAAAGGCGCCTTCAGAATTCAAAAAACAGCAGCACAGGCATTGGACGAGACCCTTAGCGTGACGTCACAAGAGTGAGCTGATTGGACAGACGAGATCAGCTCACTCCTGTTTGAAATTTTGGCGGCTGCGCGACAAAAACGAAGACGATCACCCCGATTCTTCGTGGTTGTGAGTCTTCGTCTTCTCCTACGTTTTGCCGGCACTGTATTCTCTTCGGCGTGTCTTCGGAACGAACAAAAAAATGGCCTCTTCGTGCTCGTTTTCATGTTCGCCCGAAGACGAATGCGCAAGTCTATTATTTAAGTGTGTATATTTTTTTTTTAATATATTCCTTTGCTTTGTAGTTGTCACTTGCACTTGCACCTTTAAAGGGAGGCTATAGAAAATGCTGATTTGATTAGTGAACCAGCTTGGTGAAGCCTTCTGGCTGCTGATTGGTGGCTGGAGTCCAGGGCTCAGCCAATCAGAAGCTGACCCTGAGCCCTAGCCTCCTGATTGGTGGGTGGTGACACCTAACAAGGGCTGACCAATCAGAGAGGTGAACCTGGGCCGGCTGCTGATTGGTTGCTGGGGTCCGCTGACTAGACTCAGCCAATCAGCAGCTGGCACTGAGCCCTAGCCTCCTGATTGGCAGGTGGTGTCGCCTGACCAGGGCTGACCAATCAGAGATAGGTGAGCCAGGGCCGGCCAATCAGAGAGAGGTGAGCCAGGGCCGGCTGCTGATTGGTTGCTGGTGTCAGCTGACTAGGCTCAGCCAATCATTAGCTGTCCCTGAGCCCTAGCCTCCTGATTGGTGGGTGGTATCACCTGACCAGTGCTGACCTATCAGAGAGAGGTGAGGCAGGGCCGGCTGCTGACTGGTTGCTGGAGTCTGCTGATTAGGCTCAGCCAATCAGCAGCTGGCCCTGAGCCCTAGCCTCCTGATTGGTTGGTGTTGTCACCTGACCACTCAAACAGTGGTGAAACCAACACAGTACCATATTGCATGCCACTTTATTATTTTTTACGAGCAACTAATTTTTCTTTATTGGTTTTATGGGCACCAAACAGAGAGTTAACACCCAACATAACTCCCGTGGGAAAATCTGACAGTAGCCGGATTTGAACTTGCGAGCAATTGGGTGGAAGTCCAACAACTTAACCATGACTCCAAGCTAGAGATTCAAGATATTCTTTGGGTGTAATGGATAGTCTCTTTAGCGTAACTGTTTAGGTGTTCCCTGAGGCTTAAATTTCATCTTTTTTTTTGGATGTTTTATTTTTTTGTGTGCTTTTTTGCATTTGGTAAGGGAGAAAAAGCGATTCTGAGCAACCACGTTGACAAAAACATAAGCCATCTTGTCTTTGCCCTTCCTTGGGAGTTACGTCGGCTAAAGGACCATATAGGGGATTGTTTTTACAAACAATTACACCTCTTCTCTGTGGTGTAGTGGTTAAGGGCTTGGGCTTGGTTTCTTGACGTTCTGAGTTCAATTCCTTGTGTTTCAATCTTTACCTAGATCTGTTTGGCTGTTTTTGAGAATAAAAGCGATTCTTAGTAACCACGTAGACCTGAACATGAGACATCTTGTCTCTGCCCTTACAAGCCACTGTTTTTTAGTTTATTTAGTGTTTGTTTGGGAGTCAGGCTAGGTAAACGACTCTATGGGGGATTGTTTTTCACAGCCATTATGTGTGTTCTCTGTGGTGTAGTGGTTAAGGGTATGGATGTGGTTTCTTGAGATTCCGAGTTTAATTCCCTACACGTTCATATTTACCTACATCCGTTAACTTTTTTTTTTTTTTTTGAGAAGAAAAGTGATTCTTAGTAACCATGTAGACCAAAACATGACATCTTGTCTCTGCCCTTACAAGCCAGAGAGGTTCTGCGTTCAATTCCCTATGCCTTCATAGTGCGTTTGTTTGAGAGTCAGGCCAAGTAAATGACTGTATGGGGGGGGCGAAGAAAGGATCGTTTCTGTTGGCACTTATTCCTGTTCTCTGTGGTGCAATGTTTAAGATGTTGGATTTGGTTCCTGAGATTCTGGGTTCAATTCCTTCATGCTTTACCTTTTCTTGGACATAGACCAAAACACAAGCCACTCAGTCTCTGCCCTTGCAAGCCGCCTTTTTTTTGTTTATTTAGTGTGTTTGTTTGGGAGGAAGGCTAGCTACAAGACTACATTGATGTAAAAAAACAATGGATAGTTTCAGGGCAAAGGCATTGTTAGTGTCTGTAGTGTAGATGTCTCTCATCTCTGTTTTATTTTAGGCTAGGGCTTATCTTTTTACAGTATTTCCCCTGTCTCTGGTTTTATATTGCCATTGGCCCTATTCTTTTGTTTTGGTGTTTTTCCTGCCTCCACCTTTGCTCTTACTGAAGGTACAAGGTTTCTCTGACCCTATTGTCTTCAATAATGCTAATGTCTTTTCCTTAGTTTATCATGAGTTCTCCTTTCCATTGTTTGAATGTGTCGTGTTCAATCCCTTTCTGTTGTGCTGTGTCTCTGTAGCTAACTGGCTTGATGTGTGCATACTAGGCCCATTAGAAGGCAGGTGCTACAGTACAAATAGTGGGGTTTATTCACTAAGGCGAGAGTTTTCAGAAGGGTTTCCATTCCCAGTACCTTACTTTAACAGCGTTAGCCAGGGCCAACACTGTCTGCTTTCTCCAGGAGATAACACAAGAGTCAAGGAGCTTGTGCAAAGTTGAAGATTATTGAACTCTCCATTGTACAGGTTAGCCAAATTCTTCCTGCACAAAAGCTCACCAAAACGTTCTCTTCATAACGTTAGACCTCAATTGGTCCTGGGCCTCATGTTGGTTTTTATGCCTATCCCATGCATGTTTACATTCTCTCACTTTATTAGCCTCTACCGCTTCTGCTGGGAGGCTATTCCATTTCTCTACCACTCTCGGAGTAAAACTTCTTTATATTACATCTAAGCCTCTGACTCACTAGTTTCAGATTATGACCTTGTTTAACCACTTCTCCTCTTTTGAAACAAACATCCCTCCTGTGATTGGTTAAATGCCTTTAAGGATTTGCAGTATTTTCTCCAAACATATACATATTGAGGTTCCTTAGTCTTTCCTGATCCTGAGCCTGCATTATTCTTATCTACAATGGTAAGTTGAACATTTCCTTTCACTGTAACTCATCTAGCGCTCAGAGAATTGTTTCTTCTTTACATGTAGAGATACTTAATAGTTTATTGGTTTTAAATTGCAGTTTCAGTGTTTCTCTTTTTTACTTTCTCTTTTGTATTCTTCACTTTTGTTTTCTTTTCCCTTTCTCCAAGGTCTGGATCTTACTCTTCTAGCCCATCCAATCTGTAAGAAAATATATAGGGCCAATACAAACTTCAAATAATTGGATCACATATAAATGTATGTGCGTCAAAAATAGGCAAAGTCACTTAGATGCAAACAAAGGTAAAACATTTAATACGAACAAAAATAGAAGAAGAATATAAAAAGATGATAACAAAAATAATACGAAACAAGTCTTACAAAACCTTCGAAAGGAATTTAGTTGATGGCATCTGTCCTATGCATTCCTGAGGATGGAGGGAGGGAGTGTTGGGACAAGAAGAGTCTGTGGATGGCAAGTACACCTCTCCTCCCATGCCTCTCTTACACCAAGCTTATATACAATTTGAAAATGATGTCAATCTATTGGTCTTCACCTAATTAGGTGTTCAAACATGTTCACTTAGGTCTTACACGCCTAAACCCTATTTTAGGTGGTCGCTGTACGTATATTGTAATGCCCTTTTAGAGTTACAACTATACCATGCATTAGCAAGCTACTATCCTATCTATAGACTGCATGTTCAGCAAATCCTTCATTCTATATTTAAGGTCAAGGAAACCTTGAAACATATTAATATATCTTAATTATCATTTATTTATGCCCAATAATTACATATCTTTGACTATTGCCTATACTAATAATTATATATGGTCCATTTCTTAATTGAGGTTAGAAAATGTATTAGAATATTTTACACAATCTCATTGTATACCTCCTAGTACCCCTATACTCTGCTTTGCAATTCACTTTTTTTGCTTATAACTTTTTGTTGTTGAGGGGTTTTTGTTGTTGTTGCAAGGAACCTGTTGCATCACCATGAGTTAATATCCATTGTACATATTCTAAATAATGAAACCTGTTGTTTTGTTCACTATAGCATACATAATGTAATCAAAGTACACATTTGAAACATATGAGCCAATGCCTGTAAGTGCCATGTTGTATCCAATCTGAACCATTGTATGGTTTGTAGACTGGGTCATCCTCTCCATCTGATAAATGTGCTTGAGTGTCACCAAAAACGTTTCCAATAGCAGGTGGATCAGTCTGTTTCAGTTTCTTGCAATCTTTACAAATAAAAATAGGAACCCCAGTAACCTCCTATGAAATGTTATTTTTATATGCTGAGGGATGGCCACCATAATGTGCACTTCTGGTGAAGACCTTTTTTGGTAACCTCTGAATATCTAAAGACTTTTGCTAAATGAATAAAACCCTCTCCCAAATTTCTGGAGAATATTGCAATGACACCCCACAAGAAAAAAAACACACACACACACAAATATATATATATATATATATTTTAACATATAGAAATGAAACCATGTGAGTATGGAGCTTGTGTTGGCCCAGGACAGCATGGGTACCTATAATAATTAACAATATTGCCATTGTAAATAACACATTGATATCATTTTATTCCCATATGAAACAGATCTACCAGTTTCTCTACGCCTCATTTAGCATTTTAATGTTATTATTATGAACTTCCCACCTCTCAGTACTGTATGTCCCGTTCAGTTCTTCTATTAAATTGAGAAGTCTCCCTCAACAGTTTGTTTCCACTCTGCTTTTAGTTCCCTGGCCAAATGTTCTTTCTCTTAATCTTTTTGCCTTCCCCCTTGTCAGCACATTTATTTATATAGTGCCAGCCGGTTTCATGTAGCTGTGCCATTTTCTGCCATGCCATGATCATTTCTGGCTGTGAGTGCACCGTCTTCATCTCTCTTCCCTTTACCAGGGGATTTCCACTGTCCCTTATTCCTTTCTGTCTATGTCCATGCTCAGTCTTTCCATATCTGTTCTGGTCGGTCAAAGAGAAGGGCTTCAGCGTTAAGAAACCCAACACACTGGATAGATGGGCCCAATGGTTCATATTGTAATTTAATATCTGTTTGTTTTGGAAGAAAACATCGCCACTGTGGTCATCCTAGTCTGTGTCCCACAGGGTAGCTCACAATAGCCAAGGGTGTGTGGCACCACAATATCTCAAGAATATTGGCACCTTAATTACTATAAAGTCTTTAACACTGTCATGCTTTCTTGAAATAGAGCAAGAAATGATTGTAGCCCTTCCATGGACACTGGCTAAAGAGAAGACTTGGCCCTCCATTACAGGTAAGACCTTTCTGCTTAAAAAAGAGATTGAGAGCGCATACATCTAATAATAAGTTGGCTAAGGATGTTAGTTTGATGTGTCTATGTCTGTGTATCTCTACTTTGGGGGTTGTCCCTAAAAAAGAAGCGGGTAAGCTCCACTTAATTTATCACTTGATCTTCCTTAGGAGCCTCTTGGTCAATGATGGTATTGATCCCGAGCTATGCACCGTGTCGTATACGTCTTTTGAATTGGTGGCCTATTGGGTGAGGACTTTTGGTAGGGCTGTGCTGATGGCTGAGTGGCAAATAAGGGTGCAAAGAACTGACATCCCTTCTACTTTGGTGTGAGTATCATAGCCTTAAACGCACAGCATAGTATTTAATTTCCAACAGAGACAAATTGATTTAAACTAAAGAACATTCCACAGTATCCTAACAACACCAAAAAGTTAATAAAACATGCAATAAAATGAAAAACAAAACAGAGGTTCATTTCAGTTTGCAAGAAATGTATTTATTTGAATTATAAGAGAACATAATTATGAATATGATTTATAAGAATATCAAATGAAATAAGGTAATTACGTAAAACAGCAACCATAGCTTTCTTCATGGTGCATCGAAGTAAAGGAACACTGTGGGAGAAATATGAAATCCAAATCAGTGATCAATGTTATTAGAAAGAAAAAACTTAGTCTAGTAATTTATGATGCACAATAAAAACACTATATTTCAAACTGTTTGCTTTAAAAGCATACTATTTAAATGCATTAAAAAGAATACATTTAACAATATAGAAAACAATTAACTCTTGATTCATAAGTAGTCAATGGTAGCAAGAAAATGGTATTACCTGCATTCATACTAATATGGACTTTATAACAGAATAATATGTACTAATAACATTATTACATATTTGAAGTTGTTTTTGCTCTCTCATCTTACTCCTTAGATATACATAATATGGTTTCTAAGTCTTTCCTGACATCTTTTTTTCAGTAAGACTAAATCAAATCACTTTGTATACTTGCATTCATTCTTTCTTTAGTGAATAGACCTCCTGGCTTCCTTAGACATTGCTTCCATAATTATAAGGTGTAACAATGATTTTATAAGGACTTGCTTCTTTCTCATAGAGGAAAAATGACATTCCAACCCCCATATGGCACATTAACAAATATTTAAATCAAATGCTTGCTTAATAAATTCCTCTACTAACATACTATCCAGTTCCGCCACTGGAGATCTGTCTATAATAAAAATAATAATTAAATATTTATTTTTAGTTTCTGTATCGACCAAATCTTGTCCTGTAACACCCTGAATACTATGTGACCTAATATATATTGGGTAACACTGTCTCCTTTCCTTCCCTTTCTATCCTTTCTACACACTGTCGTGGCTATATCCCAGTTATGAGATTCACAAAACCACAACTGCAATGGCAACCAAATCCAAACTATGTTTATTTGTAATTTAAGTTAAATCGGTTAACATTTTCTGTAAACTTCAAGTATTTGTATGCATAGCCTTTCTTTTGGTCCCTTCTGACCATACAATAAATTTGTTGTCATTTTGTATACATTCTGCTTCACGCTGTGCATGTCCTTTCATAAATCCAGCTTCCAGTGATAGCACTTCTCTGCTTCTTTATCGCCCAGGCCTCTATCACTGCTTTTCTCTTTAATTCAGCCTATATTTTGTATCATCACTTTCCGCATATCACCATATGTTAGTCATGTACATACATGAAAGCGGTGTAAATAAATTGCTGTGTAAATAAATGTCTATAAATGCTTTTGAGAATGAATTCTCATTTTTTTGAGAATCAAAACTATAGATATATTTTTAGTTTAAAAGGTTTAGAAAGTAGTTTGTTTTAGGTAAAATTATGGACTACAATGGTTTAATCAGCTTTTTTAAACAAAATACCGTATTGGCTCGGATATAGGCCGCCCCCGTATATAGGCCGCACCCTAAAAGTTTGGTGCTTTTTTAAAGAAAAAGTTTTTTTTCTTTAAAAAAGCACCAAAAAAAACATGCTGCCACTCTGTCCCCCCCCGAGATATGCTGCCACTGTCCTCCCCCCCGAGATATGCTGCCACTCTGTCCCCCCCCCGAGATATACTACCACTGTCCTCCCTCCCCGAGATATGCTACCACTGTCCTCCCTCCCCGAGATATACTACCACTGTCCTCCCTCCCCGAGATATGCTGCCACTGTCCTCCCTCCCCGAGATACGCTGCCACTGTCCTCCCTCCCCGCGATACGCTGCCGCTGTCCTCCCTCCCCGCGATACGCTGCCGCTGTCCTCCTCTGCCCCCCCTCCTCGACTTACCGGAGCAGACTCCCGGGTGTCTTGCGGGGCCGGCGAGGGACATCTACGCAATACGCGTATGCAACTTCCGGTACCGGTACCGGAAGTTGCATGCGCGTATTGCGTAGATGTCTCCCCCCGGCCCCGCAAGACACCCGGGAGTCTGCTCCGGTAAGTCGGGGGTGGGCAAAGGTAAAACGCTTAGATAACCTCCCGTGCCGGCACCCCCCCCCGTGGGAAGTGCTGGCAGGGGAGGCTGTCTGAGCGTATCGGGGAGAAGGATGCAGGTCCCCTGCACCGCTGCGGGGGATCTGTATCTTAACCCCGCTGCCTGCCCGGCGCCCGGGACTGCATGTCCCGGGCGTCGGGCGCTAGACCCCGAATATAGGCCGCACCCCCACTTTAAAAACTTAAAGTGGGGGAAAAAAGTGCGGCCTATATTCGAGCCAATACGGTAATACATTATTGTACTAAAACTACTATGTAATTAGAGAAATTGTTACAAAATGTAAAAAATACAGATAGAAATATTACAAAATAACTTACAGTAAAGTATGTTACTCTTTCGCTTAGCCAAGTAAGCCACCTGAGCCACCTAAGATAGGCAATCCACCATCACCATTAAGAAGGTCATCAACAAGTTCCACCTGTATAGGAAAGAAAATCTTACAATCGATCTATTCTCTAGAGTGAGTTTGCAGAACACTTGAATTCTCCAACTCCTTGGCAACACTATGTATTATCATGGGTAAGCCCTAGTGAACATCTACTGGAAGATGGTCTCCAAGCAATGGGAAATCAAGGCTGATATACAGTATATAGTTGTATGAATGGCAATATGTATACCATCAAATATACAACCTGTACTAGTAAAGTTACTTCTACTAACACAATATCAAGTTTAATTTTAATTTAATTTTAATTTCACAAAAGTATATTTTGTAATAATATATATATATATCCTAAAGGTGAAGATCCTGTGAGGTTACAAAAAAATAAGACATACTTTATTCATTAGATACTCTTAACATATAGAGCTGTGGGATACAGGCTTTTCTATGCATCTGCTGTATGCAATGTAACCTGATAACTGTTTGTCTATTTTAATTATCTTTTTCATTTTATGAACCATTTTGTTCACTGGATTCCAAATGTATGTTTCTAGTTCTGACTTTGCATCATTTTGTTACGGTAGTATATAGTATTATTGCTCTTAACTGCTTCAAAACTATTATACATGTTATACTGAAGGCCACTACTCATTTAGCAAAGATCAGTGATTTTCCATTGTGGTGCTTAAGTCTGGGTCTGTCTTATTTATCAGAACAAAGTACAATGTGGCCATTGATCGGAAAGAATATAAAGTTTTCCTAAGGAACATCTAAAACAATTGCCTGTAAACATCCATTTGTGTGCAATATCATAATAATGAAATATTTTAATGATAAATGTTAAGGCTAATGTAAATTAGCCTGTAGTTGTGGGAGGGGCTATGGGTACTTAACCATCGCCTCTCCTGCTCTAAATTACGTTTCAGCGTCTGACGTTGTGGACGCTGTACGGAAGGTGATTCCCACGTGCATCGCGGCACTTCGGTTTGTCCCAGCGGCGGTTTTTCTCCCAGCGGCGGTTTTTGTCTCGGCGGCGGTTTTTGTCTCGGCGGCGGTTTTGTCTCGGCGGCGGTTTCGTTCCCGGCGGCGGTTTCGTTCCCGGCGGCGTTCGGTCCCGGCGGCGCTTCAGTCCCGGCGGCGTTTCGGTCCCGGCGGCGGTTCCTCTCAGCAATCCGGCGGTGTTTCTGCCAGGCGGTTAGGAAGCTGTCAGTCCTAGCAGGTTCCGTCGTTCCTGTTAACATCAGAAGCCCTCCTTCGGTTCAGGTCGTATGTTTCTATCGTTTTCTTCTCTTCGTTGCTGCCCTCTGCTGACCGATTGTCAGACTAATATTGCTATTTTTTCCATTACCAACTTACACTACGAGTCTGGTCTATTGCATATTACGGTCACACACCGCCATCTACTGGTGGTTTTTCAATTCAATTTGGTGCTGTTTGTAAGGCATAATCAGTTCTCTCTACAAATTAAGCAGTACCTTTTACTGGGAGTTCCTTTTGTTGTATTCAGTTTCGGTTGTGATTTTACATCTTTTCAATCGCAGTATCATTACACTCACCTTCGTAATATAATTTTGGGGATGTGGAATACTCTTTTGGATGTCGTTCTTTCCTGCATACTTATAACTGGGAATGTACCGGTTATCGATATCGCATTCACATTTTAGGGGCTTACTACTCGGTTTACGCGATCTGCATACATAACTACGTGTTAACCCCCTCTTTTCTTCCTAACAACAGGGAGGGATTTAAACCTCCTACTCGACATACGGTACTTACCTCACCTACGAATACGTGTTCCTTTCGGTTCTCCTATCTGGACCCTCACTTCGGCGTTTTGTTGTGAGTCCAATTCTATTGTGGTAGCTCCCTCTTGTTGCTTTTAATCAGTCTGATTCATGGTCTCACGGCATGGAGCGCTTTTCTGGTGGTTTTAGGGTTAATTCATTGTTTCACTGTCCGGAGGGTACTTGGGCTTAGGCAGGCGAGTGGGCTACTTCAGATGATCCTGCGGGGGGTTTTTGTACTGCTCGCAATGTCCCAGCTTGTCGTTGTGTTATTGGGTGTGTTCTCACTATGTTCATTTCTGTATACAGCAGGTTATGTTTCTGGAGGGTTCAGGCCAGGGTAACGTATGGTTATACGCTGGTAACATGTTATATTTAGACCATGTTCACGCAGTCATGTGGTCGTGTTTATGCCAGTTTTCGGTTGTCGAAGCTTGGATTCCCCGGCGAATTCATAGGATAAGGTAACTGGTTTGGGGACCCTATCCGGGGTAGTATGTTTCAGCAAGGTAGTTAGGAGGCATTAGAGAGTCTCGTTTCGACATCGGTTAGGCAGCCTGCCTCATGTACGTTAGCTATTGGCCCACCCCTCCCACCCCGAGGCAATTTCCCCTCCTCGCTTGGAGGTTACGTCACTCGAACTAGTAATCCGTGCCTCACTGGTAGTTAGCTAGGCCGCCCCCTACGTTTCATCCCGCTCTAAGCGCAGAGCTCGTTTAGCTAGTGGTTAGTTAGTTAGGTGCTTGGGTGTAGGGGTTCTAATAAGGCTCCTTCTCCTTATGTTCTTAGTATGTCGTTCCAATCCGACCAAGAGGACAGGCCCTCCATGCCTTGCTCACCTGCGCCAGGGTCAGACGTCGCCACCCCCCCTTCGCTCCGGGCATGGACAATTCCAAGATTAACGGCCGAATTAACTAGGAGAGGCATTCCGTTTTCGGCCTCCGCTAGGAAAGCGGAACTTTTCCGCTTACTATTTCCATCTCCCCAGTCTCCTGCTACTAGGTCCAGTCCGCGACAGTCCACTTCCGTGGACCTGGCCCAAATGAGAGATATGCTTACCTCACTGGTAGCATCGGTCTCGTCATTACATGAGAGACTAACCAATCTAGAAAACCAGCCGGCGGCTACCATCCCGCACCTCCTTCCCCCCGTTCAGGTCCTGCCTAGCCCGGGACCACCCCTCGCGGGGCCCGCAGGGTCAGGTATGTCATCGGGCATTTCTCCTACAATTTCCCCTGCTCACTTTATCCAGGGTAATCTGAGGAAGGATATCCTGGAAGGGAAAGACGTTAACCTGGTCTCCCTTCTCCTAAGTTCCCATGACCTGGCGGAAAATAAAGCCTTCTCCTGTGGCGACATTTCTGTGGTGCTAAAAGCAAAAGACCCCAGGCTGGCCAAAAAGTTATCTATCCCAGAATTTGTCCTGGCCTTTAGCATGTATAGGGATGTCCTGTGTTCAGCCTTCCCGTCCAGAAGGGAGGAGCTGGATCAATATTTATATAAAGTGGTAGAATTGGGCTATAAGTATGGGGGTAGTGCGTTTTACGATTACCACAGGTCATTTTCCGCCAAAGCAGCTGCAGCTCTTGCCCAATTTAACTATGCGACTGACTGGAGTAGAGTAGACACGGAATTGTTTTGTAGGCATTTCGCAGGCCTCAAAACTCCGGCGTGTCAGCATTGCCAGTCCACAGCACATGCAACTAACCTTTGTCCGGTTATTGACAACCCCCCTTCCACCAGCTCGGCTGCTTTGTCCGCCCCCTTTCGTCCTAGTCAACTACTTGCCAAACCCCATGATAAGTTTGGTAGACCGATCTCATTTTCTAGGCAGATCACAGATCTGCAACAATTTCAATGCTAACGGTTGCCATTTTAGTCAGTGCAAGCTTCTCCACATATGCATTAAATGTCATAGGGCCCACCCCCAGACCATGTGTCCGGGGACCTTGTTCCCTAAGCAATGACTATCCCCGATTAATGTGGAGGGCCTTTTGGGTAAGTTACAGGTCCACCCCTCCCCAGATTTGGTAAATTTTCTGGTCCAAGGTTTGGCTTTTGGTTTTCATACGGGTGTAGTAGCCATGCCCCAGGAGTCTTGGGAATGCCCGAACCTCAGGTCAGCCTTATCGGACCCGGATGCGGTGGATCTACTACTATCCCAAGAACTAGCAAAAGGTTTCATCATAGGCCCCTTTCATTCCCCTCCCTTTCCGGTTTGGAGGGTTAGCCCTCTGGGTATTGCGATTAGCAAGTTCTCCAATAAAAAGAGACTCATTATGGATTTGTCTGCCCCTTATTCCTCGGCGTGCCCTAGCATTAATTCCCTCATTCCGGCTGAGGAGTTCTCGTTAAAATACGCCTCCGTCGACAACGCCATTCAGGCCATAGTCCACGCAGGGAAGGGCGCTTGGTTATCCAAGGCGGATATTACGGATGCTTTCAAACTATTACCGATTCATCCTGATTTGTGGCATCTTCATGGGATTAAATGGAGGGGGGTTTACTATTTTGCTACCAGATTAGTTTTTGGTTCCAGAAGTAGCCCTAAGCTTTTTGACACCTTAGCTGAGACGTTGACTTGGCTCCTCCTGAATGTTTCCCGGTGCCCGGTAGTAATCCACTACTTGGATGATTTCTTGTTGGTGGAGGCCCCCAACGCTTCCCCGTGCAGTCTACGGAAGCTATTAGAATTGTTTGATGAACTCCACGTCCCGGTAGCCCAACATAAATCGGCAGGTCCGGTTACCACTTTGGAATTCCTGGGGATAGTGTTAGATTCCAATAAGATGGAGGCCAGTCTGCCTATCATAAAACTTCAGAGAATTCAGGATATAATCCAGAGTTTCATGAGATCTGAAACCTGTTCCAAACTGCAATTGCAATCCCTTCTAGGCCATCTTAATTTTGCAATGCGAATTATTCCCCAAGGCAGGTCTTTCATTTCCCATCTCCTGTCTCTGCTGTCGGAGTCCCATGCGTCCGAGGAGGCAGTGGTCATAGATCAGTCCGCTAGGTCTGACTTGCGTATGTGGGCCAGGTTTCTGAAGACATGGAACGGACGTTCCATGTTTATTTCCCGACCCAGTCTGTCTTCCCCTATGGTTTTTACGGATGCTACACCATCCCTTGGGTTTTCGGCTATTTTCCAGGATCTGTGGTTAGCAGAAAGGTGGCCGTCACAGATGCTGGAGATTCCCCGCTTTCACAATACCTCGGCCCTATTCGAAATTTATCCTATTGTGGTTGCAGCGACAGTATGGGGCAACAGGTGGACAGGTGATACAGTCACCTTTTTTACTGATAACATGGCCACAGTGGAGATCGTAAATAAGGGCAGGTCGTCATCATCTCACATTATGGGATTAATGCGTAAACTCACGTGGCTATCATTATATCATAAATTTTTTATTAAATGTTCTCATGTACCGGGAGACCAGAATATAGCAGCTGACGCATTATCTCGTTTCAATTTCCAGAGGTTTTTCGAGGTCCTACCCTCAGCGGCAGCAGCACCGACGTCTGCGCCGCTTTTCGACGAACTCGTTCTAGTATAGAGATGCATCTGAACACAGCTCGCCAGATTATCTCAAGAGCATTGTCAAAAAATACCAGAAAGGCATACGATAGAGCTTGGTCCCTATTTTGCAGATTTGTGGCAGCATCGGCCCCCATGGACACATATTCAGTTGCCACCCTCCTGGCCTTTGCAGCATACTGTCATTCGAGCTTAAACCTCTCATATGGTTCAATTAAGCTTTATTTAACAGGAGTACAGCATCACATTTCTTTAATCTTTCCGAACAATCCCTCACTGATTGCTTCACACCCGGTCAAGACATTTCTGAGAGGTCTGAACAAAACCAAGCCAGTTAAAACCCCCAGTCGTTTGCCGATTGATGGGGAAGTTTTCAAAGCTTTGATAAACTGTCTAGATTCACACCCATTTTCTCCAGCCACTTGTGTTGTGCTGAAAGCCGCCATGTTTCTAGCTTTTTATGGTTTTATGCGCCCTGGGGAACTGGCCACAACACCTTATGCGACATCGTTTCTGAAGGTCTCGGATTTGCGTCCGGTTGCTGATTATTTTGTTCTATCCCTCGGGCATACAAAAACCAATCAGTCCGGGCCGAGTACTCAAATCACGTTCTTTCCAACAAATTCTGCTTGGTGCCCAGTTGCAGTCCTGGGTGCCCTTTTGGTGTTTTTGTCTGGGAAACCGGGTAACAGTCCTCTTTTGCCCTTTCCCAGGGAGCCATTGTCATCTGTTACATTTGTCAGATATGTGAGGTTACTACTGGCAAGGGTGGGCCTCAATCCGCTTGCATATTCGGGGCACTCTTTCCGAATCGGGGCAGCCTCAGCAGCATCTAAGAACAAGGTGCCAGCCCATGTGATTAAAAAGTTAGGCAGGTGGAACTCCTCATGTTTCTCTCTGTATATTCCTCAACCTACGGCAGAGATGCGTAATGCCTTCGCGTCTCTAGTTCTATAAGCTTGTTATGGTTTTCATGTTATGTTTTGTTTAGCAATAAAGTTATGATTTTCTAACTTTGTGTCTTCTTCTTTTGCCCTCTATAGGCCTACCTGGTACGTCGGTCATGGCACACCTCAGACCGAATAGACCCTCTCTTGGTCTTTGCGTCTCCAGTTCACTAATCATATTCGGTTGCCCCTAACACAAATGTTAAGGCTAATGTAAATTAGCCTGTAGTTGTGGGAGGGGCTATGGGTACTTAACCATCGCCTCTCCTGCTCTAAATTACGTTTCAGCGTCTGACGTTGCCCACCCTTACCCCCCCTCGCTATTCATTTACTTCCTTTTATTTCCTCTTTTTCTCCTCTATCCTTTCTTTCATCTCTTTTACAGGGGGCCCTCTATAGGCCTACCTGGTACGTCGGTCATGGCACACCTCAGACCGAATAGACCCTCTCTTGGTCTTTGCGTCTCCAGTTCACTAATCATATTCGGTTGCCCCTAACACAATGGTGTAAAGCACTCACTTGGTCAGAAATACTTTTAAATTTTATTTTCTATTTTATACCCATATTTAGATATTTTTTCTATGAAATCACTTTTGTCATCTGCAGCCCACCATAGAGGTAACCTAGACAGCATGCAGGAAGTTCTCTTGGTAGAAGCCACAACTTGCCCTGAGCCCACTTTGGAGTGTTGGCATATGTATCAATAGGCGGCCAGCCAAATAGAAAATGGGACAGTGGTTCAGAAATATAATTAACACTAAACCTAGGGCTTACTGTGACTATATATATTTTCTTAAAGCTACTATTTATGTTTAGAGCATTACTATTTGTTACTTATTTTTTTCAAATGTTGCTTTATATAAAGTACAATTCTTTATATAAAGGGCATAAGCATGATACACTTACCACGGGACATAGCAGGGTACCTACAAGTGCCTGGATTAAGTCGATTTGCTAAACAAATAACAATTGAAAATGTTTAAGAAAACATAAAAATAGTAATATAATGTAATTTTACATGCAACAGCCAACAACTTAGCAAAGGCCTACACACTGGCAAAGTTATTTTGAGTAGTATGTGTTCTAGTTATCCTTAAACTATACTCTTAAAGATCTATATTATGTATGTAATATTGCATTAGAAAATGTATGTATACGATATATATATATATATATATATATATATATATATATATTTCTAGATTCAAATTTCCTCTTCTTGGCTTTATACCCCTTTCAGATATTGCTCCCCTTTTGTTAAGTTTGCACTCTCCGATAAATCCCGCAACCTGACTTTTACGACACTGACAATTAACAGGGATGACAAAAAGCGAGGGATCATAGCAATTAAATATATGTATAATGTTTTTTTGTACACATTTTAGCTTCACTACTTAGCTATTACTTAGGAAACAAAATAAAATATATATATTATATAATATATAAAACAAATGCTTAAGTTACAGAGCCGTAAAGTGTGAGGGAGGCCAATAATACCTTTAATACACAAAAAAATAGTGATGCCATATAAACTTACCAAAACCTTTCTCACAAGTTCACGTGTTGCGTTATCCACTAACTTGGCAGCTTCTACAGAAAGATTTTCCTGAAAAATAGGAATGTTAGAGGGGGCAATAAAAGAGATTAACTACATTAATTTTTACTTCAAGGTTTGCGTACTTCCATTTTTCATAGGGTGTATTTTTTTGCTAGTAATAATATATGTAAAATATAGTATCTGAAAATATCAAAAAATTCCATAATTCTTTATATATTTATATTATTATTATTATTATTACAACACCCAAATCATGGTAATCTCACTGAAGGAAAAAATAAACGTCTGCGTCAGTGTTGCTGCTGGTTGTCCAAATAATCTTGCTATGGGTACAATTATCAAGCATTAAATCATATTATTACACCAGGGCACAGTTTCTGTTTTCATTAAAAGTTGAATAATACAAGGTTTCAACTCATTATGGAATGAATCATGGGCGGACTAAATGGGGTGATGTTTTTTATTGTCCAATAAATTCTATGTAATTCTATGTTTCTATGTGCTAATATATAAGCACCATGTGATATTTTTATATAGCATAAAACCAATGCCAGGGCAACAAAAGGATATTGTATTTACAAGCTTGTTTAATACAAATATACTATTATGCAAATCATGAGAAGATAACCTTGTAACATATTGCAGTGGTATCCAGTGATGATTTGTAGCACAAGGCTAAATATTATACAATATTAATTGTAAACTGTTTGTTTAAATGCTACTTGAAGAATTTCCCATTTTAAACATAGTTTTAGCTTATAGAGGATTGATATTCTAAAGAAAAATCTTGTTGGATCAAAAAAAAAAGAATCCTGTGTATTTTTTTTTTTTGAAAAATAAATCTTACCAGTTCCTCCCGAGTTCCTAGCAGTTCATCTAGGCCGCAACCAAGATTCTCCTGTTAAAAAGGGAAAACAGAATACAGAGAATTTCAAATTTGGCTAATATAGGTGATTGGTCAATTTTTACATGGATGAATATGGATGGTTAAAAAACATATACTGTCACATTTTTAACAAAATAATCTTAGCCAGACCTAGAAATGTGCAAATCAGGAGCATGACTAGAAATAACAGGGTGGTGCAAAAATTGCCTCCGGGCAAATAAATTGTTCATTGTGTATTTGTATTTAATCTCAACAGGTAAGTATTATATCACAATGTAATGCCAGAGACCAAAAAGTTATTTACAATTTACAAATTGTGTTTTGGGTTTTTTTAGATCAAGAGACCCACACCCAAGCCTGTATACTTTTTACTTTAATTGTCCCATTTGTTTATTTTATCTAACTCTATACTTACATTATAAGCTGTTTATACTTTGAGACACTGAGGAGCAGCTGCCATTCTGGTACAGGTTTCCTTTCTGGCATAATACTTTTCTAATAATGTTCTTTAGGAGAAAGTACATCAATTTGGGATCTTATTACTATTTCACTAAAGTATTATACAAAATGCAATCTACCTAGTGATATTGTACAATTTCCTATAATTAGGGCCTTTGTTAATCTTCTTTATTTAAACAAATATGCAAATAAATAGTTGCTTTAAAACAATTAATTGAATTTACTTACTAAGGCATCATAGAGCTCAAGATATAGCCTATCAGGGTCGTTAGCCTGAAAAAAATAATCATCATGTTTTGTTATGACAAAATACGATTTTCTTTTTTCATTCCTCTATGACCTTTACATCTGTATGAATATACAAGCTTTAATGAATATATTTTTATATAATAAATAATAGCGTAGGTAGTGATAATCGGGATGCTAATGGTGCTTAATTAAATGTGTTGGCGTTGTCATTGTTAGGTCATCTTTATCCAGACCCTGCACCACCACTACCCTTTCAATAACAAAATTATAATTCAATTGGTCGCTGGTTGCTTCTTTCACGCTGTTCTGTGCGTAAAGAAACCATGAAAATATAAATCCCATTTATATTATGGACTGATAAGCTAAGTGCTATCTCACCGCATCCCCAAACTATCCTGAAGTGGCTGTATCTTTAGATCTGGCCACGTAACGTTGAATGCCTCACTCTGATGTGACCCTGGAAAATGGATCCTGAGGCATTTTTATACTTGGTTTTCCCGGGCCTTGGTTTATGTCAACTGACATATATACTTACTTTACATGCAATAGCTTGAAGTTCATCTACAAGGTTTGGAACATTTTGCTGCAATGTAAAAAGAATGCATACTTTTCAACATATAGAATAGAAATAAATATTAACAAATTTGTAGGAAAAAAATATAAAATAAATGAAAAGCAATGCATAACCATCTCTTCTTAAAGTATGACATAGTTTAGACACTGTTTGGGTGTTTTTATGATTTATACACTACATAAACATTTAGGCACACAACATAAATTTATGTTGCAATAACAGACACACTAATAATGTAACCCAGACTTCAAAAGTCAAGTTTCCTAGACATCTGGTTTTATTTATAACAGTTTATTTATAATGGCGTCACTTTTGGGGGCATCGCATTTCACATGGAAAATGTGTTAACCATGTGTAGATAAAAATATATTCTAGTGGAATTCTTCTAGAATAAAGATGAAAATTATCTACAAGCACTTGTACAATGCTCTCTGAAGAATTATAAGAATAATGTAGCTCATCTACTACATGGTTTTTACTGAGGCAAATGATGCATGTTTAGATTAAATTGATGAACCACAGTGCACTAAGCTCTAGTCCTGTAATTTCCCAACCATAAAGACAGGCAAGAAAAACAAAGTCCATGGTGACCTGCACTCTTGGGGGCTCAGGTGCCACAAATGTTTCTCTCTGCCCAGATGCTATAGGATATGTTGGAACAACAAAGTCTTAACTTCCTTTTCAATATGGAGGGTGAGCTTAAAGATCAATAGAGGGAGGTTACAGCCAGAAAAGCTTCATGATAATCATCCTCCCTGGGCTTACGTTCTGGGGCTGAGACTCATTGTGGCATTTTCAAAAAAAAAAATGTAAATATGAAAAACTGACAAACTTTGCAAACAGAAATTATGGTGTACAAATTGTTGGTTACTTTGTGACAGAAAAAGATATATAAACAAGATATACATACGGCCAAAAGTTTCTCCACGCATTCTGAGGCAAGTAGATCACCCAACTGTAATAAAAATATGTTGTACTACGTTATTATTTTGTTTACACCATGTATATAACCTTCATATATTGACATTTCATTATGTGCCCTACTATTCAGCACATTTCCACTTTTTTCTACTCTTTTACTTAACATAAGATATACAAGAACTACAATTTCATGCAAAGGAATAACTGAGAGGAATTAGTTGATGTTTGAGTAATGTGGTAGTTCAGAAAATGAAATGTAATATTATATAAACATGTAAACCAATGGAAAAAAAAAACACAAAATGAGCAATTTACAATCAAGACTGACACAATATAAGGTTTCTGAAATAATAAATAAGGAATATAGCATATCATTTTAATTATGAATGTGCTAATGAAGGGAATCTACTGATTTGACTCAAGAAACTGACCAAGTCTCTTGATTATTTCCAAAGAATTTACAAACTACATTCTAAAATTATTATTGTGTATGTGAAGGCCAATTACTTTATCTTCTGCCAATCATTGAAAATATTAATAAAATAAATTATGTTTACGCATAGCTAAAATCCTAATGAAGTAGCAGTTTCATTCATTTGCTAGTGCAGGGCTTGACAAATTTGTTGTGAATCTAGGCGCCAGCTAAAAAAGTTAGGAGCCAGGATTTTTTTTTAAAACTAACAGTTGGTCAGGAGTGATCTGATCATCAGCCCACTTACTAAAATCACAGCATTTGACCTGGAAGCACCCTGGACTTTCAGGTCAGTGCTGTTTTATAAAGAAAACTTATTATTATTTTTGGGGGTTTTTTTACTCTTTCAATGCTGATGTTCCATTGGAGCACAGCATTGCATGATATTTAGTCCCCACAAGCTTGTGGGGACAAATGTTAACCCGGCAATGCCACGAATGTGTCATACACAATTGTGGCATTGAAGGGGTTAACGCTGCACTCTCAGGGAGCGATCAGGCAGCAGGGGGTGTTGGGGCTGGTCTCCACACTCATGTGGAGACCTACGAACCCTCTCCCCTGTCCCTGAAGCTGCCTCTGGAAGCTGGGATGCAATTGCTGGTCTATAGACCAGCCATTGCAGGGGGAGTCTCTTTGATGACTGCTGTAGGCTTCCATGCCTACAGGAGTCATCAAAGGGCTTGTGGGGGCTCGTTTTTGCTGTTGCTTGTCTGCCTGGGCTTCCAGGCAGACCACCAGCAGCAGAGCCCCGTACAAAACGGGAATTAACCCCTAAATGCCGCAATTGCGGCATCGAAGTGGTTAACGCTGCACTGTCGCTCTCATGGAGCGATCAGGCAGCAGGGGGATGTTGTGTCAGGTCCCCACACCCAATCAACACATCACCCCCTTCCCTGAAGCTGCCTGTGGCAGCTGAAAACGCGATTGCTGGTTTTACTGCAACCGCGTTTTCAGCCTACAGGATCACTCCGTGGGAGTGATCACAGGCTTGGGGGCGGGCTCGGAGTGGCTGTGCTGTCTGCCCAGACTCCTGCAGCAATTGTTTGTGAATGTAACAGGCTGACAAACACCTAGGCACCAGGACAAAATTCTCTATCGCCATGGCGACCTGGCGCCTGGGATTTGTCGAGTCCTGTGCTAGTGTAATAAGTAAAAATATTGAAAAGCCCATGTGAATAAACTAAACAAAATGCATTTATTCACATATTAAATAAATAATAAATCCCAGAGAAAAACAACATAAATCAAATATGAGACTCAAGACCAAATGACAGATGTACCTACTTTAAGTATTTTAAACAAGTTCTTGTTTTTTTTTTTATTAATGTTATATATTTATATATTTCACAGCAAAATAAACAATTACGTACCAAAGCGCATACAGCTTGAAAAAGTTTTTCTGTAACTCCTAAATCTGCCTATGGAGAAATGAACAGATGTTTATTGGCATTAGACAAACTTAATTTTGATAATTACACATTTTTTTCAGTTTGTAATCAGTGAAACATTTGATTAAGAAACCTATTTCATAAAAACATACCTGTGGCAAAAAAACCCAAAAGCCTCTGCTGTACATAATCTTTAAGGATTGCTTTTAATTTGCAGTTTTAATACAATTTTTCTTACTAATATGTGTAGTATGTAGATCTAAAATGTGTGTGATGCCTTTCTTTAAAATCACACAATATGCTGCATATTCAGTATATAATAAGTGTTTATGCTACAAATATTTTATTTTTTGAAACAATAGGAAATCAACTTACCAAAAGTGGTTTTAATATGTCATCAATAAGATGTTCTAGAACTTCCCCAAGATGTTCAGTAAGTGACTCCTAGATTTAGTTAAATGGAATTCAAATTACATAACGATCCAGATGAAGTATTGCTGAACAAATAATTATACAAATCAAAATGTAATTCCCATATTTGGCGTATATGTATATAACAGACTATGGAGTCTATTCACTAAATCCAAAGGTGCTCTTTAACTAAGACAAACGTACATACTACAGTAGTGTATTTTACTTGTGGCAGTGCCCCCGGCTGCCCCCTTCAGGGCTGCCATCCTGTGAAAGGGCTGGTTTGGGAGACCATGGGTCTTCCTTGTAACTGCCCCATTGAGCAGCCTTACACTGGGGAGCCAGATTACCCAAGAGGGCATTCTGTCCTTCAATTTTGCACCAGGGGTCTAGTTGGCCTAGGCCAGAATACGTTACTGCCGTAGTGACTAGGTTTAGTGTTAAACCAAGCAACATCTGTGCAAATGGCCCACCATAATGACTAGCAATGAGAACTGCAACAAATATTTTCTGTGCCTTTTGTTGCACTGTTTTTCCTTCTGATCCATTCTTATGTAAAGAGGAGGGATACGACAACTTCCCTGCAAACTTTTCCTCTCCCACCCATTCACATTTATGTATACAGCGTACTACAGTTTGCTGCTCACACTATCATCTCTTGATCAGCAGAAAGGATATTCATCATAACATATCACATGTGTATATGGTTTAAAATTTTCCTGTGCTATGAGTGCTTACAAAAATGTGTTGGCATGTTTTGCTCTTCCCATTGAAGGGGTTTTCTGCATACTAATGCTGAGGGGTGCGCGGCAGAAATCACTAGCAGGGACATCTCCAAGCCACAAAGGATGGCGCTAGGGAAGGTTTGCCCATTACCCAATTATTCTCTTTGACTACCCAGACCAGGAATATAATAAGTATAATTTGCTGTATAGTCATATTATTTCATATGTTTTAATTGAGGATATAAATTAAAACATTAAAAATAAAATTCTTACCGCATTTATATCTATGAGATCATCAATAGTACATCCAACCTTTTCCTGTAAAGTTAAGTAAACATCAATATAAAAATGTTTTAAGTTAAACTGTTCAATTAATTAACACAATGTACAATAAATAGCTTTTTTATTGATTTTCCAATTTGAATAGGAGAATGTATGCCAACTGGTAGAGAAAGACAATGAGAGGGAGCATGAGAGAGTATGAATGAGAGTGTGAGAGGGCTTGAGAAAGAGTGTAAGAGAGCAGGAGTTAAAGTGAGTGGAACAAACAACAAAATGCTAATGGCAATTCATAACTGCCTGCTTAGTTTTAATTTTTTTTCGTAAGGGTCCCTCCTCAATTTCAAATTGATGAAATTGGCAAATTTTGTTAAAATAAAAATTTTTACAAATCTGAATGCACAAGTCTAATATATAAATTAAAATATACAGTCTATGAGCAGCTTTTAGTGTAACTTGTAATGAAGAGGCATGATGTTAAATAAGATCAGAAGTTTATTAAGGTAGGTTTTATCTTACCAAAAGAACTTTGAGGTCTTCATACACTTCTTGGAATAGTTTGTCATTGTTTGTGTCCTGTAAAGCCAAGGCAATAATCAGCTTGATTAAAAAAAAAACTACTATATATTGCATTGTCTGTTATAGTTTTGATACAGTGATAGCAGAACATTTTGGGATTTCTGAAATAACCCAGATACATTTTTTTATGTATTCATAATATCTGGAAGCTGCATTATGGTTGTTTGTAAAACAATGCAAGTGGGTTTTGATATTATTATCATTATTATTATTATATTTTGTTTTATATAGCGCCATCATATTCCACAGGGTTGTACAAATAATAGATTTGAATATGAGAGGCTAGTTGTCAATGAATGTTAACACATCACACATTCTAATAACACGATAATGTTTTGTTTAATGTTATAAATAACCCAGTTAACCAACCATTACATATTAAAGTTTAGGCGCTCATAGATTTACCATTTTGTTAGTCATTATAAAACAGATAAAATCAAGAAACTAACCTTTGCATGTTGATACTTGCAAAGGAGTTTTGTCAGACTTTGGAGGAGTTCTGGCACGGTCTGTAGAGGAAATAAAAGGTCCACTGATTTAGAAGTCTATGATTATATAAAAAAATCACCACATTTTATCATGTAAAGCAAGCACATTGTAAAGGAACATTCAACATAATTGCCCATGTTGCTCGTGTATATGTATATAATTGTATATATTGACTAGATAAAGAGTTTTGGATGAAACTGATAAAATTATTATTTTGACTTGTATGACTCCAGAGAGACACTACCAAGTCCTATTAAGTAAGCTCCACTTCCCATTATTTTTTCATGTTTGCTACCTACCAAGTTGTAGAGAAGTAGGAAATGTATAATTATCTAATATGATTTTCTGTGTGTAAAGCAAATTCCCCCAACACCCCCAAAAGAAAATTTGGTAAACCTTTATTGTCTTCTACAATGAAGAAGTTATTGAGATTGATACTTCACCTGCAATGCTTTCTCAAGGCATGATCGATTTGGCTGAAAGTCTGCATCTGCTACAGAGTAAAGTTTATTAATTGTATATAATTTATAATACTGATCAAAATTATTAATGTATACAATATATCGCCTATTTTGACCAGTATGTTGGTTTAAGCTTACCTGGAACATATGCACTGCAGAGACTAAGCCCTAACAGCAAAATGGCGGGTGTAAATTTCATTATGCCTGCAGTTATCAAAGTCTGCAACTCGACCTGTTAGGTGGAGATCTGTAAAACTAGCTTTCCTAGACATACGATTTATATTGTGAAGACACTGTTACATCATCAAATGCGGCTTATGGAGGCAAACATTTTTGACTTTTGTCCAAACCACACATACACTCTGTTGGCAGCTTTGACAATGATACACTTTTAAATTTGTTGATTTTGTACAATGTAAACATTTTTAATTGTTTCAACTTTAATTTTTCACAATGAAGACAAAAAGAACCTATTTTTATGCACAAATCAGAGATCTGTTTGAAGCATAGTAATAGTTTTTTAACAACATTAGACATAGACACCAACACCACAACCTATGACTCAGTGCTCCCTGAACCCCACTTAACTTTTTATTCTGTTTAACATGTTCCCACTATCAATATTTTTATAAAAAATAATAATCTTACACCTACTTCCACATTCCTCACATAAGCAATAGTTACATCGTTATATAGGCTGAAAAAAGACATGCATCCATCAAGTTCAGCCTTTCCTATATCTGTTAATTTGTTGCTGTTGGATCAACAGCAACAAATTAACAGATATAGGAAAGGCTGAACTTGATGGACGCATGTCTTTTTCCAGCCTATATAACTATGTAGCATATCTGATTTTGAGACATTAAAATTTTCCCTACTCATCTTTGGGTGGGTTAGAAGAACTCCATCACAGTATCCAGTAATGTTCTGTCCCTGAACTTCAAGTGGTAGAAACCAGTAGGTTTCTCATTTACATGTTTTTTTCAAGAATTCCTAAACATTTCATATTTCATGCTTCAATATACGCCTCCTTATTTGATAATGTGGCTTGTAGTACATGGAAAATATCATAAAGATCTTGAAGAAAAGAAGTGTTGACACTCTGGTGAAAATACTCACAATACTCCACAGGCAACAACCGAAGAGACAGAGGCAAGAGGTGTAAGTAAAGGGATGGAGAGGAAAATAAGACTGGTAGCAGCATTCATGGTGGATTGTAGAGGGGCAAGATTAGGTACAAGGGAGACCAGATAAGGCAGGGTTACAATAACAAACATGTCCCTTCAGGTTTTGGCATATACTTTGGAATGTCCTTTATGGCTTGCATGTGAATTGTCAGCTCCTCTATCAGCCAGCTTATCAGCTTCCTAAACTTTACATGTAACCTGTCACCCGGAAAGACCTAGTTTTATTCAAGGAATGTATTCACGTTTTGTTTAAGGTAGGTAAGAAAGGGGACAACCTGGCCCAAAGTAACAGTGCTCTGGGTTAAATTCCCGGTGACATCCCTGAATGGCTTCAGGAAAGTCACCACCTGCCCATTAATGCCCATTCCTCTCTGCTGAATGGGCTGGATATCCCAATGTTCTGCTCAGAGGACATGGAGTGAAAAGCTCACCGTTGCTCTAGGATCTATTCCATCATGTCCAGGGTGACTACGATGTGACGTACACAATGATGGAATAAGCCTGCCTTTTGCTGATCCTCCTTCAGCTGCTGACTTACCTTCACCCTGCTGTGAAAGTGCCCAGCAATCTTACCCCACTATTCAGTTTTGACAGCGTACACTGTATGTCAGTTGGAAAAGCTGCCCTGGCCACCAAGTACATTATATGTGCTGCACAATGCAAACCCACAAAGTCCCCATCTCTAACAGCTTTAATAATGTTTGCTGCCCTGTCAGTCTCCACTATTCCCATTTCTACTATTTTTCCTCCCTTTGGTCTAATCCACTGCACCAGCATCTTCCTAAGAGCGGTCAAAATGTGAGTTCATGTGTGCTGCTCATCCATACCCTTAATATAACTCTGCTGCCTTGTTTTGTCCTGGTTCTGCCCCTCCTGTTACCCGGTGTGCCTACATCAGCTACAGTGATACTCTCCTCCAAATATTTGGGCAGCCACCAATATGCCATCAGTGAAAGAAAGGCATGCTGTGCACTTGTGGTGGGTTATATGTCAGAGGAGAAGTCGATGGTTTGTCAAGCTGCCTTGGACAGCTTGTCCCTCAACAATAACACACAAGACTGGTAAAGTGAGGGCACTGTAGTCCTGTTGTAGGTGGTGCAACAGGGGAGGCAGTAGTGGTGAGCAAGGATCTATAGCAGAAAGCCCCCCTCAATCATGGAGAACGAAGCACACCAAATAAAATTGTTATATTTACTGGAATGTATCAAGGCTGTGTCAGTCCTGCCTACAGCCCAGCTATGCTAAAGACTAGAGTTGGTATGATTTTGTTTCCATGTTAGTTGCTATGAAAACTGCATGATTTTCCACAATTTCACATCAACTCCTGTAGAAAAAAATTGATTCTTGCATTAGAGAATTGTTAACACACATTTTAATTATACTTTAGATTTATCTACCAGAAGCTGCAAAATGTCTATATAAAGGATGAAGATATTACCACCTATTGTCATTGTAAGGCATTCATACAATGTATTTATTTAGTGCCAGCAGATTCTGTAGCGCTGTACATCAAAGTATACATTATTTTCCTAACCAATCAAAATGTGCAAATGTTTTATGAATGTATAGTTAGATTGATATATATTTTCAGAAGGCTTTATGGAACCCAAAGCCAGCCACTTTTTTTTTTTTATTGATTTTCATTAACATACTTTAAAAACTCATTTAGTTCGCCTATCGAGCCCTTTCAATGTAGCGACGCCAGAGGACCAAATTTGCACCAAACGGATTATGGGTTTTTAAACACGTGCAGCTGTAGCTAAAAACAAAGATAGGGTTTATAGATGACTTACTGTAAATGCTACATTTGGGTATAAACATATAAATTAACATGGACAATTTTGAGTTAAATTCAATATTTGGTATAATTTCTTAATGTAATATTTACAATAAATTGTTATATAAGATGTCTTTTGTTGTGCCCATTCTCTTTCTCCTTTATTTACATTATAGAATACATTAAACAAGCACACATACATGACGCATACACGAATGACTACTTTGATTGTTTCATAAGCTTATGTGAGTTCCCAGGACACTTTGTCTCCTTTTGATTTTTTTCATGTTTGTCTTCCTCATTTGAGCAAAGTGTTTTAAGGTTATGCCTTTCCCAGTGTCTCTTTTGAAATTAGCCCTGAAGCCAAGAATAGTGGTGTTGCTATCTCAGTGGAGTCCTCTGCTTCTTCTGCTGGATTGTTCTGTCTGTTTTAGTAAATTACTTGGAAATAGAATATGAAAATAGATGCTTAACTGGACCCTTTTAACCATTTCACCAGTTTTGTAGATTGAATGTACTACTACTGATCCCCCTTTATTGAAATGATAATACACATTAATGTTATAGTAGTACATATGCTATATACCGTATTGGCTCGATTATAGGCCGCACCCTAAAAGTTAGGTGCTTTTTTAACCACTTAAGGACCGGGCTCATTTTTTATTTTTCTACCCTTTGGGACCGAGGCTGTTTTAACACTTTTGTAGTGCTTGTGTTCAGCTGTAATTTTCTTCTCATCCATTTAGTGTACCCACATATGTTATATATTGTTTTTTTCAGGATAAGATGGGATTTCTTCAGATACCATTATTTTTATCATATCATCTTATTTACTATAAAAAAATAATAAAACATGGTGAGCATTTGAAAAAAAACCACCTTTTATGACTTTTCTTTGAAACATCTTTTACTCACCTACAAAAGGAAGTAAAAAAACTAGCTAATTAGATTCTACTATTTGTCCTGAGTTTACAAAGTTTTCTGTTTTTTGTAAGTTACTGGGCATTAAGTACAAGTAGCGTTTAATGATTTCCAAACCTTTTTTTTTTCAAATCTGCTCATTCTGCCTCCATCTCCTCTTTGGAACATCTTTGGAGACGGTTAACTCAATTTATCCCCATCAAACCAAATATTTTTGAAAAACAGACACTCCAGGGTATTTCAAATGCTGGTATTTTAATCTTTTCCATGCACTAATTATACAACCACACTTTGTCAAACTTTGTAATAGTATTTTTTTTTAAATATTTTTTTCACACGAATTGTAATTTAGTTATAAATATAAATATTAAATATATATATCACTGTCAAAGGTTTGTCAGATTATTTGGCTGGTAAAAGGCTACTTTTGGGACATGCGTAATTCCCCTTTGGAACATCTTTGAAGCCGGCTACTTCAATTTACCCCATCAAACCATATATTTTTGAAAGACACCCCAAAGTATTTAAAATGCTGGTATTTTAACCCTTTAATGCATGAGATGAAACACCGTTTAAGCGAGGAAAGTGATTGTTGATCACTTTTTAAGCTTATTTAATTTAATGATCAAGGGTCGTTAGGGGTTAAAGAAAAATTTAGATTTTTACAAAAAATACACATTAGTGGAATAGTAAAACAGTATTCTAACTAACAGTTAGTCAACATATGTTACATACAAACAGAAAACCAATTGCCAATTTAATGCACCTTACTTATAGATATGCCCCTCTGCCCCCAGATATGCCACTCTGCTCCAGCAGATTTGTCACTCTAATCCCCCAGATATGTCACTCTGCCCCCCCACAGATATGCTGCCACTCTGCCCCCCCAGATATGCTGCCACTGTGCTACCCCAGATATGCTGTAACTCTGCCCCCCTCGAGATATGCTGTCACTCTGCCCCCCGAGATATGCTGTCACTCTGCCCCCCGAGATATGCTGCCACTCTGCTCCCTAGATATGGCCCCCCGACTTACCAATGCAGTCTCCCTGGTGTCTAGCGGGACCAACGGACAACTTCCGGTTGTTAAAGTACATCGCGGCGATGCGAGCGTAATCAACCTCCGCTGCCGGCACGTCTGCACAATGTACTTTAACAATCTCTCTTGCTGGCACCCCTCCGTGGGAAGTGCTGGTAGGTGAGGTTGTCTCAGGCATCGCGTAGATGTCCACGGCTGCCGGAAAGTAGGATCCAGGTCCCCTGCATCGCTGCGGGGGATCTGGATCCTAACCCTGCAGCCTGTCCGGCGCCCTGAACTGCATGTCCCGGGCGTCGGGCGATACGAATTGCGCATTCCTGCACTAAACCACGAATAAAGGCCGCATACCCACTTTAAAGACTTAAAGTGGGGGGGGAAGGTTCGGCCTATGTTCAGACAAATACGGTATGTTGTTCAAGGACTGCATATGACACTTGCACTTCCCATACCCAGGAGGTTCACACCACCTCCAATTTCCCATACCCACAATAATGCATAAGACACATGCAGGATTGGATTTAGGAAAGGCCGAGACAGTTATTTATCAAATGTCATTTTATTCAATCTTTTCAGACAACAACTTGTTTAAAACACAGCAACTGCCCGCTCCAATCCTGCCCCTCCTCAAGACACCATAGGTCCATACCTACAACATTCAAATGAACACCATCCCGGACAAACAAACCCATCGGATCAGACTCAATATGCGTGTGTTTCATTACCAAGCCCCCATGCTGAGCCACAAAATGAGAAACCACATGGTTTACTCTATGCCAAGCCCTATCAATATCAACAAACAACCTTGCACCCCTCCAAAACATCCAAGGGGTAATCTCTGACCAAACTAAAAGCAACCCAGGAAAATGATCCCAAAGTCGCAGACAATCACACTTTGTGATTTTCCTGGCCGGCCTGGAACACAGGTCATACCCACCTGTGTGAATCACCAAAATGTGCGGGGTACCATGGTTAGCCACATGGAAGTCAACTTCAGAAAAAACTCCTTCCCACTTCAAACCTTGGAAACCAAGTCATCTGACCTGTACCAACTCTGAATCCAAGCCTAAAAGCCGTCCATGAGGATGAATACCAGCCCTACGCTCCGCCCAGTAAACATAAGAATGGCCTAGGATCCACACTAGGCAGTACCAAGCAAGATGAACACAACAGAAAACAAACACATCATACAAGGTATAGCTCTGAAAACCCCCTGACTCCCATCTCCCTATGCGCCTTATAGTTTCCTTACCCAGTCCCCACATAGCCGCCTGGGTGGGGGCACCAATCCGGATGTGTGAAGAAATTCTTCGAGTTTAAAGCACATGCCAGCAAGCACTTACTGAAAACCACCAGGAGCTGAAAGCGAAAGACCGAACTCCCATTCTCGTGGACCGACAGGGAGCCATCCTCAGGTGACCGAACAGTCAAAAATGAACGCGAACAACTCGGACCCCTCCAACTCAAACAGGCAAAGCCGAACTGATCAGTCTTGGAATGACGAGTCAAGATAGAAACAGAGCGTACACGTACCAAAACATCTTCCCTTTGCAACCCCCGTTTTGCCTTCTTACTGTCACTCACCAATGTTAAAGGGCCAAAAAAGGCCAAAGCAGAACTATGCCGAAATAGAACAACCTCATATTGAGAAAAACAAACCTGGGACAAATAACCACACAAATAACCCAATAAATAAAATGTGACATGCCGCCAACTATCCAATCTCCTCAGACCCCGCCGATAACCCTTCATAGCCTGAGAAACCAAGAAATCATTCATCAAATCCACATCCCCTGCATCTTAAAATAAAAAGCTAAAGCTGCAAGGTGATTATTAGACTTGTGCATTCGTCTTCGGGCGAACATGAAAACGAGCACGAAGAGGCCGTTTTTTTGTTCGTTCCGAAGGAACGTAGAACAGAATACAGTGCCGGCAAACCGTAGGCGAAGACGAAGACTCACAATCACGAAGAATCGAAGATTCTTCGTGATCGTCTTCGTTTTTGCCGCGCAACCGCCAAAATTTCAAACAGGAGTGAGCTGATCCTCGTCTGTCCAATCAGCTCACTCTTGTGACGTAACGCTAAGGGTCTCGTCCAATGCCTGTGCTGCTGTTTTTTGAATTCTGAAGGCGCCTTTATAAGACCAGAGCTTGCCTGAGAGATCCATTCATTTTTCGCTGTGACTGCTTTGGCAACACTGCTGTGCTGCATCCGAGCGTTACAGAGAGAGATTGTTCTGTTCTGTGTGAGACTGGTAAGCCTTTCTCACAGTGTACTTCATCCTCACTTCAGTGCTACTTAATATAATTAATTTAATAATAATAATTTGATTAATTTAATTTTTTTAAAATTAATTTGTCATCAACTTTAGTGTAAGTGCTGTTGAGTTGACAGTGCACCCAGTGCCTCAGTGGCACTGGGGTGCCCTTGCCCTGGGCTGGCACTAGTGCCTATTGCCTGTCCTGCTTAAATAAATTAAATAGAATTTATAAATTACAATTTAATAGAATCTATAATTTAATAGTTCATTATAATATTATATATATATATATATTTGTCAGTCATATATATATATATACTATAGTATACTAGTGTAGAGTGTACTGTAGACATTCATCTACTAGTGTCTAATTTAAAATCAGTAATATTAATTAATATAATTAATAATTGAATTCATTATAAAATATATATATTTGTCAGTTATAGTTAGTAATAGTATACTAGTGTAGAGTGTACTGTAGACATTCAGAACATCTACTAGTGTCTAATCTAAAATCAGTAATATCAATAATTCTCTAATTCTTTCTTATCTTAATAGTTAATTAAATTAGCTATAAATAAAAGTAATAATATTAATTAATTACTACTAGCGTATAGTTCAGCTAATCTTATTAGTACTGGTGCTGCAGCTCTATAGTTTGTGCTTTGTTTTAGCAACAGTAAGAGACCAAGTCAATTTTTCTTAATTAATCTTTCATTTTATTTCATTTGTTTTGCTCACCTCAGTCCATCAGTGAAGTGAACTTGTTGGGCTAGTGAGTGCAGCCGCATAAGTGCTGTGTTTTTTTTTGATCAGCAAGCAGTGACGTTAACTGTTTTGCAAAGATTTTCTCATTTATTTTACATTTTATTTCAATTTTATTAAAAGTACCCTTAGTGTTTTGCTCACCTCAGTCCATCAGTGAAGTGAACTTGTTGGGCTAGTGAGTGCAGCAAGCAGTGAAGATAACTGTTTTGCTGTGACATTTTATTTTATTTCTAATTCTTTTCAAGAAAAATTGACTGTGACGAGCTGTACTAAGCAAAGCTTCAAGCTACTAGCTGTAGTACTAAAATAATTCTAATCTTCTTTAATCTTAATCTATAATATATTATAAATAATAATATTCTAATTCATAATCTATAATATAAGTAATTCTAATTCTAAATTCTAATTCATAATCTATATTCTTCTATCTATAATACATAATATATAAGTAAATTAGTTCTAATCTATTAATATTATATAACTTAATATTAATTAATAAATCATATACTGAATCTGATTTAACCTCACTTTAGCTTAGTGGGTTTGAGAGCGTCTGCCTAGAGGTAGACTTATAGTAAGGAAATATAGCTTTAGGCTAGCATAGTAGTAGGCTAAGCTCTTAGGCCCGTGTAAATTCAAATTAAAAATAAAATACTGCTAGTTATTAAATAGTTAATCTTGAGTTAATAATTTAAATAACTTTAGGATTTTGGCAGATTGCACACAGCACAGTGCAGTAGTGCATAGTTTTACTTTTTAAGCAGTAGCACTGAAGAGAACTTCCTCTAATTTTTTTGTCTTTAATTCGTTTTTCCTTTTTTTTATTTTTATTTTTTTATTTTTTTTTTATAGTTTTTTAAACACTACACTACACTACACTACACTACACTACACTACACACACAACACAAAATTTGAAATGGATCCTCCTTTTGGGACTAAGGAGGGACAAGCTCCATCTACCACCACCACCACCACCACCAGCACCACCACCAGCACCACCACCAGTTCTAAGATGCAGCCTTTGCGTCAGTCTAGTCGGCCAAGTAGGCCAAGCTCTCGCTTATCATTTGGGGAAGCATTGCTTGAAGGATCATCAAGTAAAGGAAAGGCACCAAAAGCAGGCAGTAGTAGTGCGGCTAGGCCCACAAGCTCTATGGTTTTTTACGGAAAGCCTAAAGCACCAGAAGCACGTTCAAAGTTAAAGGGTAGCACAAGTAGTACCAGCCCAGTGACTAAAAAGAAGTGCCTTTTGCCCCAAGCAGCATCTTCCCCATCCACCAGCAGCATGCAAGGTACCAAGCAGAGCCAAATTAGCAGCAAGACTCAGAGGGGTCCCAAACCAAAGCGATCTCATTCCTTTGTAGGGAAAACCACCACCACCACCACCCCCACCTCTACCGCCTCTACCACCACTAGTGCTGCGCCTACTGTTCCCACTGGTACCGCCACGCCATGTCCTCCTAGTACCTCTAGCAAGCCACCAAGTCCTTACAAAATTTTTGTAAAGACAGTTAGAGAGAGGGCTACACATAGTGGAACTCCACCTAGCGAGGTAGCAGAGGAGCCTGAGACTGAGAGGCCAAGTGCAGAGTCTATTCTTCCTGCTCGCACTACTACTAGTCACGAGTCTCACGACGATATCAGTCTTAGCTCCAGCCTAGCAGGAATTCCATTCGATCTGGCTAATGAAGAGCTAGACTATGAGCCAGAGGAAGTAGAGGAGATGAGTGGTCAGGAATCAGATTCCTCAGGGAGCAGTGTCCAAATGACTAGTGCACAATTTTCCCCTGAGCCTCCACCTTCTCCGCTACGATCATCACCATCACCACCACCAGCAGCAGCAGCAAAACCTAGCAAATCTAAAGCAATTAGCAGTCCCACTATGGCCAGTACTGTTACCACCAGTCCCACCACCACTAGTTCTGCCTCTGTTCATCCACCCCGAGCAGTAAGAGCAGCACCCAAGGCACACTCCAAGGCTATGCGCGCCCCAATTTGGGAGCACTTTGAAAATGTTGAAGAAGGGCGCTATGGAAAGTGCAAACATTGTGGGAAGCTAATAAGCAGAGGGAAAGTGTCTGGCCATTTTACCAGTGCTAGCATGAAGCATCACCTCAGCACTCAACACAACGCTGTGCTATTGGGGAAAGATGCAGAGGTAAAACTTAGTGCAGGCAGCATAGCTGGTGGCCGTGGAAAAACCCCAACAGCTTCTTCTTCTGAGCCAATAGCAGCAGCAGCAGCAGCAACTAGTGCTGGCAGCCAGAGACCAAGGCAGGTTGGAGCACTGCATGCCCAGCCCACCCTGGAAGAATTTGGGGCATTCCACTCCAAGAGAACGATGCCCAAACAGCAGGCCAATAAAGTAACGCGACTTATTGGTCAGTTCATTGCTGTTGGAGGGGCATCCTTCTCCATGATTGAAGGGGAGCCTTTCAAACAATTGATGGCGGCTGTGGCTCCACAATACACAG
Source organism: Spea bombifrons (assembly GCF_027358695.1). NCBI lineage: Eukaryota > Metazoa > Chordata > Amphibia > Anura > Pelobatidae > Spea > Spea bombifrons. The sequence continues at coordinate 34,490,537 of NC_071090.1, read as the reverse complement.
TTCCGTCACGTTCCACTTTCAGCAGGAACATTGTCCCCTCGCTGTATCGGTCCTGTGTTGCAGCAGTGAAAGAGGAGCTTTCCAAGGCTGCTGGTCAGTGTGTTCATTTCACTACAGATTTGTGGAGTGCACCTAGCGCCCAGCATGCCTTTCTTTCTTTGACAGCACACTGGTGGCAGCCCGGTGTGTCTAAGGAAGTTGCTGCAGCAGGCTACCGATCATTCCTTCTCCATGCAGAAGTGATGGATGAAAAGCACACTTCCCAAAATATTCTGCATGCGATTAGGAAAATGTTTAGCCTTTGGGTGGGAGCAGAGGCGGGCACCAATGTTGAAGTTGGTTTTGTGGTAACTGACGGAGGTGCCAATATGGTGAAAGCGCTGCGAGATGGTCATATTGTTGGTGTGCGCTGTGCAGCCCACATCATCCATCTTGTAGTGAAGGCAGCAATGTCAGAAGGAACTAATGTGGCAGCAGTAGTTCTGTCCCGCTGCAGAAAGATCGCTGGGCACTTTCACCATAGTGTTAAGGCTAGCCAACTTTTGAGGGAAGAGCAAGAGAGGTCAGGTCTTCCCGTACACTGCCTACGTCAGGATGTCAGTACACGGTGGAACTCCACGTTAGACATGCTAGAGAGGATTTTGGAGCAGCAGAGGGCAATCCATAATCTTGCCTCAGAGCACAATATAGGGATTACCTCTCCATTGAATAGGGAGGATTGGACAGTGATCGCCCAGCTAGTGGCAGTCCTTAAACCATTCAGGGATGCCACAGAAAATTTAAGCTCAAACACTGCCAGTCTGGCCCAGGTAATCCCAGTGTTCTCCCATCTAGGCAGCAAGATGGATGTGTTCCTTGGAAACCGTGAGGCTGTTCAAGGTGGCACTCTACATCCTGACGTAGCAGCCATAGTCAGGAAGCTGAAGGATCTGCTAAAAGTACACCTTCGCAAGCGAATGGAAGAGAGTCCCGAAATGATGCTAGCGTGCCTTTGTGATCCAAGAATTAAGGGAAAGCTAGCTTTGAAATTCAATGTTCTCAGTAGCTACCGGGAGCAATTGGTCAACAAGGTGCGTGACTGGCAGCGTAAAATGGGAATGCTGTCCGAGGAGGGTGAGGTGCAGGAGGAGGAAGAGATGATGTGGTCTGCTACCCCTAGCAGCAGCATCAGCAGCAGTGCCACAAGCAGCACAACACAGCTGAGTGGAGCAGCTGCGTTTTGGGAAGAGGCACTTGGCAGTATAGTTGGACCATCTGACAGAGCTAGCAGCAGAAAGGAGAGTAGTGCTGCTGAAATGGTCAAACTTTACCTCTGTGAAGTTCCTTCTGCTCCTAATGTTGATCCTCTTAGCTACTGGGATGAAAAGAAGAGTGTGTGGCCTGCACTCTCATGGGTTGCGCAGCAGCTTCTATCATGTCCGCCAACCACTGTTCAAAGTGAGCGCGTGTTTTCTATGACTGGAAACATACTGAGTCCACAGCGCTCACGCATGGCACCTCATCTGATGGAGCAGATTGCCTTTCTTAAATTCAATCTGCCCAAATTGGGTTACCCAGCTCTTAGCTTGGAAAGTTAAATTTTTTCTCTCTAATGTTTAAGGTAGTTTCTCCCCCTGGTTGCACTTGCTGCGGTGTGGCAATGCCTGCTACCTCCGCTGGTGTAGCCAATTTACGCTAGGGCCTAGTGTCTGAGCTCTGTAAGTCCGCTCCCAAACGCCTAGGACTGACAGTCTTTGGATGCTTTGCCCTGGGGTGAAACAGGTGAGTGGGTCGTCAATTGCCCACTCATTCACCTTTTTCCGTTTCCAACGCTGCTGCTGGTGGTGGTGCCAGTATCTTTTGCCAGTTCGCTTCCTGGCTGAAATCATGCCTCAGATGTCCCTAATGGAAAGGGTAGTTTCTCCCCCCTGGTTGCACTTGCTGCGGTGTGGCAACGCCTGCTACCTCCGCCGGTGTAGCTAGCTTATGCTAGGGCCTTGTGTCTGAGTTCTGTAGGTCTGCTCCCAAACGCCAAGGACTGACAGTGCTTGGATGCTTTGCCCTGGGGTGAAACAGGTGAGCGGGTCGTCAATTGCCCACTCATTCGCCTTTCCCAATTCTGCTGCTGCTGGTGGTGGTGCCAGTGTCTCTCTTCAATGCCAGTTCGCTTCCTGGCTAGTGTCATGCCTCGAATGTCCCTGATGGTGAGGGTAGTTTCTCCCCCCTGGTTGCACTTGCTGCGGTGTGGCAACGCCTGCTACCTCCGCCGGTGTAGCCAGCTTACGCTAGGGCCTTGTGTCTGAGCTCTGGAAGTCCGCTCCCAAACGCCAAGGACTGACAGTGTTTGGATGCTTTGCCCTGGGGTGAAACAGGTGAGCGGGTCGTCAATTGCCCACTCATTTGCCTTTTCCAATGCTGCTGCTGCTGCTGCTGCTGCTGCTGCTGGTGGTGCCAGCATCTCTTCTCTGCCAGTTCGCTTCCTGGCTAGTGTCATGCCTTAATTGTCCCTTATGGTAAGGGCAGTTTCTCCCCCCTGGTTGCACTTGCTGCGGTGTGGCAACGCCTGCTACCTCCGCCAATGTAGCCAGCTTACGCTAGGGCCTTGTGTCTGAGCTCTGGAAGTCCGCTCCCAAACGCCAAGGACTGACAGTGTTTGGATGCTTTGCCCTGGGGTGAAACAGGTGAGCGGGTCGTCAATTGCCCACTCATTTGCCTTTTCCAATGCTGCTGCTGCTGCTGCTGCTGCTGCTGCTGGTGGTGCCAGCATCTCTTCTCTGCCAGTTCGCTTCCTGGCTAGTGTCATGCCTTAATTGTCCCTTATGGTAAGGGCAGTTTCTCCCCCCTGGTTGCACTTGCTGCGGTGTGGCAACGCCTGCTACCTCCGCCAATGTAGCCAGCTTACGCTAGGGCCTTGTGTCTGAGCTCTGGAAGTCCGCTCCCAAACGCCAAGGACTGACAGTGTTTGGATGCTTTGCCCTGGGGTGAAACAGGTGAGCGGGTCGTCAATTGCCCACTCATTTGCCTTTTCCAATGCTGCTGCTGCTGCTGCTGCTGCTGCTGCTGGTGGTGCCAGCATCTCTTCTCTGCCAGTTCGCTTCCTGGCTAGTGTCATGCCTTAATTGTCCCTTATGGTAAGGGCAGTTTCTCCCCCCTGGTTGCACTTGCTGCGGTGTGGCAACGCCTGCTACCTCCGCCAATGTAGCCAGCTTACGCTAGGGCCTTGTGTCTGAGCTCTGGAAGTCCGCTCCCAAACGCCAAGGACTGACAGTGTTTGGATGCTTTGCCCTGGGGTGAAACAGGTGAGCGGGTCGTCAATTGCCCACTCATTTGCCTTTTCCAATGCTGCTGCTGCTGCTGCTGCTGCTGCTGCTGGTGGTGCCAGCATCTCTTCTCTGCCAGTTCGCTTCCTGGCTAGTGTCATGCCTTAATTGTCCCTTATGGTAAGGGCAGTTTCTCCCCCCTGGTTGCACTTGCTGCGGTGTGGCAACGCCTGCTACCTCCGCCAATGTAGCCAGCTTACGCTAGGGCCTTGTGTCTGAGCTCTGGAAGTCCGCTCCCAAACGCCAAGGACTGACAGTGTTTGGATGCTTTGCCCTGGGGTGAAACAGGTGAGTGGGTCGCCAATTGCCCACTCATTCGCCTTTTCAATGCTGCTGCTGGTGGTGGTGCCAGCATCTCTTCTCTGCCAGTTCGCTTCCTGGCTAGAGTCATGCCCAAAATGTCCCTAATGGTAAGGGCAGTTTCTCCCCCCTGGCTGCCTCTGTTTGCGGTGTGGCAACGCCTGCTACCTCCGCCGGAGTGGCCAGCTTACGCTAGGGCCTTGTGTCTGAGCTCTGGAAGTCTGCTGCCAAACGTCTAAGACTGACAGTGTTTGGGTGCTTTGCCCTGGGGTGAAACAGGTGAGTGGGTCGCCAATTGCCCACTCATTCGCCTTTCCCAATTCTGCTGCTGGTGGTGGTGCCAGTGTCTCTTCTCTGCCAGTTCGCTTCCTGGCTAGTGTCATGAATCAAATGTCCCTAATGGTAAGGGCAGTTTCTCCCCCCTGGCTGCCTCTGTCTGCGGTGTGGCAACGCCTGCTACCTCCGCCGGAGTGGCCAGCTTACGCTAGGGCCTTGTGTCTGAGCTCTGGAAGTCTGCTGCCAAACGTTTAAGACTGACAGTGTTTGGGTGCTTTGCCCTGGGGTGAAACAGGTGAGTGGGTCGCCAATTGCCCACTCATTCGCCTTTCCCAATTCTGCTGCTGCTGCTGCTGCTGGTGGTGCCAGTGTCTCTTCGATGCCAGTTCGCTTCCTGGCTAGTGTCATGAATCAAATGTCCCTAATGGTAAGGGCAGTTTCTCCCCCCTGGCTGCCTCTGTCTGCGGTGTGGCAACGCCTGCTACCTCCGCCGGAGTGGCCAGCTTACGCTAGGGCCTTGTGTCTGAGCTCTGGAAGTCTGCTGCCAAACGTTTAAGACTGACAGTGTTTGGGTGCTTTGCCCTGGGGTGAAACAGGTGAGTGGGTCGCCAATTGCCCACTCATTCGCCTTTCCCAATTCTGCTGCTGCTGCTGCTGCTGGTGGTGCCAGTGTCTCTTCGATGCCAGTTCGCTTCCTGGCTAGTGTCATGAATCAAATGTCCCTAATGGTAAGGGCAGTTTCTCCCCCCTGGCTGCCTCTGTCTGCGGTGTGGCAACGCCTGCTACCTCCGCCGGAGTGGCCAGCTTACGCTAGGGCCTTGTGTCTGAGCTCTGGAAGTCTGCTGCCAAACGTTTAAGACTGACAGTGTTTGGGTGCTTTGCCCTGGGGTGAAACAGGTGAGTGGGTCGCCAATTGCCCACTCATTCGCCTTTCCCAATTCTGCTGCTGCTGCTGCTGCTGGTGGTGCCAGTGTCTCTTCGATGCCAGTTCGCTTCCTGGCTAGTGTCATGAATCAAATGTCCCTAATGGTAAGGGCAGTTTCTCCCCCCTGGCTGCCTCTGTCTGCGGTGTGGCAACGCCTGCTACCTCCGCCGGAGTGGCCAGCTTACGCTAGGGCCTTGTGTCTGAGCTCTGGAAGTCTGCTGCCAAACGTTTAAGACTGACAGTGTTTGGGTGCTTTGCCCTGGGGTGAAACAGGTGAGTGGGTCGCCAATTGCCCACTCATTCGCCTTTCCCAATTCTGCTGCTGCTGCTGCTGCTGGTGGTGCCAGTGTCTCTTCGATGCCAGTTCGCTTCCTGGCTAGTGTCATGAATCAAATGTCCCTAATGGTAAGGGCAGTTTCTCCCCCCTGGCTGCCTCTGTCTGCGGTGTGGCAACGCCTGCTACCTCCGCCGGAGTGGCCAGCTTACGCTAGGGCCTTGTGTCTGAGCTCTGGAAGTCTGCTGCCAAACGTCTAAGACTGACAGTGTTTGGGTGCTTTGCCCTGGGGTGAAACAGGTGAGTGGGTCGCCAATTGCCCACTCATTCGCCTTTTCAATGCTGCTGCTGGTGGTGGTGCCAGCATCTCTTCTCTGCCAGTTCGCTTCCTGGCTAGAGTCATGCCCAAAATGTCCCTAATGGTAAGGGCAGTTTCTCCCCCCTGGCTGCCTCTGTTTGCGGTGTGGCAACGCCTGCTACCTCCGCCGGAGTGGCCAGCTTACGCTAGGGCCTTGTGTCTGAGCTCTGGAAGTCTGCTGCCAAACGTCTAAGACTGACAGTGTTTGGGTGCTTTGCCCTGGGGTGAAACAGGTGAGCGGGTCGCCAATTGCCCACTCATTTGCCTTTCCCATTTCCTTTTCCATTTCATTATTTTCCTTCTGATACACAACCAACCAAACATAACACACACAATAACACATATAACACATATAACACACAGTGACATCACACATAACACACATACACACACACTTACAATGCACAAAACACAAGGACGTTTTCCTTGTTATTTGCCCTGGCCTTCACTCACTAATAGCATTACATTAACACTATAACTCACACTTCACCCTATAACATTTTTCCATCCACATACCTGCCAACAGACCCAACTTTTTCAGGGACAGTCCTGCTTTTTTCCAGTCCTGTCCCATCTAATTTAGCTAAACTAGGTATGCAAAATGCAAATACACATAGGTAGTTATAGCTTGGTAGGTAACGCTACTATAAACATTTAATAAATATAATCAAGTACTAAATAATAAATCTAACTTTAAAATACATTTAAATAAACCCCTATTTTTTTTTAAAAAAAAAACATTAAAATTAAATTATTATTATTTAGACATAATCCATCTTTAACCAAACCAGTGCACTGCTACTAATCTTAAACATAACCGTACATTAACCCTAAGCTATTTTTTAGTTCTTGTCCAACATTTTTCCATCAGCATACCTGCCAACACACCCAAGATTTTGGTGGACAGTCCTGCTATTTTCCAGTCCTGTCCAATAAGTAAGTTGGGTTGTTGCAAAGTATGCCATTGTAAATAGGTAGCAAATGTTAGGCATGTAAAGTGGTCCAAAATCAATTTAAAAATGTAAAATATTCCCTATTCTTTTATTAAACATCTATGGACAGTACACCTCGGTATGTGTGTGCAACTCTATTGGTCGTTTCGGCAGGGGGCTCGCCTGCCATCAACGAATGAAGTGCATTCTGCAGTTCTGCAATTCACTCGTTGATGCCAGACCAGCCCCCTACCGAAACGACCAATAGAGCTGCACACACGTACCTTCACGGCAGCTGCTGCTGCTGTGATGTGTTATTAACCCCGTATTAACCCCTGCTAGGCAACCAGGAGGAAAACGAAGATTAAACGAGCACGAAGAATGTCCGCGAATATTCGCCCGAAGAGAAGACAGGAACGGGCGAATATTCGCGGAATACGAAGATTTTTTTTCCCCCGAAGACGAGCACGAAGACGAACACGAAGAGCCCCCTGGTGCCCAAGTCTAGTGATTATTATTAGTTGCAACAAAAACCCCTTGTGCAAATTCTGTGCCTACCACATATAACAAAACCGACAGCCTACCTTCACGAGAAGCAGGACCACCAACCTCCCGTAAAGATGACTCCCATTCCTGCCGGTACTTTGTATAGGCTTAAAGGGTAGAAGGTGCCAAAGACCGGGCTACCTGACTCATGACCCATCTGTGACCGTTGTAACAGGATATAAACAAATCCCAAACCTTAAGATCCTTGCTTAGTTCACGAGTCAAGTGGACAAAATGATGAGGCAATCACACCCCAGTTGTCACCATAAACAAATGCCTACAAAACACCCTACCCATGGGCATGATTCTGCAGGCAAAATTTAATTTGCCCAATAAAGACTGCCACTACACCAACGTAATCATCTTAGCTAGCCGCCACAACTCCACCTCCTTCCGAATCTTATCCGTAACAACCTGAGGATGCATCAGATTTCAAATTCGTAGCAACAAAACAACTAGCCTCACCAACAAACAGAATCTTAAACCTTAACAAAAAACCCACCTCAACAAAACAGCCGTCTCCCTTTCAGGGTGTTCACAAAGCCAAGGAAGCATCACGTCTACGATCACTGAGGACACTCCCTTTACTAACAGGTTCTGGTTTGGGCTGCTTATCCTTTTTTTAAATATTTGGAGTAGGAATGGCTGCTGCTGCAGCCCCTACAGTCCTGCCAGTACATGCAACCACTTCCCCACAAGCACTGATCGTTGTTCAACTGCCAGCATATGCCCTTTTTTCCCACTTCTTGCCGCTCCCGGCATCCGGACCTGGAGGGAATCATAACCTTCAACCACTGCACAATCTCTTTCTGATCCCACCACAAAGACGGTCGAACAGCCTTACGCTGACGAAATTGTTTGTCATACATCATCCACCCCACGCCCTCATAGTTCCTTTGGGCTTTACCGATACTATCCTGATAACAGAATAAAGCTGATTCCTTGATTTTCCTCTTTTTCCACTTTTTTTCTAAGCACCATTCTAACAATAACAATGAAAACATTTCAACATACTCCCCTTCCATATTCCTTAACTTTGTTTCTAAGATGGGCCCCCCAGCAGCAAAATCAGATAAACATTGCACCTTCTTATCCTTACTGACAAGAGGAGCCGCCTCAGCCGATGTATCCCCTACCGAGTCTGAGCTAGCCAGAAACCAGGTAAGTCCCAAACAGTATTAGGCAACTGAGGACCAGTAACACCTGAAGCCTGACCTGGCCCACACAATCAAATAAATTACTTCAAACCTTCCAACACATCCACCCAATTACAACTCCAATCACTCCCAGTCGTACCCTCTAACAACCCAGAACCATTAACCATTAACCCAGAAAGAGATGAAGGAAAAGAAACAGGGAACAAAGTAAGGAGAAAGGAGAGGTCACCAAAGACTCACCAGGCTGGAGGACTGTGCCACTGCCTGCCACGGGTCCCACGCTCCAGGGAAGCAGGCCGCTTCGGTGACCTTGCGACGTCCTGATACCCTGCAGCAGACGAACGGCATGCAGGTTGAGAGCTGGGGATCACATCCGCATAGGGGCTGAGGTGGTTGGGAGGACCCTGGGTCCATGAACTGGTCTGGCCACACTCCACTCCTTCGCCAGGTGGTGCCGCAGCTCGAACCAGGTCCCCAAATCAATGTCAGCCAGGTCACGAAGAACTGCAAGGTAAGAAAACACACACACACCAATGACTTCAGGGTTTTCTTATATTGCTATACCATTTCTACAAAATCATAGTCAAATTCCACCTAGAGGGGAATAATATATGCTGTTGTAATAGTCATTAGTCACATATAAAATATAGTTCGAACACATAGATATATATCACAGTGTACAATATACCAAGCAGCAGTACAAAGCAGTGCCATGGGCAATACATGACTAGAGGGTGACATTATAGATAGGCAGGCAACATGTGTTCATTGAACACGCTCCTCATTTATATCTATTTCAGGTCTATATCCCACTTATAACAAGTTTCACATTAGTTTTTGTGTCAGGGTGCTTTATGTCCACAGTTGCCTTGAATTTAAATAAGGCCATTCTTACCTAACAGTATAAAGGAGCTCAATTAATAGATACAACCAAAAAAGTGTAAAAAATCAATTCATAGAAAATGTGACATTTTAGAGGACCAGAAACCTGATTGGCAAATGAGAAAAGATATACTGTATAGTGCACTAATATGCTAACACTGGATAGACATTACCTAAAATTCCAGTTACACACAGTTTTTCAATGATCTATATAATTCAGAAACAATTAAGTGTAATTTACAATATAGATTAAAATAGAAATCCAATAAATTACATTTTATCTGACAACTACTTAAAAATCGAAGAACACATTAAAATGTTCTGATCTTTGAAGCATGAAGCTTTGTGAAACATTTTTGCATTTCCACAGTTTTTGAATCATAAAAAGAATAAAACTGCCCTTGGAAAAAATGAAGACACTTTTTTTTAACACCAGTGCCATTGCCCATAAGTAAATTGTACTTTTTTTAAAATCTTAAATTGTATAATATATATTGAAGGACCCTTGAACACTATGTTAGCAGATACTTCTGAAGGAAAACCAGAAATGGATATGTGCTTATTTAACTTAAATGGCATCATCTAGAACGTAAGGCAATTCAATAAAGTGGAAAGGCTTCACTATATGGACAAAAGTAATTAAGAGTATTGGGAACTCTTTATTATTGAATTCAGGTGTTTCAATCAGACCCATTGCCACATGTGTATACAATCAAGCATATAGTAATGCAGTCTGCATTTACAAACATTTGTGAAAAAAATGGGTCTGAAGAGCTCAATGAATTCAAGCATGGTCCTGTGATAGGATGGCACCTTTGCAATAAGTCAGTTTATGAAATTTCATCCCTGCTAAATATTCCACGGTCAACTGTAAGTGGTATTATTGGAAAATGTAAGCATTTGGGAACAACAGTAACTCCGCCACAAACCGAAAGACCATGTAAAGTCACAAAGCGGGATCACAAAGTTCTGAACTTCCACTGGTATTAATAGCACAAAAACTGTGTGAAGGGAGCTTCATAGAATGTGTTATCATGCCTAAGCAGCTATATGCAAGCCTCGCATCACCAAGTACAATGTCAAGCGTTGGATCAAGTGGTGTAAAGCACACCGCAACTGGACTCTGGATCAGTGAAAATGTGTTCTGTGGAGTGACAAATCATGCTTCTATGTTTGGTAGTATGGGTGTGTCAGATATCAGGAAACATTACCTACTTGACTGTATTGCGCCAACTGTAAAGTTTGGTGGAGGAGAAATAAAGCTTTGGGGCTGTTTTTCACGGGTTGGGCTAGGCCCCTTAATTCCAGTTAAGGTAATTTTTAATGCTTCAGCACAATAAGACATTTTAAACAATGCTATGCTTCCAACGTTGAGGAAGGCACTTTTCTATTCCAGCATAACTGTGCCCCATTGCACAAAGCAAGGTCGGTAAAGGTATGGTTTGATGAGTTTGCTGTGGAAGAACTTGACTGGCATGCACAAAGGCCTGACCTATCTGACATCTTGCGAACCAGGCCTTCTCATCCAAGATTAGTGCCTGACCTCACAAATGCTCTACTGGATGAATGGGCAAAATTTCCCCCAGAAACACTCCAAAATCTTGTGGAAAGCCTTTCCAGAAGAGTGGAAGTTATCATAGCTCCAAAGGAGGGAACAACTACATATCAATGTATAAGTAATTAGAATGGGATGTCAAAAAAACCCTATATGGAATTAACTGTGCTAAATAGGTTCACTATTGTGATATTTTATAAAATGGGTTGATACGCTGTGTTTGTCATAATTTTTCGGATATTTCGGAAATGTTATCTATTCTCGTGTGCAAAGATCTTGTGGTTCTTCCTATGTATTGTAACACACATGGACAGGTGAGCATATAAATTACATTTTTGGTATGGCATGTTATGTGTTTACATAATATGGTTTCATGCACGCCGTCAGGAACACCTGCAAGTTGCATTGTAAAGAAATGAAATACAAAGAGGCCAGGCATTGACCTGCAAAGTGTAAGAGTCTCACCTATACGCTATCACATATGCCACTTGTTATTGTGCATACTACACCATAAAGTTACTTGTTTTTTTTTTCTTTTTTCTTTCAGCTACCTAGGATTCTTGAGAACTTACACCATCTGTGAAACAAACGTTTTGGGAAGTATATCTTTGCTACAATTTTTTTTCCCCACAACTTTATTTTTTTTTTTAGCTCTGTCACTAATTACCTTTGTTATTTCATAAGGACCAAACATGGCTGAGAATCGTAAAAAGTGAAAACATATCACTAATAGCCAGATGATGACAAAATACCTGAATGAGTTGTTTTGTTGGCTGTGTTAGAAAGGCCCCACTCAATGTTAAAATATAAAAGAATAGTTTTAGCCTTGTCAGTGCATAAGGAGAAAACAAAATTTTGGTAAATTGTCCAGTGCCTCCATTCTCACCCTCCCTGTATGCTCCACAAAAGAATAAAAAAAAAACATTTTATAAAAAACCTGCTATCCCCAATACTGCCTTAAGCCGAGTCTGCTACTTTGGATTTAACTAGCATGTGTCACTATTAAATGTTCACTCATCATCCCCACCCATTTACCCTTTAAATGGGAATGTTTCCTCGCTGCCGTCAGCGGGAATGCCCCCAATGTCAGCGGGAACTCCCCTGACATCAGCGGGAACTCCCATTAATGTCAGCGGGCAGCGGCCCAGAAGTTCCCAGGTATGTTCATCATCATTGTACTCCTTGGTAGAGCTACTACTCTCCTGTTACTCCAGTCACTACAGAACAACAGAATCTTTTAGGTTCTGCCTAGTGAACAGATGTCCCATGTAAAAGCACGTATAAGCAGCTATATTGTCAACCACTTTTGGACCACCCCGTGCATACAAATATAATGTTCTTCTTCCGAGTAATGTAGCTGTATTCATTTTTGCCAGCTAATCATTTTAATACCTTACATTCACATAACTCTCGGAGTACTTCTGAGAAAGTTCAAATATCTTAGGATTTATTAATTGGAGTAATTTGCTACCTTTTTTTGAGTTTAATTGAATATTTAGTATCATTTTTTAATTCATTATTTACAATAAATTGATATGTTAGATGTTTGTTGTTGTGCCCATTCCCTGAATTTCTCCTTTATTGAAAAGGAACAGAAAACATATCTACGTGAACATATACATGACATATACATGACTGAATACTGGCACTGTTTCCCAAACTTTTGTGAACAAGCTGCCTTTAAAATTCCCAGGACACTTTGTCTCTTTGAAGATTTTTTCAGATCATGTTTGTCTTCCTCAGTTGAGCAAGGTGTTTAAGGTTATGCCTCTCCCAGTATATCTTTTGAAATTAGCCCTGAGGCCAAGAGTAGCGGTGTTACTATCTCAATAGAGTCCTCTGCTTTTTTTAATGGATTGTTGGCGCAATTAGTGAATTACTTGGAAAAAGAATATGGAAATAGATGTTTAACCGGACCCTCTAAACCATTTCACCAGTTCTGTAGATTTAATGTATTACCCAGGGGCGTAACTGGAAACCACAGGGCTCTGGTGGGAAAATAGCTGGCCTGTGCCATAATTGCCCCCAAACAATTGTCTGTGTCTTTTTTCTCTCTTGCCCCCCCCTTCCAACATAAACTCTGACACACATATGTAAACACACTTGCACAAATTATACACACTTACTACAAAAGTATTGGGACGCAACTCTAAATTATTGAATTCAGATGTTTCAATCAGACCCACTGCCACAGGTGTATAAAATCAAGCCCATGCAAACTGCATTTAGAAACATTTGTGAAAAAATGGGTCGTTCTGAAGAGCTTAGTGAATTCAAGCTTGGTACTGTGACAGGATGCCACCTTTGCAATAAGGGTTATGAAATTTCATCCCTGCTACATATTCCACGGTCAGCTGTAAGTGGTATTATTGGAATCATTTAGTAACAATATCAGCACAAAAACTGTGTGGTGGGGGCACATGGGGGGACAGGGACCAAAGTAGGGGGGGCAATTATAAAAAGCTACATATACGCTCAATGTGTATGTGTGTATATATAGTATTTCACACCCCTCACATTTTTGTAACTATGTTATATCTTTTCATGTGACAACACTGAAGAAATGACACTCTGCTACAATGTAAAGTAGTGAGTGTACAGCTTGTATAACAGTGTAAATTTGCTGTCCGCTCAAAATAACTCAACACACAGCCATTAATGTCTAAACCTTGGCAACAAAAGTGAGTACACACCCCTAAGTGGAAATGGCCAAATTGGGCCCAATTAGTCATTTCCCCTCCCTGGTGTCACGTGACTCATTAGTGATACAAGGTCTCAAGTGTGAATGGGGAGCAGGTGTGTTAATTTTGGTGTTATCGCTCTAACACTCTCTCATACTGGTCACTGGAAGTTCAACATGGCACCTCATAGCAAAGAACTCTCTGAGGATCTGAAAAAAAGAATTGTTGCTCTTCATAAAGGTCGCCTAGGCTATAAAAAATACCCTGAAACTGAGCTGTAGCACGGTGGGCAAGACCATACAGCAGTTTCATAGGACAGGTTCAACTCAGAACAGGCCGCGCCATGGTCGATAAAAAAAAAAAGTTGAGTGCACATGCTCAGCGTCATATCCAGATGTTGTCATTGGGAAATAGACGTATGAGTGCTGCCAATATTGCTGCAGAGGTTGAAGAGGTGGGGGGTCAGCCTGTCAGTGCTCAGAAGGAAGGAAGCCTCTTCTAAAGATGATGCACAAGAAAGCCTGCAGTTTGCTGAAGACAAGCAGACTAAGGACATAGATTACTGGAACCATGTCCTGTAGTCCGATGAGACCAAGATAAACTTATTTAGCTCAGATGGTGTCAAGCAGATCTGGCCTTAAGTGTTCTGGTGCCCTGTGCGGACTACTCCTCTGGCGCCCCCCCATCCCAAAAAAAAATCTCCCCCCTCTGCCCCTTCTCACTGCCTTCCCCCCTCTGCCCCTTCTCACTGCCTTTCCCCCCTACCCCTTATTACTATCTACCCCCCCTGCCCCTTATCACTATCTACCCCCTTGTCTACACCTTGTTGCTGAAATCCTGCAGTGGGAGCGGGAGGCGTCCGTCTTCCCGCTCTGCCGCAGTGCACGCTTCACAGCTGAGCGCCAGAATAATTCCGGCGCTCAGCATGAAACGCCGGCACCGCAACGGAGTCACAGAGAGTGAGGGGCGCCGAGCGGTTGCTGAAAACTTCATGAGCAACCGTTCGGCGCCCCTGCCCAGGACTTAAATGAAAACACCATTTTTTTTGTTTTACTTAACATGGAGGATGTTAAATGAAGTTACAAAAAAAAAAAGATGTTTTCATTTATGTCCCGGACGGTGCCCCTGTTGCTATGGCGCCCTGTGCGGCCACACAGGTCGCACACCCCTAAGGCCGGCCTTGGTGTCAAGCGTGTGTCGCAGCAGCCAGGTGAGGAGTACAAAGACAAGTGTGTCTTGCCTACAGTCAAGCATGGTGGTGGGAGTGTCGTGGTCTGTGCCTGCATGAGTGTTGGGGAGCTACAGTTCATTGAGGGAACCATGAATGCCAACATGTACTGTGACATACTGAAGCAGAGCATGATCCCCTCCCTTCAGAGACTGGGCCGCAGGGCAGTATTCCAACATGATAATGTTTTTGCGTTTTTTTTTCACACACATTTTATTTCAAGTTCATATTTACAGGTCCAGGTATATGTCACAGTGACGTCGGCGGGGGGGCAGAGGGGGCCATGGCCGACCTATATCATGCTGTGCCCCCCGTGTGCCTCCCCAATTGAAACGCCGTAAAGCTGAGGGAACACTGATTGATGCGGAGGTCGCTCTCCACCTCTAGCTTGGTCGCGAACAGTGGCAGAGTAGCGACACAGAGCCCTCGTGCTCTCACCGCAGGACTTACAAGGTAAGTGAACTACAAAGGGGGATAACGAGAAGATGGGGAAAGGGTAGATAGTGAGAAGGGGGAGAGGGTAGCTTGTGAGGAACGGGGGGAGTGAGTATCTAGTGAGAAGGGGAGGACAGGTTGTAGATAGTGAGTAAATCAGTGCAGTTTTATTTCCACACGAGTGGCCACGTCTGAACCCAAGAGGATTTTTCTCAAGCCATGGCTTGACCGTCTCTTAAGTGTGTATGGGACAAAGATGGCACAGGTAGTGTGTTTATGGGACAAAGATGGCACAGGCCGGGCTGTTTGGGGACAAAGATGGCAAGTCCTATGTGTGTAATTTGGGTGCTGGTCAGGTTCTATGTGGGCATTGCGGACACCAGGGCTGGCTTTGGGGTGTGCAACCTGTGATCTATTCCTGTAATCTAGGGGGTTTTATCTTCACCTTTAATGTTGAGTTTTTTGTGAATTCCAATTGATCAATACCTGCAAAGCTGGCTTTGTGTGTTATTCATTTTATACATATCTGCTATGCTTTGTTTCCATACATTATTTATGTATACCTTCAAATGCAGGGTTTATATGTCTTATTCAATTGATCAATACCTGCAGTGCTGTTTCCATGTGTTGATAATTTGATCTATACTCTCAGTGCTGAGTTTACATGTGATTTTCAGTTGATCTATACCTGCAATGCTGGGTTTATGTGTTCTGTTGATCTATACCCCAATGCTATGTTTCCATACATTATTATTGTATACCTGTAAATACAGTATTTATATGTCTGATTCTGTTTATTTGATCTATACCTTCAGTGCTGAGTTCACATGTGAATTTCAATTGATCTATACATGCAAAGCCAAACATTATTTATGTATACCTGCAAATATAGGGTTTGTATGTCTTGTTCGGTTGATCTATACATGCAAGTGCTGTTTCATGTGTTGTTTATTTGATCTATACCTGAACTACAGGGAGTAAGTAAAAGAGAGGCATAAATGAGTTTGAATTGAATTTTTTTGTCCAATTTTGGTGTGTTAACCACAATTTTATTAAAAGTAAGTAACACACCAAAATTGGACAAAAAATCAATAACAATATGTTATGGACATGAAAAATGAGGTACATTTATTGGCGCTATTTGTGCTTTTGCGCCCATAACTCCCTATATTATAAACTCTGAGATTCCCCATTTAGTAGATATTCCCTGGGTAAGTGGCAGTCTCCAGCACTGGAAGGGTTAATTGCAAACAAAAGAAGTGGCCTTTACTGTCCCGGAAACAGGTAGTGACCAGTTCTATCTGGTCACTACTGTAAGCATGGCCAAAACCAGTTTTTCTAGTTTTTTAGGGAAAGCATGTTCGGAGGCAGGGAATGGGAGGAGAGTAGGGGGAGAATGGGCAAGGCAAAAGAGATTTAATCCTATGCCTTAAGTGGAAAAAGGAATTGCATCTTGGAGAGGAGGGAGAGAGGAAGACCCACATTAGAGCTGCAGGAAGTATGAAAGGCTTTTCCCTCCTGTTTCTCTGTCGTTCTCAGTCTGTATATCCACCACTGCCAGCCACAAATTGGTACTCCTCAAAACAATTTAACAAAGGACCAGTACTCACCCAGCCGCACTCTGCTTCTCCCAAGTAGTGTAACTGCCGCTGGGGAGAAGGGCCAAATGTGCCTTCTCCCTGAAGTCCTCTCAGCCGCTGGGGAGAAAACAGAGAGGCTGGGGTCCCTTCCATATGGGGTTCTGGGCTGACTGCTCGGCACCTCTGGGGACTGCAGGTGGCGACCGTAGTCCAATCAACCTGCATGGTACAAATGTTTGTATGAGCCTCGGCGAGGGGAGGAAAGCCACATGCATCCCCTCCTGTATACTCCATCTGCTGGGGAGAGATGTCGATCTGCCTCTCTCCCATTGCCAACACTTCTGCTGGGGATACAGGATCCATAGAAATCACTGCCTCTGGGCAACATTGGGGGTAAAGCCAATGGAGCTGGGGTCACAGAGGGGAGTGGGCAGAGGCCAGTAAAATCCAGGGGCACCACCAACTCTGTGGCTGCCTGACCGGACCCTCCTTGGTTACTGCGGTCAGGCTTGGGAGGCCAGCAGCGCTCTGCCTCGAAGCCAGCAGTTCAGCTGGGGGATCTGGCTGGGACATGCAGAGGGGGTCTTGGTCAGTTTCTGGGCCATATTGCGGGGAATAGGACAAAGTGTCTGGGGTGAGGGAAGGGAGTGGGCAGAGGCCAGTTGCGCTCTGCTCGGATGTTTGTGCTTCTGGTGGGAGCACAATACTCACAGGATCCACTGGGGCACACTGCTAAGCACAGTCAAAGAGTTCTCGGTAGGCCTGCTCCAGGAACCATTCTTGGTAAACCAAATAATTGAAATCAGCCCACAAGTCGGGCAGGTAACAGGGCACATCTGCGAGAATCCCTTCCCTGAACTCCCGGATCTCCTCGCACCGATATTTCGATGGGCTCCCAAATTCTCGGTCCTCTTATAGGCTTTCCATTATCAATCCCGGGCCGCCAAAGTCATCGTCCTCTGGCATGTAGTCATCCTTCTGCTCCACAATCCACAGTCATTTCAAGTGGAAGCAACTTCTCCAACTCAGCCACCAAGTCCTCTTGAGGCTGCTTTCCCAGGTACTGCATTCGCCAATCTAGTTGTAGCACGTACCATTCCTTGGAGGATGGGAGGACTATTCCCTGGACACCCTGGTCCACTCTGAGAGCCTCCATCCAGGCATTTATGTAACTTGCGCACCAACACGTCCTGTAGTGCTGGAACCATCTTTGGCTTGCTGCTGGTATACCAGCTGGTACTCCGCTGGGACGTTTGCAAGGAGGTTCCCGCCGCTGCCGCCAATGTAAGGGTTTACCAAGAGAGCTGTAGTAACTCCCAGAGATCACCCACATGTATCCTCCTGTTGCCCTGTTGAATCACTTCCAGCACCAGTCAGCATGCGCATCTTGGAACCCTGCTATGTGTACCCAATAAGTAGACACAACTACCTTGAATTGAGTACAACAGGAATTAACATTTTATTGTTGTAAAACATAGACTGATATAGCCACAGACCTTCATCAACATAAATCAACATTGATAAACAGGTACATGTAGGCAACCCAACCTTTAATCCCCTTTAGCTACTGAATATCCCCCTGGTAGCCATCCTGTTAATGGGATTAGTTGACACAATGGAGTTCCTGCCTGTTTGGCAGCCAGGCTGGAGCCATCTCTGAGTACCTTGGGCCCCTGTATGACAGGTCATTCTGTCACACGGTCGATGGCCTCCACGAAGATCGGGGAGGTTTTCTCCTGCAAGGGTATATTGTGGAGCCTGCAGAAGTCATGGTCAATAAAGTTTCCTGCAGCTCCAGAGTCTATAAGGGCTGGAGCCAGAATGGTGCTCTCCTGAACAGTGAGAGATGTAGGCACGAACATACGAGGCGCCCGATCATGGGGAAAGGCAGCAGAAAGGCCTAGAGGAGGTACCCCAACCCTCCTTAGGCCTTGTAGTTTCCCGGCTTCACAAGGCAGGAACGCACATAATGTCCTCGTTTGCCACAGTACATACAGAGGTCCTGTTGGGGCCGGAGGGATCTCTCCTGGAGCCGATCTGCATGGGCTCCTCAGGCGGAAGAGAAGCAGAGTCAGAAGAAGCCGGACGTGGCGCAAAACACACTGGAGCCCTCCTTTGGTGATCTCGCTGTACCTGGCATTCCCGGAGGCGCAGATCAATGTGGCCAATGTAGACGATGAGTTCTTCCAAGTCCGTGGGCAGGTCCCGGGCAGCCACCTCATCTTTTAAGCGGTCAGATAGGCCATTAGTGAAGGCAGCAACCAAGGCGTGGTTGTTCCATGCCACTTGTGCAGCCAGGATACGGAATTCAATGGCATAGTCGGATAAGCTGCGTCTACCCTGACGCAGTGAGAAGAGACTTGACGAGGCAATATGGCCGCGACCTGGCCTGTCAAATACTTGACGGAAAGTGGTTACAAAGTCAGTATAATCGTTGACCACTGGAGAATTGAGTTCCCAAAGAGGAGACATCTTCTGGACAATCTCCGCGGGGTCCATGGTGACCCTTGGTACTGTAACGATTGGATGAGGAGGACCCCCGATGGCGGAGTGAGCCAGGCAAACAGGAACCAGGAGTAGCCAGGAGAGCTGTAACCGAGAATCAGGTCTGGTAACCAGTAAAGCAGGAAGCCGAATCAAATCCAGAAGAGTAGTCAAACAAGCCGAATCAATACCAACAATCAGAGAACAGGAGCCAAATCAGAAAACAGGAGCAAAGTCAGCAAGCCGGGTCAAACGAAGAAATAGTCACAGCAAGTCGCACAGGAAAACCACAGAATACACCCAGAAGAGGAAGTCCAGGTTTAAATAGGGACAGGTGGAGGTGTGTCCTGCATTAAGGAGGTCACCCGAGGTTATAAGAACAGGTTACAGATGTAAGGTGTAATATTATGTTTTGACCACACCTGTTTGGCCGACCACGCGGTGAAGACGCCGACCGGGTAGCGGTGGTACTCGCTGCCCGGGAAGCCGGCCGAGGAGGAAGCGTCCCGGGACTGGCCACAGCGCGGGACCGGAGAGACAGGTAAGTCCTTACAGTGACAATAGCTGTTTTAACATTTCTGTGGTGCTCGTGTTTAGCTGTAATTTTCTTCTTTCCCCTTTACTGAATCCACACAAGTTATATATAGAAGGGCTTTCTTTAAATGTCATTATTTTGATTGTATCATATTATTTAGTAAAAAAAATATAAAATATGGTGAAAATTCGAGAAAAAAAGGACTTTTTCTGACTTGAAAAATATTTTACTCATCTGTGACGGACACTGTAGAGACGGATGAGCTCTGCCGTCAATAGTTCCAGTGATCTCCTATGGTCCCCTCGGTATACTCCAGACTTCCAGTAACCAAGTAGTTACACTCCACGATGAAGTGTCCCTTGTCCCCAAACCACAGGCACAGACATGGTCTCAGGCTTGAACAAGTAAGAATCTTTTATTGTACACCAAACACCAACTTTATACCTGAGACTATCTTGAAAAGAACAATACATAAATACATTAGCTAAAACACTTTAACTGGCACCAATCAGGAGAGAGAGCTAGAACAGGGAGCAACCAATCACAGTGCAGGGGGTGTGGTCAGGGGCAGCCCACGTCCCATTAACTTAGGGACTAATCAAAAGGGGAGCTACCCTCCCTACCATATATGGATTTCCGGGGGTGTGGCTGTAGCAACCAATAGGGAAGGTGCCTACCTAGCAGACACCTACAACCTTGCCACAGATGCTCCTGTGACATCATCTATAAAAACTAATGAAATAACCTATCCTGACTTTTGAAATACCCTTTTTTTTTTGCTTTTTTCTGCACACTATGGGGCAAGGACAAGTACAAGTAGCATTTTGCTATTTCAAAACCATTGTTTCCAAATCAGGTAATTCTGCCCCATGTGTTATTTCAGGTATCTTTGAAGCCGGCCAATGCAATTTACCCCATCAAACCATATATTTTTTGAAGACTAGAGACCCCAGGGTATTTCAAATGCTAGTATTTTAACTCTTTCCATGTACTAATTCTACCACCAGTCTTTGTCAAACTTTGTGGTAGTCATTTGTTTGTGTTTTTCTTTTAAAACCATTTTACGTCAGGTAGGAATTTGCACGTCCTGGTATATGTCACTGTCACACAACACACTGTCACACACCAATATGTGTTCAGCAACATCTCCTGAGTACAGTGATACCACCCATGCATGGGTGTGTCTGGCTGTTTGGGGGCAAAATGGCCACATTTGGGGCATGCACATTTTTCAATGTGCATGCCCTAACTTTGACATTTAGTGATCCACTGCCCATGCACTATTTGGTACATCTTTGAGCCTGGCCAATTCAATGTGCCCTATAAAACCATATATTTTTGAAAACTAGAGACCCCAGGGTATTTCAATTGCTGATATTTTAACTCTTTCCATGCGCACATTTTACCACCAGCCTTTGTGAAAGTTTGCAGTAGTATTTTTTTGTGTGTATTTTTCCCACATATGTTGTACTTTAGGTATGAATTTACAGCTCCTGGTATGTGTCACTGTCACACAACACCCCAATATTTGTTCAGCAACATCTCTGAGTCCATTGATACCCCACATGCATGGGTTTGTTGGGTTGTTTGGGGCTAAAAAGGCCCTCATTTGGGACATGTGTATTTTTCAAATTGGAAATTTGACATGTGGTCATCCTGCCCCTGTGTTAATTGAGACATTGTTGAACCCGGCCAATTCAATTTACCCCATCAAATCATACATTTTTTTAAAGTACAAACCCCATAGGCATTTAACATGTCAGTATTTTAACTTTTTCCTTGTGAGAATTGTTTGAAGATATGGTGCTAATTTTAGGACTTGTTCATAAATATATATATATATATATATATATATATATATATATATATATATATATTTGGCCTTTTTTTAAAAAAAAATTGGGACTGGAAGGTCCCCCTGATCGTGACATCATGACAGTGGGAAATAATTGATTTAATATTTAATATTTTTTTTTACTAGTTATATTGTAATTAGAAAGTTGGGCTCCATTGACTTGCATCGAGGCATTACAGCAACACCGTTTGGGTGCAGAAAGCGAACATACTGTAGATGGATTTCTATACCTGTTTAAATCCATGACGGCCCTGGCACGTCAATTGTCTCTAAGTGAATGTCAAGCGTTAATTGATGTCAAGGGGTTAATAAGTAGAACAAATATCAGTCTGACAGTGCAAGGTTGCCACTGAATATTCAAACAATACATTTGTTTAAGATTAGGTATCTTTGAATTTAATATTGAGTCTAGTATCTTACTTATTTTTTTGTGCATTCATCTTTTAGGAAAATAATCGATTAGTTGGACACATTTTAAAAGACTTTGCTTGCCCCCTGGTGAGTTTTTTTTTATAACTGTATTCAAGGTAACAGATCACCTCGAGTGTAGTCTGGCTAAACACATTATGTGAGCTTCTCCCATGCAGAGCCATGCAGCATCATTGTACTTTGAGCTACATTCGATTGATGCGATTCGCATGAAGCACCATAAATAAGGCCAGACCCAGCGCGAACCAGACGAAAACACTGAACTTTCTTCTGGTATTTGTGGGTCCACATTCACTCACTCTCTCTCACATTCTCACTTACTCTCTCACATTCTCATTCTCCTTTCTCTCCCATGCTCTCTAAATATTTCCCTTCTTTCTCTGCCGTCCACTGAGGGCAATATGGCAACGTTTGCGGTTCCACTTTAGTGGAAGTTGCCGGGTTATGTCTGTGGAGATGCGGTCAAAGAAAGAAGATTAAGGATTGAAGATAGAATAGAGAAGAAAGTGAAGAAGATAGAAGAATATGCGAAAGAAGATTGTCACGGAACCGGGTCCATACAGACGACTGAAAGGACCCAGCGCGCCCAAAGATTGTGTGCAGGAGTTACGGTGCAGTAGTGGAGTTAGACAGGGCCTGGTTGGGGGGCGACCACACTCACCCAGGTGATGAGCACCTAGGGTTGTGCAGCCACATACCAGCGCCCTGACATAGCAGCAGATGTAATCCAAAAGGAAACAAAATCCTGCAGGCACCCTGGAGCCGGCATGAAACATATCACTGGAATCACGTGCAGGATGCTGCAGGCTGGGAGTATGGAAGCTAAGCAAAGGATATAGCATTAACATAACAAGCAAGGGACAGGGAGACCAGGCACGAAACATAACCAGACAAGATATGCATGATACAGGGCACTACATTGAACAAGACAAGGAATAAACATAACCAGCCAAGATATACATAATACAGGGCACAACAGGGAACAAGACAGGACACCCCGCTGCCAGGGATACAGGACAGGACACCCTGCTGCCGGTGATCCAGGACAGGACACACATAAATACAGGAACTAGCCTAGGACTGTTTGATAACTATTGGAGATTCCGTCACACCTTATGGCCATAGTATGCTTAGCCCACCACTACGCCAAAGTACTCCAATGACGGTGGGTCCTAACGCTAATCCCTGCTGACAAAGATACAAAACAAACCAAACATGTAAATCAAACACATAGCACTGAGACATACCTTTAGACTGTAGACAGAGACAAACAGAACACACGGGAGGGGCACACCTTATAAAGGAAATAGAGCTGAAGCAAAGAGCTGAAGCAGAAGCAAGGAATGGGAGATCAGAACAGAGCAAAAGGAAATCCAGGAATGGATCGAAGCAAAACAGAGTTTTTTGTTTTTGTCTGGTTCGTGCTGGGTCTGGCCTTGTTTATGGTGCTTAGTGAATAGGAGTGAATGTGGGCACTAGGCAGCAACCTTGATCCTGAATTAAAAATGCCCCCGAATTTTCAGCTGAACCGAATGGGTAGGGAACAAAATTTGTTGCCTGAAAATGAATGGGCCAAAAACAAAGCAAAAAATGAGTCCAAATTGTTTTTAGTCCATTTGCACGTTTAATTTTTCTACCCTGTTCTACTTGTGCCACTTTGGTAGTCCTCAAAATCAAATTTGCTCCAAAAGATATGTTTGTATAAAATATACAACCATGATAGTAGGTACATTCTTAACATTTTTCTACCCAACTTTGCCAAACATAGAGGTAACTATTATTTTTAATTTCTTTCTTGCTAAAGCGTGTCAAGTTATAGCATCAAAATATGTGCCTCTGTAGGCAAACATATCGGTATGGATTCTCTGCATACAACAGTGGGATCGTAAATAGGACAATTATAAAAATGGTGATTTTATAAATTACGTTTTTGCTGTTCACTTCGGACTATAGATATAGCTGAACATGGGCAGCCAAAGCAGGCTACCGCATAAGAGGACCTTAGAGTTTTAAAAGAATATATTCTCCTAATTCTGCTTGGAAAAGAGCAGGGTGTGAAGAACCCTGTCTGATCTTCACTGTTATTATTATTATTATATTTATGTGTACCCTGTTTGAATGTGGCTGCAGCTCCAGCCTTCAAAGAGACGATCCTATAATCTGGCTGGGGCTCTTAATCAGCCAGCACAGCCCTGTCTGCCCAGACGGCACCCGCACTACAGGGGGGATAACACAGGTGGGGGAACCCATTGTATCCCTTAATCCCCTCACTTGATACATCCCCTGTATACCGATGGGATTTGTGAGGGGATGTGGCTGATGGGATTTGTGAGGGGATGTGGCTGATAGGATTGGGGGTTGGGTTTGGTGCACAGTGAATGGAGATTGTATATAAGTTCTGTGTGTTTGTAATAAAGAGAGTTCTGTTTTAACCTCAAAGCATGAAGTCCTGTCTCATGATTGAGGGAAGTGCTGGTCTGTGACTGTAAAAGATTCTAATACATTTTCTAACCTCAATTTAGAAATGGACCATATATAATTATTGGTATAGGCAATAGTCAAAGATATGTAATCATTGTTCATAAATAAATGATTATTAAGATATATTAATAGGTTTCAATAATAAGCTTCAAGGTTTCCTTGACCTTAAATATAGAATGAAGGACTTGCTGAACAGGCATTCTATAGATAGGAGAGTAACTTGCTAATGCATGGTATAGTTGTAACATTAAAGCATTACAGTATACGTACAGCGACCACCTAAAATAGGGTTTCGACGTGTAAAGATCTTAGTGAGCATGTTTACCCAATTAGGTGAAGACCAATAGGCTGACATCATTATTCAAACCTATATAAGTTAAGGCCTTGGAGAGGTAGAGGGGAGATGTACTTGCCATCCACGGACTCTTCACGTCCCAACACTCCCTCCCTCCATCCTCAGGAATGCATAGGACAGATGTCATGAACTAAATTCCTCTCGAAGGTTTTGTAAGACTTGTTTCGTATTATTTATCAGACACAAGGCCCTAGCGTAAGCTGGCCACTCCGGCGGAGGTAGCAGGTGTTGCCACACCGCAGACAGAGGCAGCCAGGGGGGAGAAACTGCCCTTACCATTAGGGACATTTGAGGCATGACACTAGCCAGGAAGCGAACTGGCATTGAAGAGACGCTGGCACCACCACCAGCAGCAGCCCCAGAATTGGGAAAGGCGAATGAGTGGGCACTTGGTGACCCGCTCACCTGTTTCACCCCAGGGCAAAGCACCCAAACACTGTCAGTCTTAGACATTTGGCAGCAGACTTCCAGAGCTCAGACACAAGGCCCTAGCGTAAGCTGGCCACTCCGACGGAGGTAGCAGGCGTTGCCACACCGCAGACAGAGGCAGCCAGGGGGGAGAAACTGCCCTTACAATTAGGGACATTTGAGG
This sequence comes from Spea bombifrons, assembly GCF_027358695.1. Taxonomy (NCBI): domain Eukaryota; kingdom Metazoa; phylum Chordata; class Amphibia; order Anura; family Pelobatidae; genus Spea; species Spea bombifrons. Next base: position 34,465,378 of record NC_071090.1, on the reverse strand, counting down.
CATGACACTAGCCAGGAAGCGAACTGGCAGAGAAGAGACGCTGGCACCACCAGCAGCAGCAACAGCAGCATTGGGAAAGGCGAATGAGTGGGCAATTGACGACCCGCTCACCTGTTCCACCCCAAGGCAAAGCACCCAAACACTGTCAGTCCTAGACGTTTGGCAGCAGACTTCCAGAGCTCAGACACTAGGCCCTAGCGTAAGCTGGCCACTCCGGCGCAGGTAGCAGGCGTTGCCACACCGCATACAGAGGCAACCAGGGGGGATAAACTGCCCTTACCATTAGGGACATTTGAGGCATGACACTAGCCAGGAAGCGAACTGGCATTGAAGAGACGCTGGCACCACCACCAGCAGCAGCAGCCCCAGAATTGGAAAAGGCGAATGAGTGGGCAATTGGCGACCCGCTCACCTGTTTCACCCCAGGGCAAAGCACCCAAACACTGTCAGTCTTAGACATTTGGCAGCAGACTTCCAGAGCTCAGACACAAGGCCCTAGCGTAAGCTGGCCACTCCGGCGGAGGTAGCAGGTGTTGCCACACCGCAGACAGAGGCAGCCATGGGGGAGAAACTGCCCTTACCATTAGGGACATTTGAGGCATGACACTAGCCAGGAAGCGAACTGGCATTGAAGAGACGCTGGCACCACCACCAGCAGCAGCCCCAGAATTGGGAAAGGCGAATGAGTGGGCACTTGGTGACCCGCTCACCTGTTTCACCCCAGGGCAAAGCACCCAAACACTGTCAGTCTTAGACATTTGGCAGCAGACTTCCAGAGCTCAGACACAAGGCCCTAGCGTAAGCTGGCCACTCCGACGGAGGTAGCAGGCGTTGCCACACCGCAGACAGAGGCAGCCAGGGGGGGAGAAACTGCCCTTACAATTAGGGACATTTGAGGCATGACACTAGCCAGGAAGCGAACTGGCATTGAATAGACGCTGGCACCACAAGCAGCAGCAGAATTGGGAAAGGCGAATGAGTGGGCAATTAGCGACCCGCTCACCTGTTCCACCCCAGAGCAAAGCATCTAAACACTGTCAGCCCTTGGCGTTTGGGAGCGGACTTACAGAACTCAGACACTAGGCCCTAGCGTAAATTGGCTACACCGGCGGAGGTAGCAGCCATTGCCACACCGCAGCAAGTGCAACCAGGGGGAGAAACTACCCTTTCCATTAGGGACATTTGAGGCATGATTTCAGCCAGGAAGCGAACTGGCAAAAGATACTGGCACCACCACCAGCAGGAGCGTTGGAAACGGAAAAAGGTGAATGAGTGGGCAATCGACGACCCACTCACCTGTTTCACCCCAGGGCAAAGCATCCGAACACTGTCAGTCCTTGGCGTTTGGGAGCGGACTTACAGAACTCAGACACTAGGCCCTAGCGTAAATTGGCTACACCGGCAGGGGTAGCAGACGTTGCCACACCACAAACACGTGCAACCAGGGGGGGAAACTACCTTTATCATTAGAGAAAAAAAAAATAACTTTCCAAGCTAATAGCTGGGTAACCCAACTTTGGCAGATTGAATTTAAGAAAGGCAATCTGCTCCATCTGATGAGGTGCCATGCGTGAGCGCTGTGGACTCAGTATGTTTCCAGTCATAGAAAACGCGCGCTCACTTTGAACAGTGGTTGGCGGACATGATAGAAGCTGCTGTGCAACCCATGAGAGTGCAGGCCACACACTCTTCTTTTCATCCCAGTAGCTAAGAGGATCAACATTAGGCGCAGAAGGAACTTCACAGAGGTAAAGTTTGACCATTTCAGCAGCACTACTCTCCTTTCTGCTGCTAGCTCTGTCAGATGGTCCAACTATACTCCCAAGTGCCTCTTCTCAAAATGCAGCTGCTCCACTCAGCTGTGTTGTGCTGCTTGTGGCACTGCTGCTGATGTTGCTGCTAGGAGTAGCAGACCACGTCATCTCTTCCTCCTCCTGCACCTCTCCCTCCTCGGACAGCATTCCCATTTTACGCTGCCAGTCACGCACCTTGTTGACCAATTGCTCCCTGTAGCTACTGAGAACATTAAATTTCAAAGCTAGCTTTCCTTTAATTCTTGGATCCCAAAGGCACGCTAGCATCATTTCGGGACTCTCTTCCATGCGTTTGCGAAGGTGTACTTTAAGCAGATCCTTCAGTTTCCTGACTATGGCTGCTACGTCAGGATGTAGAGTGCCACCTTAAACAGCCTCACGATTTTCAAGGAACACATCCATCTTGCTGCCTAGATCGGAGAACACTGGGATTACCTGGGCCAGACTGGCAGTGTTTGAGCTTAAATTTTCTGTGGCATCCCTGAATGGTTTAAGGACTGCCACTAGCTGGGTGATCACTGTCCAATCCTCCCTATTCAATGGAGATGTAATCCCAATATTGTGCTCTGAGGCAAGATTATGGATTGCCCTCTGCTGCTCCAAAATCCTCTCCAGCATGTCTAACGTGGAGTTCCACCGTGTACTGACATCCTGACGTAGGCAGTGTACAGGAAGACCTGACCTCTCTTGCTCTTCCCTCAAAAGTTGGCTAGCCTTAACACTATGGTGAAAGTGCCCAGCGATCTTTCTGCAGCGGGACAGAACTACTGCTACCACATTAGTTCCTTCTGACATTGCTGCCTTCACTACAAGATGGATGATGTGGGCTGCACAGCGCATACCAACAATATGACCATCTCGCAGCGCTTTCACCATATTGGCACCACAAAACCAACTTCAACATTGGTGCCCGCCTCTGCTCCCACCCAAAGGCTAAACATTTTCCTCATTGCATGCAGAATATTTTGGGAAGTGTGCTTTTCATCCATCACTTCTGCATGGAGAAGGAAAGATCGGTAGCCTGCTGCAGCAGCTTCCTTAGACACACCGGGCTGCCACCAGTGTGCTGTCTAAGAAAGAAAGGGATGCTGGCCGCTAGGTGCACTCCACAAATCTGTAGTGAAATGAACACACTGACCAGCAGCCTTGGAAAGCTCCTCTTTCACTGCTGCAACACAGGACCGATACAATGAGGGGACAATGTTCCTGCTGAAAGTGGAATGTGACGGAACTGTATATTGTGGAGGCACAGCCGCCATCAATTGTTTGAAAGGCTCCCCTTCGATCATAGAGAAGGATGCCCCTCCAACAGCAATGAACTGACCAATCAGTTGCGTTACTTTATTGGCCTGCTGTTTGGGCATTGACCTTTTGGATTGGAATGCCACAAATTGTTCCAGGGTGGGCTGGGCATGCAGTGCTCCAACCTGCCTTGGTCTCTGGCTGCCAGCACTAGCTGCTGCTGCTATTGGCTCAGAAGAAGAACCTGTTGGGGTTTTTCCACGGCCACCAGCTATGCTGCCTGCACTAAGTTTTACTTCTGCATCTTTCCCTAATAGCACAGCGTTGTGTTGAGTGCTGAGGTGATGCTTCATGCTAGCACTGGTAAAATGGCCAGACACTTTCCCTCTGCTTATTAGCTTCCCACAATGTTTGCACTTTCCATAGAGCCCTTCTTCAACATTTTCAAAGTGCTCCCAAATTGGGGCGCGCATAGCCTTGGAGTGTGCCTTGGGTGCTGCTCCTACTGCTCGGGGTGGATGAACAGAGGCAGAACTAGTGGTGGTGGGACTGGTGGTAACAGTACTGGCCATAGTGGGACTGCTAATTGCTTTAGCTTTAGATTTGCTAGGTTTTGCTGCTGCTGGTGGTGGTGATGGTGATGATCGTAGCGGAGAAGGTGGAGGCTCAGGGGAAAATTGTGGACTAGTCATTTGGACACTGCTCCCTGAGGAATCTGATTCCTGACCACTCATCTCCTCTACTTCCTCTGGCTCATAGTCTAGTTCTTCATTAGCCAGATCGAATGGAATTCCTGCTAGGCTGGAGCTAAGACTGATATCGTCGTGAGACTCGTGACTAGTAGTAGTGCGAGCAGGAAGAACAGACTCTGCACTTGGCCTCTCAGTCTCAGGCTCCTCTGCTACCTCACTAGGTGGAGTTCCACTATGTGTAGCCCTCTCTCTAACTGTCTTTACAAAAATTTTGTAAGGACTTGGTGGGTTGCTATAGGTACTAGGAGAACATGGCGTGGCGGTACTGGTGGGAACAGTAGGCGCAGCACTAGTGGTGGTAGAGGCGGTAGAGGTGGGGGTGGTGGTGGTGGTGGTTTTCCCGACAAAGGAATGTGATCGCTTTGGTTTGGGACCCCTCTGAGTCTTGCTGCTAATTTGGCTCTGCTTGGTACCTTGCATGCTGCTCGTGGATGGGGCAAAAGGCACTTCTTTTTACTCACTGGGCTAGTAGAAGTACTAGTTGTGCTACCCTTTAACTTTGAACGTGCTTCTGGTGCTTTAGGCTTTCCGTAAAAAACCATAGAGCTTGTGGGCCTAGCTGCACTACTACTGCCTGCTTTTGGTGCCTTTCCTTTACTTGATGATCCTTCAAGCAATGCTTCCCCAAATGATAAGCGAGAGCCTACTTGGCCTACTTGGCCGACTAGACTGACGCAAAGGCTGCATCTTAGAACTGGTGGTGGTGCTGGTGGTGGTAGATGGAGCTTGTCCCTCCTTAGTCCCAAAAGGAGGATCCATTTCAAATTTTGCGTTGTGTGTGTAGTGTAGTGTTTAAAAAAACGTAAAAAAAAAAAAAAAAAAAAAGGGGGGGGGATAAAAAAATTAAAGACTTTGAATTTACACGGGCCTAAGAGCCTATCCTACTACTATGCTAAACCTAAAGCTATATTAGTATTCTAGTCTAACTCTAGACAGACGCTCTCAAGCCCACTAAGCTAAAGTGAGGTTAAATTATATATAATATTATATTATTAATAGATTAGAATTACTTATATTAGGGATTATAGATAGACTATAGTTTATGAATTAGAAAGAATTACTTATATATATTATAGATTATGAATTAGAATTTATGTTATATAATATATTATAGATTAAGAAGATTAAAGATTAGAATTATTTTAGCACTACAGATAGTAGCTTGAAGCTTTGCTTAGTACAGTTGTTGTCGTCACACAGTGTAAGGTTTGTCTTACTAGAAGGAATCCGATATGCAGGACTGGAACACACTTGCTCAAAAACAGAACACACGCAAGGGGCCTGGTGAGGGTAACAGGTCACTTGGTAGTGTAACTGTAAGCGCGAGTGGTCATAGGGAAGCCGTTTAGCAGACCAGGGTCGGGACGCCAGAGGTACACAGGAACCGTTTAGATAGCCGGGGTCAGGAAGCCAGAGGTACACGTAGTCGGGTTGGATAGTCAGGGTCAGGATGCCAGAGGTACACGTAGTAGCAGGGAGAGCCAGGGTCAGGAAACCAGAAAAACACAGGAAGCCGTTTAGCAGACCAGGGTCGGATACCGGGAGAACAAGAACAAGGTAAGTATATATGGGATACGGGAGGAGCTCACGTAATACAGATAGAATCAGTATAACTGAGCACTGGGGATACTGTGCTCGAGGTTTAAATAGCCCGAGGGGGCGTTCCCCGACGTCCGGGACGTGATCGCGTCCTGCGTCGCCATAGCGACGCAGCGGAATCCAGCCGGCGGTCAGCTTCATAAATATTCATGAAGCGGCCGCGTGCGCGAGCGGCTGCTTCAAGTTCCAGTATGCGGTTCCGGCGTTTCTGCCGGGGAAGAGAAGAGGACGGCCGGGAGCTGTTTAAGGTAGGTGCCTTACACACAGTCAATTTTTCTTGAAAAGAAATTAGAAATAAAATAAAATGTCACAGCAAAACAGTTAGTTTCACTGCTTGCTGAAACACACAGCACTTATGCAGCTGCACTCACTAGCCCAACAAGTTCACTTCACTGATGGACTGAGGTGAGCAAAACACTAAGGGTACTTTTAATAAAATTGAAATAAAATGTAAAATAAATGAGAAAATCTTTGCAAAACAGTTAACGTCACTGCTTGCTGAACAAAAACACACAGCACTTATGTGGCTGCACTCACTAGCCCAACAAGCTCACTTCACCGATGGACTGAGGTGAGCAAAACAAATGAAATAAACTTAAATATTATTAAGAAAAATTGACTTGGTCTCTTGCTGTTGCTAAAACAAAGCACAAACTAAAGAGCTGCAGCACCAGTACTAATAAGATTAGCTGAATTATAAGCTAGTAGTAATTATTAATTTTATTTATAGCTAATTAATTATTAAGATAGCTAAAATGAATTATATAGATGTCTTGAATGTCTACAGTACACTCTACACTCGTATACTATAGTATATATATATATATATATATTTACTCTGGCCAATCAGCATTTGATAGGAAAAGGGACAAGCATTAGATATATAAGTGTGCTGAATACATTTCAACATGTCAGTAGCAGTAATAGACTTATGAGAGTTGGAGTGTGAGACAGTCAACAACAGTAACAGTGTTGAGACTGAGACTGCGGCTCATCTACCATACTGCAAGTATCAATACTGTAGTGCAGAAAATGTACTGTACTAGTGTGTAAACATGTTTTTGATTATGTTAGTGTGTGTGTGCTTCTGGGTTTGTTAGTGAAAGTGTGTTTGTGCCTGTGTTTGTTATTCAATGTGTATGTGTATGGGTATGTTAGTGAAAGTGTGTGTGTTGGTATGTTAGTGTGTAAAATATGCTTCTTTGGGTTTGTTAGTGTGTTTGTGTGTCTGGGTATGTTAGTATGTGTGTGTGGATATTTTAGTGTGTCAACAACAATGATTGTTGATCAATTATTTTAGTCACCCAATCAAAAAAATCAATAATATTAGTTTGTCATGATCTTCCCATGTTGTTTTTGATCTTGAAACCCACGTGACTTTAGATGTTCAACAACACCGTTGAAGAATTTTGGGGCCCGAAAATTACACTTCTATCATGCCCAGGTTCCAGGATGAGTGTGATGTTATCTGTGCTGGAATCTGGGTATGCCTGGGCATGATAGGAGTGTTTGTTTACCGTATTTGCTCGTATTTGCTAAGATGAGGTTTTTTTCAGAGCAAATGCTGTGAAAAATACCCCTCGTCTTTAAATCTAGGCCATCTTCTAATCAGACCTCAAATAGCAGGTTGGCAAATAAAAGGAAATAAAAAATATATATTTTTCTCAATCATAGCTTTTATCAAATATGAAAAAATAGTTTACAAGAATTAATATTTACTAGTAAAACTTTTTTCCTATAGGGTAGTCTTATATTCAGGCTTTCTCTTTTCTTCCTTAATGTTAATTTTTACAATTTTTTCATATTTAATTTAAAAGCAAGGGTGATTGCCATTAAGGTCTGTGATGCTCCTGCATGCTGCATGGTCATCTATGCATCGGGCTATTGTCTGGGCCAGTGCACTATTGGGTAAAAGAGGGCTAGGTGGTAAGTAAAATTGCTTGCCTCAGTAGTGTGGCCTTTTAAGGTGACTCATTAACTTGTTTTTTTTTCTGCTTTACAAGCGACAGTGATGAGAAGATCTGACATTCTAGGTAAGACTAACCAGAACTTGTGATCAGAGGCAAGATGGTCCGTAGTTGTGCAAGCATTTGCAAAACCGCCATTGTGTGTGACCAGAGTGTGGAACCAGCCTTTGAGTGATCCTTTCAACCAGTCAGTATGGACATGTAGGTTTATTTTTATAGATTAAGTACCAACACCGTCTGCGCAGCTCTCTCTCTCTCCTTGCCATCCTTCTGTCCCTTGCTCCCATCAAACAGTTCTGCTGCTCATACGCTCTCCTCTACCTCTGGTTCCCTTGATACAACTGCTTCTTTGCCTCCCCTTTTTATTCCCCTTTTGCATGCTTTTCTCTTTGCTTAATCCCGTAAGTGTTGCGACCCCCCCAAAATAATTCCCTCACCCAATATAGTTCAGACCTCTAATACTTCACTGCCTGGAAGTTATAAGGAAGATACTCCCCTTTGCTGCTTTTTTCGCCAACCATTACTTTTAACAACCCATACTGGCCGCCCCTTGCCCATTCTCCCCTCCTTTTTTAACATAGTATTCCCAATTAGGCTCTATCCATTCTTCCTTCCCTTAACCGTCTGATCTTAGTTGCCATGTTACAGCTAAATGCACTACCAGCCTAAAATTGTCAGGTCCCTTACCCTCGTCGTTAACAGCTTTGAAAACTGGCCGGGTGTCACATTGATTTCCATTGATTTCCATTCTCTGATTAAAATAAACTTTCTTTTATTACGTCTAAACCTCCGACCCCTTTCTTTTAGATTATGACCTCTTGTTCCCACATTTCTCCTGCTTTGAAAAAAAAAAACCCACCTCCTTTCAATCACACCTTCTCTCTCTCCTATTAGGTATATGTATTTACTCTTTGTAGTTAATTGCTTCCTGCAAACCATTCACCATGGATAAGCCGCCTCCACTTTTCAATCCATTTTAAAGGGATACATCACAGCTAGCTGCCCTTGCTGGTGACCGCTGGTGACCTTGAAAACACCTTACAAAGGGTGGAAGACCAATGCCTTAACCACTACTCCAAACCAGAGGTACAGGTTGCCCATTTGAAAACGGATAAAAACCCTGGTATGCATAAACTCTCTCTATAATGTTCTTTATAATCTATAATTATACAATATTAAAAATGTCTTAAGTGTTCAGTAGTACAGGTGTAATAGCCAGTCCATGCATTAAAATTGCATGATTTGGTCAAAGGGATTTGGGTCACTCTGACAACATCAGCCAATTAAACCATGCACCCCTCATACCTTGGAATCAGGCCTCCAGGCTGGTTGGGGTATTCAAATCTTACTGGAATGTGTCTTCCCTTTCGTGCTAACCTTTATTTATTTTTCCTCTTTCGCGGTCAATGCAGGATGAGCTGCTATGTCAATTTGGAACAAATGTTGTGCCCTGGAGAACCTGCTTGAAATCCTTTGGCAACGCACAGATTGATGAGGAGCTGGATGAGAAAAGCATCTATGAACCGCATTAAGCTTGTCAGAAAAGCACGTTATAATTTGGTCCTCCACAGTCTATGTACCATGAGTAAAAATGTTACAAATGCTAAAATGCTAGATTTGATTTTCAGGGATAGTGAACTGGTTAGAAAGAGAAGATAGAGGCAATACCCGTTCTTGTTGGTAGTAAAGTGGTGTTTTTCTGCTCCAAGTTGATGGCCACAAAACACCCCCACGTGATATGACAAGCGGTGTGTCCTGCCTGAATTTCCTTGTCTATTTTGTCGCATTAACAGTTCAGTAGAGTTTGCTATCCCAGCTTGGAGGTAACGGAGGTAACGGAAGTATGGAAAATGGATAGAGAGACTCAACTCCTACCTAGGAAGTGACTTGGTGTGGAACATTAAGGAACATCTCACATTTTTAATCTTTTATGGAAATAAAATGAATTATTTAAGTGTGTGTATTTTTTTTAATATATTCCTTTGCTTTGTAGTTGTCACTGCAGATGGTAGGAAGTGCTAGCACTTGCACCTTTAAAGGGAGGCTATAGAAAATGCTAATTTGGTTAGTGAACAAGCTTGGTGAAGCCTTCTGGCTGCTGATTGGTGGCTGGAGTCCAGGGCTCAGCCAATCAGAAGCTGACCCTGAGCCCTAGCCTCCTAATTGGTGGGTGGTGACACCTAACAAGGGCTGACCAATCAGAGAGGTGAACCTGGGCCGGCTGCTGATTGGTTGCTGGGGTCAGCTGACTAGACTCTGCCAATCAGCAGCTGGCACTGAGCCCTAGCCTCCTGATTGGCAGGTGGTGTCACCTGACCAGGGATGACCAATCAGAGATAGGTGAGCCAGGGCCGGCCAATCAGAGAGAGGTGAGCCAGGGCCGCCTGCTGATTGGTTGCTGGTGTCAGCTGACTAGGCTCAGCCAATCATTAGCTGTCCCTGAGCCCTAGCCTCCTGATTGGTGGGTGGTATCACCTGACCAGTGCTGACCTATCAGAGAGAGGTGAGGCAGGGCTGGCTGCTGATTGGTTGCTGGAGTCAGCTGATTGGGCTCAGCCAATCAGCAGCTGGCCCTGAGCCCTTGCCTCCTGATTGGTTGGTGGTGTCACCTGACCAGTCAAAAAGTGGTGAAACCAACATAGTACCATATTGCATGCCACTTTATTATTTTTTATGAGCAACTAATTTTTCTTTTTATGTTTTATGGGCACCAAACAGAGAGTTAACATAGTTAACATCCAACATAACTCCTGTGGGAAAAGCTGACGGCTTTGAACTTGCGAGCAATTGGGTGGAAGTCCAACAACTTAACCATGACTCCAAGCTAGAGTTTCATGATATTTTTGGGGGTAATGGATAGTCTCTTTAGCGTAACTGTTTAGGTGTTAATCTTGGATTCTTGAGGTTCTGGGTTCAATTCCCTGAGGCTTAAATTTCATCTTTTTTTTGGATGTTTTCTTTTTTTGTGTGCTTTTTTGCATTTGGTAAGAGAGAAAAAGCGATTCTGAGCAACCACGTTGACAAAAACATAAGCCATCTTGTCTTTGCCCTTACAAGCCACCATTCTTTAGTTTATTTAGTGCGTTTCCCTGGGAAGTTACGTCGGCTAAAGGACCATATAGGGGATTGTTTTTCCAGGCAATTACACCTCTTCTCTGTGGTGTAGTGGTTAAGGGGTTTGGTTTGGTTTCTTGACGTTCTGAGTTCAATTCCTTGTGTTTTCATCTTTACCTAGATCTGTTTGGTTGTTTTTGAGAATAAAAGCCATTCTTAGTAACCACGTAGACCTAAACATAAGACATCTTGTCTCTGCCCTTAAAAGCCACTTTTTTTTAGTTTATTTAGTGTTTGTTTGGGAGTCAGGCTAGGTAAACGACTCTATGGGGGATTGTTTTTCACAGCCTTTACGCATGTTCTCTGTGGTGTAGTGATTAAGGGTATGGATGTGGTTTCTTGAGATTCTGAGTTTAATTCCCTACATGTTCATATTTACCTACATCCGTTAATATTTTTTTTTTTTTTTGAAAAGAAAAGCGATTCTTAGTAACCATGTAGACCAAAACATGACATCTTGTCTCTGCCCTTACAAGCCAGAGAGGTTCTGCGTTCAATTCCCCATGTCTTCATAGTGCGTTTGTTTGGGAGTTAGGCCAAGTAAAGGACTGTATGGGGGGGGGACGGAAGGATCGTTTCTGTTGGCACTTATTCCTGTTCTCTGTGGTGCAATATTTAAGATGTTGGATTTGGTTCCTGAGATTCTGGATTAAATTCCTTCATGCTTTACCGTTTCTTGGACATAGACCAAAACACAAGCCACTCAGTCTCTGCCCTTGGAAGCCGCCATTTTTTGGTTTATTTAGTGTGTTTGTTTGGGAGGAAGGCTAGCTACAAGACTACATTGATGTAAAAAAACAATGGATAATTTCAGGGCAAAGGCATTGTTAGTGTCTGTAGTGTAGAGCTTAAGGTGGGGGACTCGGGTACTTCAGTACCTGGGTTCAATTTCATGGTAGTCCTTTATTCAACTGTCTCTCATCTCTGTTTTGTTTTAGGCTAGGGCTTATCTTTTTACAGTATTTCCCCTGTCTCTGGTTTTATATTGCCATTGGTCCTATTCTTTTGTTTTGGTGTTTTCCTGCCTCCACCTTTGCTCTTACTGAAGGCACAAGGTTTCTCTGACCCTATTGTCTTCAATAATGCTAATGTCTTTTCCTTAGCTTATCATGAGTTCTCCTTTCCATTGCTTGAATGTGTCGTGTTCAATCCCTTTCTGTTGTGCTGTGTCTCTGTAGCTAACTGGCTTGATGTGTGCATACTAGGCCCATTAGAAGGCAGGTGCTACAGTACAAATAGTGGGGTTTATTCACTAAGGCGAGAGTTTTCAGAAGGGTTTCCATTCCCAATACCTTACTTTGACGGTGTTAGCCAGGGCCAACACTGTCTGCTTTCTCCAGGAGATAACACAAGAGTCAAGGGGCTTGTGCGAAGTTGAAGATTATTGAACTCTCCATTGTACAGGTTAGCCAAATTCTTCCTGCACAAAAGCTCACCAAAACGTTCTCTTCATCACGTCAGACCTCAATCGGTCCTGGGCCTCATGTTGGTTTTTATGCCTATCCCATGCATGTTTACATTCTCTCACTTTATTAGCCTCTACCGCTTCTGCTGGGAGGCTGTTCCATTTCTCTACCACTCTCGGAGTAAAACTTCTTTATATTACATCTAAGCCTCTGACTCACTAGTTTCAGATTATGACCTTGTTTAACCACTTCTCCTCTTTTGAAACAAACATCCCTCCTGTTATTGGTTAAATGCCTTTAAGGATTTGCAGTATTTTCTCCAAACCTATACATATTGAGGTACCTTAGTCTTTCCTGATCCTGAGCCTGCGTTATTCTTATCTACAATGGTAAGTTGAACATTTCCTTTCACTGTAACTCATCTAACGCTCAGAGAATTGTTTCTTCTTTACATGTAGAGATACTTAATAGTTTATTGGTTTTAAATTGCAGTTTCAGTGTTTCTCTTTTTTTACTTTATCTTTTGTATTCTTCACTTTTGTTTTCTTTTCCCCAATGTCTTCATCCCTTCCTCCAAGGTCTGTATCTTACTCTTCTAGCCCATCCAATCTCATTGTATACCTCCTAGTACCCCTATACTCTGCTTTGCAATTCACTTGTTTTGCTTATAACTTTTTGTTGTTGAGGGGTTTTTGTTGTTGTTGCAAGGAACCTGTTGCATCACCATGAGTTAATATCCATTGTACATATTCCAAATAATGAAACATGTTGTTTTGTTCAGTTTAGCATACATAATGTAATCAAAGTACACATTTGAAACATATGAGCCAATGCCTGTAAGTTCCATGTTGTATCCAATCTGAACCATTGTATGGTTTGTAGACTGGGTCATCCTCTCCATCTGATAAATGTGTTTGAGTGTCACCAAAACGTTTCCAATAGCAGGTGGATCAGTCTGTTTCAGTTTCTTGCAATCTTTACAGATAAAAAAAGGAACTCCAGTAAGCTCCTATGAAATGTTATTTTTATACGCTGAGGGATGGCCACCATAATGTGCACTTCTGGTGAAGACCTTTTTTGGTAACCTCTGAATATCTAAAGACTTTTGCTAAATGAATAAAACCCTCTCCCAAATTTCTGGAGAATATTGCGTGTTAAGCTATGACACCCCACTTCCTGATAAACCTAAAAACTTTTGGGGACAAGAAAAAAAAAACACACACACAAATATATATATATATATTATAACATATAGAAATGAAACCATGTGAGTATGGAGCTTGTGTTGGCCCAGGACAGCATGGGTACCTATAATAATTAACAATATTGCCATTGTAAATAACACATTGATATCATTTTATCCCACTTCTTGTAATTTTTGAAATTAGGCAAAGATTCCCATATGAAACAGATCTACCAGTTTCTCTACGCCTCATTTAGCATTTTAATGTTATTATTATGAACTTCCCACCTCTCAGTACTGTATGTCCTGTTCAGTTCTTCTATTAAATTGAGAAGTCTCCCTCAACAGTTTGTTTCCACTCTGCTTTTAGTTTCCTGGCCAAATGTTCTTTCTCTTAATCTTTTTGCCTTCCCCCTTGTCAGTACATTTATTTATATAGCGCCAGCCGGTTTCATGTAGCTATGCCATTTTCTGCCATGCCATGATCATTTCTGGCTGTGAGTGCACCGTCTTCTTCTCACTTCCCTTTACCAGGGGATTTCCACTGTCCCTTATTCCTTTCTGTCTATGTCCATGCTCAGTCTTTCCATATCTGTTCTGGTCGATCAAAGACAAGGGCTTCAGCGTTAAGAAACACAACACACTGGATAGATGGGCCCAATGGTTCATATTGTAATTTAATATCTGTTTGTTTTGGAAGAAAACATCGCCACTGTGGTCATCCTAGTCTGTGTCCCACAGGGTAGCTCACAATAGCCAAGGGTGTGTGGCACCACAATATCTCAAGAATATTGGCACCTTAATTACTGTAAAGTCTTTAACACTGTCATGCTTTCTTGAAATAGAGGAAGAAATGATTGTAGCCCTTCCATGGACACTGGCTAAAGAGAAGACTTGGCCCTCCATTACAGGTAAGACCTTTCTGCTTAAAAAAAGAGATTGAGAGCGCATACATCTAATAATAAGTTGGCAAAGGATGTTAGTTTGATGTGTCTATGTCTGTGTATCTCTACTTTGGGGGTTGTCCCTAAAAAAAGAAGCGGGTAAGCTCCACTTAATTTATCACTTGTCCTTCCTTAGGAGCCGCTTGGTCAATGATGGTATTGATCCCGAGCTATGCACCGTGTCGTATACGTCTTTTGAATTGGTGGCCTATTGGGTGAGGACTTTTGGTAGGGCTGTGCTGATGGCTGAGTGGCAAATAAGGGTGCAAAGAACTGACATCCCTTCTACTTTGGTGTGAGTATCATAGCCTTAAACGCACAGCATAGTATTTAATTTCCAACAGAGACAAATTGATTTAAACTAAAGAACATTCCACAGTATCTTAACAACGCCAAAAAGTTAATAAAACATGCAATAAAATGAAAACCAAAACAGAGGTGCATTTCAGTTTGCAAGAAATGTATTTATTAGAATTATAAGAGAACATAATTATGAATATGATTTATAAGAATATCAAATCAAATAAGGTAATTACGTAAAACAGCAACCATAGCTTTCTTCATGGTGCATCGAAGTAAAGGAACACTGTGGGAGAAATATGAAATCCAAATCAGTGATCAATGTTATTAGAAAGAAAAAACTTAGTCTAGTAGTTTATGATGCACAATAAAAACACTATATTTCAAACTGTTTGCTTTAAAAGCATACTATTTAAATGCATTAAAAAGAATACATTTAACAATATAGAAAACAATTAACTCTTGATTCATAAGTAGTCAATGGTAGCAAGAAAATGGTATTACCTGCATTCACACTAATATGGACTTTATAACAGAATAATATGTACTAATAACATTATTACATATTTGAAGTTGTTTTTGCTCTCTAATCTTACTCCTTAGATATACATAATATGGTTTCTAAGTCTTTCCTGACATCTTTTTTTCAGTAAGACTAAATCAAATCACTTTGTATACTTGCATTCATTCTTTCTTTAGTGAATAGACCTCCTGGCTTCCTTAGACATTGCTTCCATAATTATAAGGTGTAACAATGATTTTATAAGGACTTGCTTCTTTCTCATACAGGAAAAATGACATTCCAACCCCCATATGGCACATTAACAAATATTTAAATCAAATGCTTGCTTAATAAATTCCTCTACTAACATACTATCCAGTTCCGCCACTGGAGATCTGTCTATAATAATAATAAAAATAATAATTAAATATTTATTTTTAGTTTCTGTATCGACCAAATCTTGTCCTATAATGTGACCTAACATATATTGGGTAACACTGTCTCCTTTCCTTCCCTTTCTATCCTTTCTACACACTGTTGTGGCTATATCCCAGTTATGAGATTCACAAAACCACAACTGCAATGGCAACCAAATCCAAACTATGTTTATTTGTAATTTAAGTTAAATCAGTGAACAAACATTTTCTGTAAACTTCAAGTATTTGTATGCATAGCCTTACTTTTGGTCCCTTCTGACCATACAATAAATTTCTTGTCATTTTGTATACATTCTGCTTCACGCTGTGCATGTCCTTTCATAAATCAAGCTTCCAGTGATAGCACTTCTCTGCTTCTTTATCGCCCAGGCCTCTATCACTGCTTTCCTCTTTAACTCATCCTATATTTTGTATCATCACTTTCCGCATATCACCATATGTTAGTCATGTACATACATGAAAGCGGTGTAAATAAATTGCTGTGTAAATAAATGTCTATAAATGCTTTTGAGAATGAATTCTCATTTTTTTGAGAATCAAAACTATAGATATATTTTTAGTTTAAAAGGTTTAGAAAGTAGTTTGTTTTAGGTAAAATTATGGACTACAGTGGTTTAATCAGCCTTTTTAAACAAAATAATACATTATTGTACTAAAACTACTATGTAATTAGAGAAATTGTTACAAAATGTAAAAAATACAGATAGAAATATTACAAAATAACTTACAGTAAAGTATGTTACTCTTTCGCTTAGCCAAGTAAGCCACCTGAGCCACCTAAGATAGGCAATCCACCATCACCATTAAGAAGGTCATCAACAAGTTCCACCTGTATAGGAAAGAAAATCTTACAATCGATCTATTCTCTAGAGTGAGTTTGCAGAACACTTGAATTCTCCAACTCCTTGGCAACACTATGTATTATCATGGGTAATCCCTAGTGAACATCTACTGGAAGATGGTCTCCAAGCAATGGGAAATCAAGGCTGATATACAGTATATAGTTGTATGAATGGCAATATGTATACCATCAAAGATAAAACCTCTACCAGTAAAGTTACTTCTACTAACACAATTTCAAGTTTAATTTTAATTTAATTTTAATTTCACAAAAGTATATTTTGTAATAATAGAGGTACTCTGGGTGATATATCCTAAAGGTGAAGATCCTGTGAGGTTACAAAAAAATAAGACATACTTTATTCATTAGATACTCTTAACATATAGAGCTGTGGGATACAGGCTTTTCTATGCATCTGCTGTATGCAATGTAACCTGATAACTGTTTGTCTATTTTAATTATCTTTTTCATTTTATGAACCATTTTGTTCACTGGATTCCAAATGTATGTTTCTAGTTCTGACTTTGCATCATTTTGTTACGGTAGTATATAGTATTATTGCTCTTAACTGCTTCAAAACTATTATACATGTTATACTGAAGGCCACTACTCATTTAGCAAAGATCAGTGATTTCCCATTGTGGTGCTTAAGTCTGGGTCTGTCTTATTTATCAGAACAAAGTACAATGTGGCCATTGATCGGAAAGAATATAAAGTTTTCCTAAGGAGCATCTAAAACAATTGCCTGTAAACATCCATTTGTGTGCAATCTCATAATAATGAAATATTTTAATGATAATGGTGTAAAGCACTCACTTGGTCAGAAATACTTTTAAATTTTATTTTCTATTTTATACCCATATTTAGATATTTTTTCTATGAAATCACTTTTGTCATCTGCAGCCCACCATAGAGGTAACCTAGACAGCATGCAGGAAGTTCTCTTGGTAGAAGCCACAACTTGCCCTGAGCCCACTTTGGAGTGTTGGCATATGTATCAATAGGCGGCCAGCCAAATAGAAAATGGGACAGTGGTTCAGAAATATAATTAACACTAAACCTAGGGCTTACTGTGACTATATATATTTTCTTAAAGCTACTATTTATGTTTAGAGCATTACTATTTGTTACTTATTTTTTTCAAATGTTGCTTTATATAAAGTACAATTCTTTATATAAAGGGCATAAGCATGATACACTTACCACGGGACATAGCAGGGTACCTACAAGTGCCTGGATTAAGTCGATTTGCTAAACAAATAACAATTGAAAATGTTTAAGAAAACATAAGAATAGTATTATAATGTAATTTAACATGCAACAACCAACAACTTAGCAAAGGCCTACACACTGGCAAAGTTATTTTGAGTAGTATGTGTTCTAGTTATCCTTAAACTATACTCTTAAAGATCTATATTATGTATGTAATATTGCATTAGAAAATGTATGGATACGATATATATATATATATATATATATATATATATATATATATATATATATATATATATATTTCTAGATTCAAATTTCCTCTTCTTGGCTTTATACCCCTTTCAGATATTGCTCCCCTTTTGTTAAGTTTGCACTCTCCGATAAATCCCGCAACCTGACTTTTACGACACTGACAATTAACAGGGATGACAAAAAGCGAGGGATCATAGCAATTAAATATATGTATAATGTTTTTTTGTACACATTTTAGCTTCACTACTTAGCTATTACTTAGGAAACAAAATAAAATATATATATTATATAATATATAAAACAAATGCTTAAGTTACAGAGCCGTAAAGTGTGAGGGAGGCCAATAATACCTTTAATACACAAAGAAATAGTGATGCCATATAAACTTACCAAAACCTTTCTCACAAGTTCACGTGTTGCGTTATCCACTAACTTGGCAGCTTCTACAGAAAGGTTTTCCTGAAAAATAGGAATGTTAGAGGGGGCAATAAAAGAGATTAACTACATTCATTTTTACTTCAAGGTTTGCGTACTTCCATTTTTCATAGGGTGTATTTTTTTGCTAGTAATAATATATGTAAAATAAAGTATCTGAAAATATCAAAAAAGTCCATAATGCTTTATATATTTATATTATTATTATTATTATTACAACACCCAAATCATGGTAATCTCACTGAAGGAAAAAATAAACGTCTGCGTCAGTGTTGCTGCTGGTTGTCCAAATAATCTTGCTATGGGTACAATTATCAAGCATTAAATCATATTATTACACCAGGGCACAGTTTCTGTTTTCATTAAAAGTTGAATAATACAAGGTTTCAACTCATTATGGAATGAATCATGGGCAGACTAAATGGGGTGATGTTTTTTATTGTCCAATAAATTCTATGTAATTCTATGTTTCTATGTGCTAATATATAAGCACCATGTGATATTTTTATAAAGCATAAAACCAATGCCAGGGCAACAAAAGGATATTGTATTTACAAGCTTGTTTAATACAAATATACTATTATGCAAATCAAAATAAGATAACCTTGTAACATATTGCAGTGGTATCCAGTGATGATTTGTAGCACAAGGCTAAATATTATACAATATTAATTGTAAACTGTTTGTTTAAATGCTACTTGAAGAATTTCCCATTTTAAACATAGTTTTAGCTTATAGAGGATTGATATTCTAAAGAAAAATCTTGTTGGATCAAAAAAAAAAAAATCCTGTGTATTTTTTTTTTTTTTGAAAAATAAATCTTACCAGTTCCTCCCGAGTTCCTAGCAGTTCATCTAGGCCGCAACCAAGATTCTCCTGTTAAAAAGGGAAAAGAGAATACAGAGAATTTCAAATTTGGCTAATATAGGTGATTGGTCAATTTTTACATGGATGAATATGGATGGTTAAAAAACATATACTGTCACATTTTTAACAAAATAATCTTAGCCAGACCTAGAAATGTGCAAATCAGGAGCATGACTAGAAATAACAGGGTGGTCCAAAAATTGCCTCCGGGCAAATAAATTGTTCATTGTGTATTTGTATTTAATCTCAACAGGTAAGTATTATATCACAATGTAATGCCAGAGACCGAAAAGTTATGTACAATTTACAAATTGTGTTTTGGGTTTATTTAGATCAAGAGACCCACACCCAAGCCTGTATACTTTTTACTTTAATTGTCCCATTTGTTTATTTTATCTAACTCTATACTTACATTATAAGCTGTTTATACTTTGAGACACTGAGGAGCAGCTGCCATTCTGGTACAGGTTTCCTTTCTGGCATAATACTTTTCTAATAATGTTCTTTAGGAGAAAGTACATCAATTTGGGATCTTATTACTATTTCACTAAAGTATTATACAAAATGCAATCTACCTAGTGATATTGTACAATTTCCTATAATTAGGGCCTTTGTTAATCTTCTTTATTTAAACACATATGCAAATAAATAGTTGCTTTAAAACAATTAATTGAATTTACTTACTAAGGCATCATAGAGCTCAAGATATAGCCTATCAGGGTCGTTAGCCTGAAAAAAATAATCATCATGTTTTGTTATGACAAAATACGATTTTCTTTTTTCATTCCTCTATGATCTTTACATCTGTATGAATATACAAGCTTTAATGAATATATTTTTATATAATAAATAATAGCGTAGGTAGTGATAATCGGGATGCTAATGGTGCTCAATTAAATGTGTTGGCGTTGTCATTGTTAGGTCATCTTTATCCAGACCCTGCACCACCACTACCCTTTCAATAACAAAATTATAATTCAATTGGTCGCTGGTTGCTTCTTTCACACTGTTCTGTGCGTAAAGAAACCATGAAAATATAAATCCCATTTATATTATGGACTGATAAGCTAAGTGCTATCTCACCGCATCCCCAAACTATCCTGAAGTGGCTGTATCTTTAGATCTGGCCACGTAATGGTGAATGCCTCACTCTGATGTGACCCTGGAAAATGGATCCTGAGGCATTGTTATACTTGGTTTTCCCGGGCCTTGGTTTATGTCAACTGACATATATACTTACTTTACATGCAATAGCTTGAAGTTCATCTACAAGGTTTGGAACATTTTGCTGCAATGTAAAAAGAATGCATACTTTTCAACATATAGAATAGAAATAAATATTAACAAATTTGTAGGAAAAAAATATTAAATAAATGAAAAGCAATGCATAACCATCTCTTCTTAAAGTATGACATAGTTTAGACACTGTTTGGGTGTTTTTATGATTTATACACTACATAAACATTTAGGTACACAACATAAATTTATGTTGCAATAACAGACACACTAATAATGTAACCCAGACTTCAAAAGTCAAGTTTCCTAGACATCTGGTTTTATTTATAACAGTTTATTTATAATGGCGTCACTTTTGGGGGCATCGCATTTCACATGGAAAATGTGTTAACCATGTGTAGATAAAAATATATTCTAGTGGAATGCTTCTAGCTCAATGTTGCAAGTGTTGTAAGAATAAAGAAGGAAAATTATCTACAAGCACTTGTGCAATGCTCTCTGTAGAATTATAAGAATAATGTAGCTCATCTACTACATGGTTTTTACTGAGGCAAATGATGCATGTTTAGATTAAAGTGATGAACCACAGTGCACTAAGCTCTAGTCCTGTAATTTCCCAACCATAAAGACAGGCAAGAAAAACAAAGTCCATGGTGACCTGCACTCTTGGGGGCTCAGGTGCCACAAATGTTTCTCTCTGCCCAGATGCTATAGGATATGTTGGAACAACAAAGTCTTAACTTCCTTTTCAATATGGAGGGTGAGCTTAAAGATCAATAGAGGGAGGTTACAGCCAGAAAAGCTTCATGATAATCATCCTCCCTGGGCTTACGTTCTGGGGCTGAGACTCGTTGTGGCATTTTCAAAAAAAAAATGTAAATATGAAAAACTGACAAACTTTGCAAACAGAAATTATGGTGTACAAATTGTTGGTTATTTTGTGACAGAAAAAGATATATAAACAAGATATACATACGGCCAAAAGTTTCTCCACGCATTCTGAGGCAAGTAGATCACCCAACTGTAATAAAAATATGTTGTACTACGTTATTATTTTGTTTACACCATGTATATAACCTTCATATATTGACATTTCATTATGTGCCCTACTATTCAGCACATTTCCACTTTTTTCTACTCTTTTACTTAACATAAGATATACAAGAACTACAATTTCATGCAAAGGAATAACTGAGAGGAATTAGTTGATGTTTGAGTAATGTGGTAGTTCAGAAAATGAAATGTAATATTATATAAACATGTAAACCAATGGAAAAAAAAACACAAAATGAGCAATTTACAATCAAGACTGACACAATATAAGGTTTCTGAAATAATAAATAAGGAATATAGCATATCATTTTAATTATGAATGTGCTAATGAAGGGAATCTACTGATTTGACTCAAGAAACTGACCAAGTCTCTTGAGTCTTGATTATTTCCAAAGAATTTACAAACTACATTCTAAAATTATTATTGTGTATGTGAAGGCCAATTACTTTATCTTCTGCCAATCATTGAAAATATTAATAAAATAAATTATGTTTACGCATAGCTAAAATCCTAATGAAGTAGCAGTTTCATTCATTTGCTAGTGCAGGGCTTGACAAATTTGTTGTGAATCTAGGCGCCAGCTAAAAAAGTTAGGAGCCAGGATTTTTTTTTAAAACTAACAGTTGGTCAGGAGTGATCTGATCATCAGCCCACTTACTAAAATCACAGCATTTGACCTGGAAGCACCCTGGACTTTCAGGTCAGTGCTGTTTTTTAAAGAAAAATTATTATTATTTTTTGGGGTTTTTTTTTACTCTTTCAATGCTGATGTTCCATTGGAGCACAGCATTGCATGATATTTAGTCCCCACAAGCTTGTGGGGACAAATGTTAACCCGGCAATGCCACGAATGTGTCATACACAATTGTGGCATTGAAGGGGTTAACGCTGCACTCTCAGGGAGCGATCAGGCAGCAGGGGGGTGTTGGGGCTGGTCTCCACACTCATGTGGAGACCTACGAACCCTCTCCCCTGTCCCTGAAGCTGCCTCTGGAAGCTGGGACGCAATTGCTGGTCTATAGACCAGCCATTGCAGGGGGAGTCTCTTTGATGACTGCTGTAGGCTTCCATGCCTACAGGAGTCATCAAAGGGCTTGTGGGGGCTCGTTTTTGCTGTTGCTGGTCTGCCTGGGCTTCCAGGCAGACCACCAGCAGCAGAGCCCCGTACAAAACGGGAATTAACCCCTAAATGCCGCAATTGCAGCATCGAAGTGGTTAACGCTGCACTGTCGCTCTCATGGAGCGATCAGGCAGCAGGGGGATGTTGTGTCAGGTCCCCACACCCAATCAACACATCACCCCCTTCCCTGAAGCTGCCTGTGGCAGCTGAAAACGCGATTGCTGGTTTTCCTGCAACCGCGTTTTCAGCCTACAGGATCACTCCGTGGGAGTGATCACAGGCTTGGGGGCGGGCTCGGAGTGGCTGTGCTGTCTGCCCAGACTCCTGCAGCAATTGTTTGTGAATGTAACAGGCTGACAAACACCTAGGCACCAGGACAAAATTCTCTATCGCCATGGCGACCTGGCGCCTGGGATTTGTCGAGTCCTGTGCTAGTGTAATAAGTAAAAATATTGAAAAGCCCATGTGAATAAACTAAACAAAATGCATTTATTCACATATCAAATAAATAATAAATCCCAGAGAAAAACAACATAAATCAAATATGAGACTCAAGACCAAATGACAGATGTACCTACTTTAAGTATTTTAAACAAGTTCTTGTTTTTTTTTTATTAATGTTATATATTTATATATTTCACAGCAAAATAAACAATTACGTACCAAAGCGCATACAGCTTGAAAAAGTTTTTCTGTAACTCCTAAATCTGCCTATGGAGAAATGAACAGATGTTTATTGGCATTAGACAAACTTAATTTTGATAATTACACATTTTTTTCAGTTTGTAATCAGTGAAACATTTGATTAAGAAACCTATTTCATAAAAACATACCTGTGGCAAAAAAAACCAAAAGCCTCTGCTGTACATAATCTTTAAGGATTGCTTTTAATTTGCAGTTTTAATACATTTTTTCTTACTAATATGTGTAGTATGTAGATCTAAAATGTGTGTGATGCCTTTCTTTAAAATCACACAACATGCTGCATATTCAGTATATAATAAGTGTTTATGCTACAAATATTTTATTTTTATGAAACAATAGGAAATCAACTTACCAAAAGTGGTTTTAATATGTCATCAATAAGATGTTCTAGAACTTCCCCAAGATGTTCAGTAAGTGACTCCTAGATTTAGTTAAATGGAATTCAAATTACATAACGATCCAGATGAAGTATTGCTGAACAAATAATTATACAAATCAAAATGTAATTCCCATATTTGGCGTATATATATATAACAGACTATGGAGTCTATTCACTAAATCCAAAGGTGCTCTTTAACTAAGACAAACGTACATACTACAGTAGTGTATTTTACTTGTGGCAGTGCCCCCGGCTGCCCCCTTCAGGGCTGCCATCCTGTGAAAGGGCTGGTTTGGGGGACCATGGGTCTTCCTTGTAACTGCCCCATTGAGCAGCCTTACACTGGGGAGCCAGATTACCCAAGAGGGCATTCTGTCCTTCAATTTTGCACCAGGGGTCTAGTTGGCCTAGGCCAGAATACGTTACTGCCGTAGTGACTAGGTTTAGTGTTAAACCAAGCAACATCTGTGCAAATGGCCCACCATAATGACTAGCAATGAGAACTGCAACAAATATTTTCTGTGCCTTTTGTTGCACTGTTTTTCCTTCTGATCCATTCTTATGTAAAGAGGAGGGATACGACAACTTCCCTGCAAACTTTTCCTCTCCCACCCGTTCACATTTATGTATACAGCGTACTACAGTTTGCTGCTCACACTATCATCTCTTGATCAGCAAAAAGGATATTCATCATAACATATCACATGTGTATATGGTTTAAAATTTTCCTGTGCTATTAGTGCTTACAAAAATGTGTTGGCATGTTTTGCTCTTCCCATTGAAGGGGTTGTCTGCATACTAATGCTGAGGGGTGCGCGGCAGAAATCACTAGCAGGGACATCTCCAAGCCACAAAGGATGGCGCTAGGGAAGGTTTGCCCATTACCCAATTATTCTCTTTGACTACCCAGACCAGGAATATAATAAGTATAATTTGCTGTATAGTCATATTATTTCATATGTTTTAATTGAGGATATAAATTAAAACATTAAAAATAAAATTCTTACCGCATTTATATCTATGAGATCATCAATAGTACATCCAACCTTTTCCTGTAAAGTTAAGTAAACATCAATATAAAAATGTTTTAAGTTAAACTGTTCAATTAATTAACACAATGTACAATAAATAGCTTTTTTATTGAATTTCCAATTTGAATAGGAGAATGTATGCCAACTGGTAGAGAAAGACAATGAGAGGGAGCATGACAGAGTATGAATGAGAGTGTTAAAGGGCTTGAGAAAGACTGTAAGAGAGCAGGAGTTAAAGTGAGTGGAACAAACAACAAAATTCTAATGTCAATTCATAACTGCCTGCTTAGTTTTAATTTTTTTTCGTGAGGGTCCCTCCTCAATTTCAAATTGATGAAATTGGCAAATTTTGTTAAAATAAAAATTTTTACAAATCTGAATGCGCAAGTCTAATATATAAATTAAAATATACAGTCTATGAGCAGCTTTTAGTGGAACTTGTAATGAAGAGGCATGATGTTAAATAAGATCAGAAGTTTATTAAGGTAGGTTTTATCTTACCAAAAGAACTTTGAGGTCTTCATATACTTCTTGGAATAGTTTGTCATTGTTTGTGTCCTGTAAAGCCAAGGCAATAATCAGCTTGATTAAAAAAAAAACTACTATATATTGCATTGTCTGTTATAGTTTTGATACAGTGATAGCAGAACATTTTGGGATTTCTGAAATAACCCAGATACATTTTTTTATGTATTCATAATATCTGGAAGCTGCATTATGGTTGTTTGTAAAACGATGCAAGTGGGTTTTGATATTATTATCATTATTATTATTATATTTTGTTTTATATAGCGCCATCATATTCCACAGGGTTGTACAAATAATAGATTTGAATATGAGAGGCTAGTTGTCAATGAATGTTAAAACATCACACATTCTAATAACACGATAATGTTTTGTTTAATGTTATAAATAACCCAGTTAACCAACCATTACATATTAAAGTTTAGGCGCTCATAGATTTACCATTTTGTTAGTCATTATAAAACAGATAAAATCAAGAAACTAACCTTTGCATGTTGATACTTGCAAAGGAGTTTTGTCAGACTTTGGAGGAGTTCTGGCACGGTCTGTAGAGGAAATAAAAGGTCCACTGATTTAGAAGTCTATGATTATATAAAAAAATCACCACATTTTATCATGTAAAGCAAGCACATTGTAAAGGAACATTCAACATAATTGCCCATGTTGCTCGTGTATATGTATATAATTGTATATATTGACTAGATAAAGAGTTTTGGATGAAACTGATAAAATTATTATTTTGACTTGTATGACTCCAGAGAGACACTACCAAGTCCTATTAAGTAAGCTCCACTTCCCATTATTTTTTCATGTTTGCTACCTACCAAGTTGTAGAGAAGTAGGAAATGTATAATTATCTAATATGATTTTCTGTGTGTAAAGCAAATTCCCCCAACACCCCCAAAAGAAAATTTGGTAAACCTTTATTGTCTTCTACAATGAAGAAGTTATTGAGATTGATACTTCACCTGCAATGCTTTCTCAAGGCATGATCGATTTGGCTGAAAGTCTGCATCTGCTACAGAGTAAAGTTTATTAATTGTATATAATTTATAATACTGATCAAAATTATTAATGTATACAATATATCGCCTATTTTGACCAGTATGTTGGTTTAAGCTTACCTGGAACATATGCACTGCAGAGACTAAGCCCTAACAGCAAAATGGCGGGTGTAAATTTCATTATGCCTGTAGTTATCAAAGTCTGCAACTCGACCTGTTAGGTGGAGATCTGCAAAACTAGCTTTCCTAGACATACGATTTATATTGTGAAGACACTGTTACATCATCAAATGCGGCTTATGGAGGCAAACATTTTTGACTTTTGTCCAAACCACACATACACTCTGTTGGCAGCTTTGACAATGATACACTTTTAAATTTGTTGATTTTGTACAATGTAAACATTTTTAATTGTTTCAACTTCAATTTTTTCACAATGAAGACAAAAAGAACCTATTTTTATGCACAAATCAGAGATCTGTTTGAAGCATAGTAATAGTTTTTTAACAACATTAGACATAGACACCAACACCACAACCTATGACTTAGTGCTCCCTGAACCCCACTTAACTTTTTATTCTGTTTAACATGTTCCCACTATCAATATTTTTATAAAAAATAATAATCTTACACCTACTTCCACATGCCTCACATAAGCAATAGTTACATCGTTATATAGGCTGAAAAAAGACATGCATCCATCAAGTTCAGCCTTTCCTATATCTGTTAATTTGTTGCTGTTGGATCAACAGCAACAAATTAACAGATATAGGAAAGGCTGAACTTGATGGACGCATGTCTTTTTTCAGCCTATATAACTATGTAGCATATCTGATTTTGAGACATTAAAATTTTCCCTACTCATCTTTGGGTGGGTTAGAAGAACTCCATCACAGTATCCAGTAATGTTCTGTCCCTGAACTTCAAGTGGTAGAAACCTGTTTCTCATTTACATGTTTTTTTCAAGAATTCCTAAACATTTCATATTTCATGCTTAAATATACGCCTCCTTATTTGAAAATGTGGCTTGTAGTACATGGAAAATATAATAAAGTTCTTGAAGAAAAGAAGTGTTGACACTCTGGTGAAAATACTCACAATACTCCACAGGCAACAACCGAAGAGACAGAGGCAAGAGGTGTAAGTAAAGGGATGGAGAGGAAAATAAGACTGGTAGCAGCATTCATGGTGGATTGTAGAGGGGCAAGATTAGGTACAAGGGAGACCAGATAAGGCAGGGTTACAATAGTCAAGGCAGGAGATAATGATGCCATGGACAAACATGTCCCTTCAGGTTTTGGCATATACTTTGGAATGTCCTTTATGGCTTGCATGTGAATTGTCAGCTCCTCTATCAGCCAGCTTATCAGCTTCCTAAACTTTACATGTAACCTGTCACCCGGAAAGACCTAGTTTTATTCAAGGAATGTATTCATGTTTTGTTTAAGGTAGGTAAGAAAGGGGACAACCTGGCCCAAAGTAACAGTGCTCTGGGTTAAATTCCCGGTGACATCCCTGAATGGCTTCAGGAAAGTCACCACCTGCCCATTAATGCCCATTCCTCTCTGCTGAATGGGCTGGATATCCCAATGTTCTACTCAGAGGACATGGAGTGAAAAGCTCACCGTTGCTCTAGGATCTATTCCATCATGTCCAGGGTGACTACGATGTGACGTACACAATGATGGAATAAGCCTGCCTTTTGCTGATCCTCCTATAGCTGCTGACTTACCTTCACCCTGCTGTGAAAGTGCCCAGCAATCTTACCCCACTATTCAGTTTTGACAGCGTACACTGTATGTCAGTTGGAATAGCTGCCCTTGCCACCAAGTACAGTATATGTGCTGCACAATGCAAACCCACAAAGTCCCCATCTCTAACAGCTTTAATAATGTTTGCTGCCCTGCCAGTCTCCACTATTCCCATTTCTACTATTTTCCCTCCCTGTGGTCTAATCCACTGCACCAGCATCTTCCTAAGAGCGGTCAAAATGTGAGCTGATGTGTGCTGCTCATCCATACCCTTGATATAACTCTGCTGCCTTGTTTTGTCCTGGTTCTGCCCCTCCTGTTACCCGGTGTGCCTACATCAGCTACAGTGATACTCTCCTCCAAATATTTGGGCAGCCACCAATATGCCATCCGTGAAAGAAAGGCATGCTGTGCACTTGTGGTGGATTATATGTCAGAGGAGAAGTTGATGGTTTGTCAAGCTGCCTTGGACAGCTTGTCCCTCAACAATAACACACAAGACTGGTAAAGTGAGGGCACTGTAGTCCTGTTGTAGGTGGTGCAACAGGGGAGGCAGTAGTGGTGAGCAAGGATCAAAAGCAGAAAGCCCCCCCTCAATCATGGAGAACGAAGCACGCCAAATAAAATTGTTATATTTACTGGAATGTATCAAGGCTGTGTCAGTCCTGCCTACAGCCCAGCTATGCTAAAGACTAGAGTTGGTATGATTTTGTTTCCATGTTAGTTGCCATGAAAACTGCATGATTTTCCACAATTTCACATCAACTCCTGTAGAAAAAAATAGATTCTTGCATTAGAGAATTGTTAACACATTTTAATTATACTTTAGATTTATCTACCAGAAGCTGCAAAATGTCTATATAAAGGATGAAGATATTACCACCTATCGTCATTGTAAGGCATTCATACAATGTATTTATTTAGTGCCAGCAGATTCTGTAGCGCTGTACATCAAAGTATACATTATTTTCCTAACCAATCAAAATGTGCAAATGTTTTATGAATGTATAGTTAGATTGATATATATTTTCAGAAGGCTTTATGGAACCCAAAGCCAGCCACTTTTTTTTTTAAACACGTGCAGCTGTAGCTAAAAACAAAGATAGGGTTTATAGATGACTTACTGTAAATGCTACATTTGGGTATAAACATATAAATTAACATGGACAATTTTGATTTGATTCAATATTTGGTATAATTTCTTAATGTAATATTTACAATAAATTGTTATATAAGATGTCTTTTGTTGTGCCCATTCTCTTTCTCCTTTATTTACATTATAGAATACATTAAACAAGAACACATACATGACGCATACACGAATGACTACTGTGACTGTTTCATAAGCTTATGTGAGTTCCCAGGACACTTTGTCTCCTTTTGATTTTTTTCATGTTTGTCTTCCTCATTTGAGCAAAGTGTTTTAAGGTTATGCCTTTCCCAGTGTCTCTTTTGAAATTAGCCCTGAAGCCAAGAATAGTGGTGTTACTATCTCAGTGGAGTCCTCTGCTTCTTCTGCTGGATTGTTCTGTCTGTTTTAGTGAATTACTTGGAAATAGAATATGGAAATAGATGCTTACTACTACTACTACTACTACTGATACCCCTTTATTGAAATGATAATACACATTAATGTTATAGTAGTACATATGCTATATAGCGTATTGGCTCGATTATAGGCCGCACCCTAAAAGTTAGATGCTTTTTTAACCCCTTAAGGACCGGGCTGTTTCTACCCTTTGGGACCGAGGCTGTTTTAACATTTTTGTAGTGCTTGTGTTCTGCTTTAATTTTCTCCTCATCCATTTAGTTTACCCACATATGTTATATATTGTTTTTTTCAGGACAAGATGGGATTTCTTCAGATACCATTATTTTTATCATATCATCTTATTTACTTTAAAAAAAATAATAAAACATGGTGAACATTTGAAAAAAAAAACACCTTTTATGACTTTTCTTTGAAACATCTTTTACTCAGCTACAAAAGGAAGTAAAAAAAATAGCTAATTAGATTCTACATTTGTCCTGAGTTTAGAAATACCCAATATTTTTATGGTTTTTTTTGCTGTTTTTTGTAAGTTACAGGGCAATAAGTACAAGTAGCGTTTTAGGATTTCCAAACCTTTTTTTTATTTTTTTTCCAAATCTGGTCATTCTGCCTCCATCTCCTTTTTGGAACATCTTTGGAGACGGTCAATTCAATTTATCCCCATCAAACCATATATTTTTGAAAAATAGACACCCCAGGGTATTTTAAATGCTGGTATTTTAACCCTTTCCAAGCACTAATTATACAACCACACTTTGTCAAACTTTGTAATAGTAATTTTTTTTTATTATTTTTTCACACGAATTGCAATTGAGTTCTAAATATAATGGTCCTGGTATATGTCACTGTCAAAGGTTTGTCAGATTATTTGGCTGGTAAAAGGCTACTTTTGGGACATGCGTAATTCAGGTGGTCATTTGGTCATTCTGCCTCTATCTCCCCTTTGGAACATCTTTGAAGCCAGCTACTTCAATTTACCCCATCAAACCATATATTTTTGAAAACTAGATATATGACGTTTTTAGACTTATAATGTATAAAGTGCTTAATTGTGTATTCTTTTTTAGTGTTTGTACATGTAAACTTGATGATTTTTTTATTTTGTCGATAGCACAATGTGCAGGGTTTACATTTTCCACATCTAAAGAAACCTGGACTTTTCTTGAATAAAGATTTATCATTGTCTTTAATTTCTTTTATCTCAGGTAAGACACTTGGGGCCAAAATTGATTTAAAATGTTCTGATTTCTTATAGATGGTTTATATAGATGATAGATGATCTTTTGTTTTTTCTGGAAGATAGTCTTTCAAAATACTATCTTGTTTTAGAATAGGCCAGCACTTGGCGATCGCCTTTTTAATGTCAAAAGCCTTGTCGTTATATTTCGTTAAAAATGCGAAATCGAATGTCTTATCTGATTTATGTTTTTTATCTTTCAAGAAAAAATCCCTTTTCTTTTCTTTTATGGCTTTGAACCTACTCTGTAATAGCTCGTCAGGATACTTCCTCTCTTTAAACTCGATTAGTGATTGGATTTGAGTGAAAAAATCAACATCTTCTGTGCAATTTCTACGTATTAGGGCTAATTGCCCCTTTGGTATGTTTTGTAACCACTGGGGATGATGGCAACTTGAAAAATCAATGTAGCTATTCCCATCGGTGGATTTAAAGTATGTTTTGGACTGCATTTTATCACCCTGTGTATAGAGTGTGAGAGCCAAAAAATGTATCTCCTTTTGGTTGATACAGGATGTAAATTGTAAATTGTGTTGATTTTCATTAACATACTTTAAAAACTCATTTAGTTCGCCTATCGAGCCCTTCCAAATAATTAATACGTCGTCAATGTAGCGACGCCAGAGGACGAAATTTGCACCAAACGGATTATGGGACCAGATAGAATCGGCTTCCCAGTCGGCCACATATAAATTGGCATAGCTTGGTGCAAATTTGGTCCCCATGGTGGTGCCACAGAGTTGTAAGTAAAATGTGTGTTCAAACCAAAAGAAATTGTGTTTAAGGATGAAGTCTATACAATTCAAAATAAATTGGCTTTGCAAAAAATCCATCTCAACGTCCCTTTGCAGAACCTTCCATATGGCCTCTATTCCTAAATTATGAGGAATAACGGTGTAGAGAGAAGACACGTCTATAGTCGCCCACAGATAGCCCGGCTGCCGTTTTATATTTTGTAAAATATTAAGTATATGTTTTGTATCTTGAATGTACGATGGAATAAGGCGTACATACCTTTGTAAAAAAGAGTCTACATACTGAGAGGTGTTACTAGTAAGGGAATTAATCCCACTGATAATGGGTCTACCAGGAGGTGAAGTGATGCTTTTGTGGATTTTCGGTAAAAAATAGAAGATTGCAACCTTAGGCGAATCTGTTTTCAAAAAGTTGTATTCATGTACATTTAGAACCTTATTATCTTTGCTTTCTTGTAGTAATCTCATAATTTCTGTTTGAAAAGATTTTGTTGGATTCCCCGGCAATTTTTGATAGGTGACCTCATCTCCCAAGATGCGATAAGCTTCTTTTATATAGTATGTCCTATCCATAATAACTATTGCTCCACCTTTATCAGCGGGTTTTACTACTATTTGTTTTTTATCTTTCCGCTTCTTTAGAGACTCTTGTTCCTTTTTGGATATATTGAATTTTCATTTTTTACTTGATTCAATTTTTTCGAATTCTCGAAGCAGCATATCTGAAAAAACTTGTATATATTTACTTTTTTCCTGTTCTGGGAAAAATTTAGATTTGGGCCTAAATGACGTGTGGATATAAGGGTCTGGTGTAATCTTGTCTTTATTTTCAACATGCGTTGATTCTTTTTTCAAAAAGAAACGCTTGAAGGTAAGTTTTCTAAGAAATTTTTGAGTGTCAATAAAGAGATTAAAACCATTAGGGCCCTTATTAGGTGCACATTTTAAACCTTTTGCCAATAATGAAATTTCTGTTGGATCTAGGGGGGTTTGAGAAATGTTTATGATGTCTTTGGTGGGTGTTTTAGTTGTTACTTTTAATCTGTGTCCCTGTCCTCTATGTCCTCTAGCCCTCTTGTTGTTTTGCGTCTCTTTAGGGGCGAATGGAGAAACGTGGAAAACCTGTTCTTGGTTTTCAACATAGGGATATGGGGTGGTGTGTCTATTGGTCCCTTCCTTCGGGTTCGCTCCCTGTTTGTTACCTCCAAATTGACTGTCTATCCTTGCCTTATTAAATTTCATCAGGGGTTGTGAAACCTCAATGTGCTGTCTATCAGAATGATAGGGATGTCTTTTTTCTCTAGATTGGTGGTGTTTGTAACCTCTCTCATAACTATTTAAAGAGGTCCTATTGTTTACATGTGTTTTCCTATTTAATTGTGTTCCCAAATGTGTTCTCTCTTTATATATAGAAGTGTCTTGTTTTTTAGGGGTATTTTATGTGTTGCCCTTTTATAATCTTCTTTGTCTCTCTTTTTCTCTTTATTCTCTATAATAGATTCCTCTATTTTTGAAATTTTTTCTTTGAGGATTTAATTTTTCTTCTCTATGTCGGACGAATCAAATTTCTTTTGTATTTCTTCTTCTGTATGTCTAATATTAATCTCAATTTCATTTAGATGCTGTTGTTGTATTTCAATTAGGATCTTCATCAGAGCCACTGAACATTTTTCCAAAATATTATTCCACTTAGCCATAAATTCTTCATTATCCTGACCAAACGCTGGATATTTCTGAATTCTTAAACTAGGAATTAAATTATTTTTAATATAATAGTCTAAAAAAGTTATTTCCCACCACTTTTTAATTTCTTTTTCAGCCAATCTTTCTAAATGATTGAAAAGTTTGGCAGATGAGTATGTGTCCTCATTATTTGAGGTAAATACTAGTATATTAATTTTTTGGAATCTTTGTTCTGTAGTGCTAGTATAATGGCTATTGGAATAAGCCATAACACCACGTGAAACCAGGAATAAAGGAAGAAAATAATGTGAATGTGAAGACAAAACAACCTTGTTTTTATAGATTTTAGAAGCCATTAAATCCTATTGAATCCTTGACGAGCCTACTTTATCCAGCTTGTTTGTGAGTGGATCTGATACCCTATTATTTTTTCTTTTGATGTTTACATATTGTACTATTATTGTTGTTTATTTTTTCCCCATATATTTAGATTTATCTACCAGAAGCTGCAAAATGTCTATATAGAGGATGAAGATATTACCACCTATTGTCATTGTAAGGCATTCATACAATGTATTTATTTAGTGCCAGCAGATTCTGTAGCGCTGTACATCAAAGTATACATTATTTTCCTAACCAATCAAAATGTGCAAATGTTTTATGAATGTATAGTTAGATTGATATATATTTTCAGAAGGCTTTATGGAACCAAAAGCCAGCCACTTCTTTTTTTAAACACGTGCAACTGTAGCTAAAAACAAAGATAGGGTTTATAGATGACTTACTGTTACATTTGGGTATAAACATATAAATTAACATGGACAATTTTGAGTTAAATTCAATATTTGGTATAATTTCTTAATGTAATATTTACAATAAATTATTATATAAGATGTCTTTTGTTGTGCCCATTCTCTTTCTCCTTTATTTACATTATAGAATACATTAAACAAGAACACATACATGACGCATACACGAATGACTACTGTGATTGTTTCATAAGCTTATGTGAGTTCCCAGGACACTTTGTCTCCTTTTGATTTTTTTCATGTTTGTCTTCCTCAGTTGAGCAAAGTGTTTTAAGGTTATGCCTTTCCCAGTGTCTCTTTTGAAATTAGCCCTGAAGCCAAGAATAGTGGTGTTACTATCTCAGTGGAGTCCTCTGCTTCTTCTGCTGGATTGTTCTGTCTGTTTTAGTGAATTACTTGGAAATAGAATATGGAAATAGATGCTTAACCGGACCCTCTTAACCATTTCACCAGTTTTGTAGATTGAATGTACTACTACTGATACCCCTTTATTGAAATGATAATACACATTAATGTTATAGTAGTACATATGCTATATACCGTATTGGCTCGATTATAGGCCGCACCCTAAAAGTTAGGTGCTTTTTTAACCCCTTAAGGACCGGGCTCATTTTTTATTTTTCTACCCTTTGGGACCGAGGCTGTTTTAACATTTTTGTAGTGCTTGTGTTCAGCTGTAATTTTCTCCTCATCCATTTAGTGTACCCACATATGTTATATATTGTTTTTTTCAGGATAAGATAGGATTTCTTCAGATACCATTATTTTTATCATATCATCTTATTTACTATAAAAAAATAATAAAACATGGTGAACATTTGAAAAAAAAACACCTTTTATGACTTTTCTTTGAAACATCTTTTACTCACCTACAAAAGGAAGTAAAAAAAAACTAGCTAATTAGATTCTACTATTTGTCCTGAGTTTACAAAGTTTGCTGTTTTTTGTAAGTTACTGGGCATTAAGTACAAGTAGCGTTTTATGATTTCCAAACCTTTTTTTTTTTCAAATCTGCTCATTCTGCCTCCATCTCCTCTTTGGAACATCTTTGGAGCCGGTTAACTCAATTTATCCCCATCAAACCATATATTTTTGAAAAACAGACACCCCAGGGTATTTCAAATGCTGGTATTTTAATCTTTTCCACTAATTATACAACCACACTTTTGCACTAATTATACAACCACACTTTGTCAAACTTTGTAATAGTAATTTTTTCTAATTATTTTTTTCACACGAATTGTAATTTAGTTATAAATATAAATATTAAATATATAAATGTCACTGTCAAAGGTTTGTCAGATTATTTGGCTGGTAAAAGGCTACTTTTGGGACATACGTAATTCCCCTTTGGAACATCTTTGAAGCCGGCTACTTCAATTTACCCCATCAAACCATATATTTTTGAAAGACACCCCAAAGTATTTCAAATGCTGGTATTTTAACCCTTTAATGCATGAGATTAAACGCCGTTTAAGCGAGGAAAGTGATTGTTGATCACTTCTTAAGCTTATTTAATTTAATGATGGTTCAGGACTGTCAAAGGTCGTTAAGTGACCGTTTTTGCGTGGCGGCCCTGAACCATCAAAGGTCGTTAGGGGTTAAAGAAAAATTTAGATTTTTACAAAAAATACACATTAGTGGAATAGTAAAACAATATTCTAACTAACAGTTAGTCAACATATGTTACATACAAACAGAAAACCAATTGCCAATTTAATGCACCTTACTTATAGATATGCCCCTCTGCCCCCAGATATGCCCCTCTGCCCCCAGATATGCCACTCTGCTCCAGCAGATATGCCACTCTGCCCCCCCACATATGCTGCCACTGTGCTCCCCCAGATATGCTGTAACTCTGCCCCCCTGAGATATGCTGTCAGTCTGCCCCCCCGAGATATGCTGCCACTCTGCTCCCTAGATATGGCCCCCCGACTTACCAATGCAGTCTCCCTGGTGTCTAGCGGGACCGACGGACAACTTCCGGTTGTTTAAGTACATCGCGGCGATGTGAGCGTAATCAACCATCAATCAATCATCAAGTTGTCTCAGCGCATCGCGTAGATTTCCACGGCTGCCGGAAAGTAGGATCCAGGTCCCCTGCATCGCTGCGGGGGATCTGGATCCTAACCCTGCTGCCTGTCCGGCGCCCTGAGCTGCATGTCCCGGGGGTCGGGCGATACGAATTGCGCATTCCTGCACTAAACCACGAATATAGGTCACATACCCACTTTAAAGACTTAAAGTGGGGGGAAAAGGTGCGGCCTATGTTCGGACAAATACGGTATGTTGTTCAAGGACTGCATATGACACTTGCACTTCCCATACCGAGGAGGTTCACACCACCTCCAATTTCCCATACCCACAATAATGCATAAGACACACGCAGGATTGGATTTAGGAGAGGCCGAGACAGTTATTTATCAAATGTCATTTTATTCAATCTTTTCGGACAACAACTTGTTTAAAACACAGCAACTGCCCGCTCCAATCCTGCCCCTCCTCAAGATACCATAGGTCCATACCTGCAACATTCAAATGAACACCATCCCGGGCAAACAAACCCATCGGATCAGACTCAATATGCATGTGTTTCACTACCAAGCCCCCATGCTGAGCCACAAAATGAGAAACCACATGGTTTACTCTATGCCAAGCCCTATCAATATCAACAAATAACCTTGCACCCCTCCAAAACATCCAAGGGGTAATCTCTGACCAAACTAAAAGCAACCCAGGAAAATGATCCCAAAGTCGCAGACAATCACACTTTATGATTTTCCTGGCCGGCCTGGAACACAGGTCATACCCACCTGTGTGAATCACCAAAATGTGCGGGGTACCATGGTTAACCACATGGAAGTCAACTTCAGAAAAAACTCTGAATCCAAGCCTAAAAGCCGTCCATGAGGATGAATACCAGCCCTACGCTCCGCCCAGTAAACATAAGAATGGCCTAGGATCCACACTAGGCAGTACCAAGCAAGATGAACACAACAGAAAACAAACACATCATACAAGGTGGGATCTCACATAGCTCTGAAAACCCCCTGACTCCCATCTCCCTATGCGCCTTATAGTTTCCTTACCCAGTCCCCACATAGCCGCCTGGGTGGTGGCACCAATCCGGATGTGTGAAGAAATTCTTCGAGTTTAAAGCACATGCCAGCAAGCACTTACTGAAAACCACCAGGAACTGAAAGCGAAAGAGCGAACTCCCATTCTCGTGGACCGACAGGGAGCCATCCTCAGGTGACCGAACAGTCAAAAATTAACGCGCACAACTCGGACCCCTCCAACTCAAACAGGCAAAGCCGAACTGATCAGTCTTGGAATGACGAGTCAAGATAGAAACAGAGCGTACACGTAACAAAACATCTTCCCTTTGCAACTCCCGTTTTGCCTTCTTACTGTCGCTCACCAATTCGCCAATGTTAAAGGGCCAAAAAAGGCCAAAGCAAAACTATGCCGAAATAGAACAACCTCATATTCAGAAAAACAAACCTGGGACAAATAGCCACACAAATAACCCAATAAATAAAATGTGACATGCCGCCAACTATCCAATCTCCTCAGACCCCGCCGATAACCCTTCATAGCCTGAGAAACCAAGAAATCATTCATCAAATCCACATCCCCTGCATCTTAAAATAAAAATCTAAAGCTGCAAGGTGATTATTATTAGTTGCAAGAAAACCCCCTTGTGCATATTCCGTGCCTACCACATATAACAAAACCGACAGCCTACCCTCACGAGAAGCAGGACCACCAACCTCCCGTAAAGATGACTCCCATTCCTGCCGGTACTTTGTATAGGCTTAAAGGGTAGAAGGTGCCAAAGACCGGGCTACCTGACTCATGACCCATCTGTGACCGTTGTAACAGGATATAAACAAATCCCAAACCTTAAGATCCTTGCTTAGTTCACGAGTCAAGAGGACGAAATGATGAGGCAATCACACCCCAGCTGTCACCATAAACAAATGCCTACAAAACACCCTACCCATGGGCATGATTCTGCAGGCAAAATTTAATTTGCCCAATAAAGACTGCCACTACACCAACGTAATCGTCTTAGCTAGCCGCCACAACTCCACCTCCTTCCGAATCTTATCCGTAACAACCTGAGGATGCATCAGATTTCAAATTCGTAGCAACAAAACAACTAGCCTCACCAACAAACAGAATCTTAAACCTTAACAAAAAACCCTCCTCAACAAAACAGCCGTCTCCCTTTCAGGGTGTTCACAAAGCCAAGGAAGCATCGCGTCTACGATCACTGAGGACACTCCCTTTACTAACAGGTTCTGGTTTGGGCTGCTTATCCTTTTTTAAATATTTGGAGTAGGAATGGCTGCTGCTGCAGCCCCTACAGTCCTGCCAGTACATGCAACCACTTCCCCACAAGCACTGATCGTTGTTCAACTGCCAGCATATGCCCTTTTTCCCCACTTCTTGCCTCCCCCGGCATCCGGACCTGGAGGGAATCATAACCTTCAACCACTGCACAATCTCTTTCTGATCCCACCACAAAGACGGTCGAACAGCCTTACGCTGACAAAATTGTTTGTCATACATCAGCCATCCCACGCCCTCATAGTTCCTTTGGGCTTTACCGATACTATCCTGATAACAGAATAAAGCTGATTCCTCGATTTTCCTCTTTTTCCACTTTTTTTCTAAGCACCATTCTAACAATAACAATGAAAACATTTCAACATACTCCCCTTCCATATTCCTTAACTTTGTTTCTAAGATGGGCCCCCCAGCAGCAAAATCAGATAAACATTGCACCTTCTTATCCTTACTGACAAGAGGAGCCGCCTCAGCCGATGTATCCCCTACCGAGTCTGAGCTAGCCAGAAACCAGGTAAGTCCCAAACAGCATTAGGCAACTGAGGACCAGTAACACCTGAAGCCTGACCTGGCCCACACAATCAAATAAATTACTTCAAACCTTCCAACACATCCACCCAATTACAACTCCAATCACTCCCAGTCGTACCCTCTAACAACCCAGAACCCACCATTAACCCAGAAAGAGATGAAGGAAAAGAAATAGGGAACAAAGTAAGGAGAAAGGAGAGGTCACCAAAAACTCACCAGGCTGGAGGACTGTGCCACTGCCTGCCACGTGTCCCACGCTCCTGGGAAGCAGGCCGCTTCCGTGACCTTGCGACGTCCTGCAGTACCCTGCAGCAGACGAACGGCATGCAGGTTGAGAGCTGGGGATCACATCCGCGTAGGGGCTGAGGTGGTTGGGAGGACCCTGGGTCCATGAACTGGTCTGGCCACACTCCACTCCTTCGCCAGGTGGTGCCACAGCTGGAACCAGGTCCCCAAATCAATGTCAGCCAGGTCACGAAGAACTGCAAGGTAAAAAAACACACACACACCAATGACTTCAGGGTTTTCTTATATTGTTTTACAATTTCTACAAAATCAGTCATATTCCACCTAGAGGGGAATAATATATGCTGTTGTAATAGTCATTAGTCACATATAAAATATAGTTCGAACACATAGATATATATCACAGTGTACAATATACCAAGCAGCAGTACAAAGCAGTGCCATTGGCAATACATGACTAGAGGGTGACATTATAGATAGGCAGGCAACATGTGTTCATTGAACACGCTCCTCATTTATATCCATTTCAGGTCTATATCCCACTTATAACAAGTTTCACATTAGTTTTTGTGTCAGGGTGCTTTATGTCCACAGTTGCCTTGAATTTAAATAAGGCCATTCTTACCTAACAGTATAAAGGAGCTCAATTAATAGATACAACCAAAAAAGTGTAAAAAATCAATTCATAGAAAATGTGACATTTTAGAGGACCAGAAACCTGATTGGCAAATGAGAAAAGATATACTGTATAGTGCACTAATATGCTAACACTGGATAGACATTACCTAAAATTCCAATATAATAACTCTCAAATTACATTGGCATTAATCAGATGTTACACACAGTTTTTCAATGATCTATATAATTCAGAAACAATTAAGTGTAATTTACAATATAGATTAAAATAGAAATCCAATAAATTACATTTTATCTGACAACTACTTAAAAATCGAAGAACACATTAAAATGGTCTGATCTTTGAAGCATGAAGCTTTGTGAAACATTTTTGCATTTCCACAGTTTTTGAATCATAAAAAGAATAAAACTGCCCTTGGAAAAAATGAAGACACTTTTTTTTTAACACCAGTGCCATTGCCCATAAGTAAATTTTACTTTTTTTTAAATCTTAAATTGTATAATATATATTGAAGGACCCTTGAACACTATGTTAGCAGATACTTCTGAAGGAAAACCAGAAATGGATATGTGCTTATTTAACTTAAATGGCATCATCTAGAACGTAAGGCAATTCAATAAAGTGGAAAGGCTACACTATATGGACAAACGTAATTAAGAGTATTGGGAACTCTTTATTATTGAATTCAGGTGTTTCAATCAGACCCATTGCCACATGTGTATACAATCAAGCATATAGTAATGCAGTCTGCATTTACAAACATTTGTGAAAAAAATGGGTCTGAAGAGCTCAATGAATTCAAGCGTGGTCCTGTGATAGGATGGCACCTTTGCAATAAGTCAGTTTATGAAATTTCATCCCTGCTAAATATTCCACGGTCAACTGTAAGTGGTATTATTGGAAAATGTAAGCATTTGGGAACAACAGTAACTCCGCCACAAACCGAAAGACCATGTAAAGTCACAAAGCGGGATCACAAAGTTCTGAACTTCCACTGGTATTAATAGCACAAAAACTGTGTGAAGGGAGCTTCATAGAATGTGTTATCATGCCTAAGCAGCTATATGCAAGCCTCGCATCACCAAGTACAATGTCAAGCGTTGGATCGAGTGGTGTAAAGCACACCGCAACTGGACTCTGGATCAGTGAAAATGTGTTCTGTGGAGTGACAAATCATGCTTCTATGTTTGGTAGTATGGGTGTGTCAGATATCAGGAAACATTACCTACTTGACTGTATTGCGCCAACTGTAATGTTTGGTGGAGGAGAAATAAAGCTTTGGGGCTGTTTTTCACGGGTTGGGCTAGGCCCCTTAATTCCAGTTAAGGTAATTTTTAATGCTTCAGCACAATAAGACATTTTAAACAGTGTTATGCTTCCAACTTTGAGGAAGGCACTTTTCTATTCCAGCATAACTGTGCCCCATTGCACAAAGCAAGGTCGGTAAAGGTATGGTTTGATGAGTTTGCTGTGGAAGAACTTGACTGGCATGCACAAAGGCCTGACCTGTCTGACAACTTGTGAGCCAGGCCTTCTCATCCAAGATTAGTGCCTGACCTCACAAATGCTCTACTGGATGAATGGGCAAAATTTCCCCCAGAAACACTCCAAAATCTTGTGGAAAGCCTTTCCAGAAGAGTGGAAGTTATCATAGCTCCAAAGGAGGGAACAACTACATATCAATGTATAAGTATTTAGAATGGGATGTCAAAAAACCCTATATGGAATTAACTGTGCTAAATAGGTTCACTATTGTGATATTTTATAAAGTGGGTTGATACGCTGTGTTTGTCATAATTTTTTGGATATTTCGGAAATGTTATCTATTCTCGTGTGCAAAGATCTTGTGGTTCTCCCTATGTATTGTAACACACATGGACAGGTGAGCATATAAATTACATTTTTGGTATGGCATGTTATGTGTTTACATAATATGGTTTCATGCACGCTGTCAGGAACACCTGCAAGTTGCATTGTAAAGAAATGAAATACAAAGAGGCCAGACATTGACCTGCAAAGTGTAAGAGTCTCACCTATACGCTATCACATATACCACTTGTTATTGTGCATACTACACCATAGAGTTACTTGTTTTTTGTTTCTTTTTTCTTTCAGCTACCTAGGATTCTTGAGAACTTACACCATCTGTGAAACAAACGTTTTGGGAAGTATATCTTTGCTACAATTTTTTTTTCCCCACTACTTTATTTTTTTTTTTTTAGCTCTGTCACTAATTATCTTTGTTATTTTATAAGGACCAAACATGGCTGAGAATCGCAAAAAGTGAAAACATATCACTAATAGCCAGATGATGACAAAATACCTGAATGAATTGTTTTCTTGACTGTGTTAGAAAGGTCCCACTCAATGTTAAAATATAAAAGAATACTTTTAGCCTTGTCAGTGCATAAGGTGAAAACAAAATTTTGGTAAATTGTCCAGTGCCTCCATTCTCACCCTCCCTGTATGCTCCACAAAAGAATAAAAAAAAACATTTTATAATAAACCTGCTATCCCCAATACTGCCTTAAGCCGAGTCTGCT
Source organism: Spea bombifrons (assembly GCF_027358695.1). Lineage (NCBI taxonomy): Eukaryota > Metazoa > Chordata > Amphibia > Anura > Pelobatidae > Spea > Spea bombifrons. Next base: position 34,423,357 of record NC_071090.1, on the reverse strand, counting down.
ACTTTGGATTTAACTAGCATGTGTCACTATTAAATGTTCACTCATCATCCCCACCCATTTACCCTTTAAATGGGAATGTTTCCTCACTGCCGTCGGCGGGAATGCCCCCAATGTCAGCGGGAACTCCCTCGACATCAGCAGGAACTCCCATTAACGTCAGCGGGCAGCGGCCCAGAAGTTCCCAGGTATGTTCATCATCATTGTACTCCTTGGTAGAGCTACTACTCTCCTGTTACTCCAGTCACTACAGAACAACAGAATCTTTTAGGTTCTGCCTAGTGAACAGATGTCCCATGTAAAAGCACGTATAAGCAGCTATATTGTCAACCACTTTTGGACCACCCCTTGCATACAAATATAATGTTCTTCTTCCGAGTAATGTAGCTGTATTCATTTTTGCCAGCTAATCATTTTAATACCTTACATTCACATAACTCTCGGAGTACTTCTGAGAAAGTTCAAATATCTTAGGATTTATTAATTGGAGTAATTTGCTACCCTTTTTTGAGTTTAATTGAATATTTAGTATCATTTTTTAATTCATTATTTACAATAAATTGCTATGTAAGATGTTTGTTGTTCTGCCCATTCCCTGAATTTCTCCTTTATTGAAAAGGAACAGAAAACATATCTACGTGAACATATACATGACATATACATGACTGAATACTGGCATTGTTTCCTAAACTTTTGTGAACAAGCTGCCTTTAAAATTCCCAGGACACTTTGTCTCTTTGAAGATTTTTTCAGATCATGTTTGTCTTCCTCAGTTGAGCAAGGTGTTTAAGGTTATGCCTCTCCCAGTATATCTTTTGAAATTAGCCCTGAGGCCAAGAGTAGCGGTGTTACTATCTCAATAGAGTCCTCTGCTTTTTTAATGGATTGTTCTGGGGTTTTTGTTAGTGAATTTCTTGGAAAAAGAATATGGAAATAGATGCTTAACCGGACCCTCTAAACCATTTCACCAGTTCTGTAGATTGAATGTATTACCCAGGGGCGTAACTGGAAACCACAGGGCTCTGGTGGGAAAATAGCTGGCCTGTGCCATAATTGCCCCCAAACAATTGTCTGTGTCTTTTTTCTCTCTTGCCCCCCCTTCCAACATAAACTCTGACACACATATGTAAACACACTTGCACAAATTATACACACTTACTACAAAAGTATTTGGACGCAACTCTAAATTATTGAATTCAGATGTTTCAATCAGACCCACTGCCACAGGTGTATACAATCAAGCCCATGCAAACTGCATTTAGAAACATTTGTGAAAAAATGGGTCGTTCTGAAGAGCCTAGTGAATTCAAGCTTGGTGCTGTGATAGGATGCCACCTTTGCAATAAGGGTTTTGAAATTTCATCCCTGCTACATATTCCACGGTCAGCTGTAAGTGGTATTATTGGAAGCATTTAGTAACAATATCAGCACAAAAACTGTGTGGTGGGAGCTTCATGGAATGAAGCAAGCCTCACATCACCAGTGGCATCTCCAGCTTTCATATTTAGGGGGGCACATGGGGGGACAGGGACCAAAGTAAGGGGGGCAATTATAAAAAGCTACATATACACTCAATGTGTGTGTGTAAATATAGATATTCACACCCCTCACATTTTTATAACTATGTTATATCTTTTCATGTGACAACACTGAAGAAATGACACTCTGCTACAATGTAAAGTAGTGAGTGTACAGCCTGTATAACAGTGTAAATTTGCTGTCCGCTCAAAATAACTCAACACACAGCCATTAATGTCTAAACCTTGGCAACAAAAGTGAGTACACCCCTAAGTGGAAATGGCCAAATTGGGCCCAATTAGTCATTTCCCCTCCCTGGTGTCATGTGACTCATTAGTAATACAAGGTCTCAAGTGTGAATGGTGAGCAGGTGTGTTAATTTTCGTGTTATCGCTCTAACACTCTCTCATACTGGTCACTGGAAGTTCAACATGGCACCTCATGGCAAAGAACTCTCTGAGGATCTGAAAAAAGAATTGTTGCTCTTCATAAAGGTCGCCTAGGCTATAAAAAATACCCTAAAACTGAGCTGTAGCACGGTGGGCAAGACCATACAGCAGTTTTATAGGACAGGTTCAACTCAGAACAGGCCTCGCCATGGTCGATAAAAAAAAAAGTTGAGTGCACGTGCTCAGCGTCATATCCAGATGTTGTCATTGGGAAATAGACGTATGAGTGCTGCCAATATTGCTGCAGAGGTTGAAGAGGTGGGGGGTCAGCCTGTCAGTGCTCAGAAGGAAGGAAGCCTCTTCTAAAGATGATGCACAAGAAAGCCTGCAGTTTGCTGAAGACAAGCAGACTAAGGACATAGATTACTGGAACCATGTCCTGTAGTCCGATGAGACCAAGATAAACTTATTTAGCTCAGATGGTGTCAAGCAGATCCGGCCTTAAGTGTTCTGGCGCCCTGTGCGGACTACTCCTCTGGCGCCCCCCCATCCCCCCAAAAAATCTCCCCCCTCTGCCCCTTCTCACTGCCTTCCCCCTCTGCCCCTTCTCACTGCCTTTCCCCCCTGCCCCTTATAACTATCTACCCCCCTGCCCCTTATCACTATCTACCCCCTTGTCTACACCTGAAATCCTGCAGTGGGAGCGGGAGGCGTCCGTCTTCCCGCTCTGCCGCGGTGCACGCTTCACAGCTGAGCGCCAGAATAATTCCAGCGCTCAGCATGAAACGCCGGCACCGCAATGGAGTCACAGAGAGTGAGGGACGCCGAGCGGTTGCTGAAAACTTCATGAGCAACCGTTCGGCGCCCCTGCCCGGGACTTAAATGAAAACACCATTTTTTTGTTTAACTTTATTTAACATGGATGATGTTAAATGAAGTTACAAAAAAAAAGATGTTTTCATTTAAGTCCCGGACGGTGCCCTTGTTGCTATGGCGCCCTGTGCGGCCACACAGGTCACACACCCCTAAGGCCGGCCCTGGTGTCAAGCGTGTGTCGCAGCAGCCAGGTGAGGAGTACAAAGACAAGTGTGTCTTGCCTACAGTCAAGCATGGTGGTGGGAGTGTCATGGTCTGTGCCTGCATGAGTGTTGGGGAGCTACAGTTCATTGAGGGAACCATGAATGCCAACATGTACTGTGACATACTGAAGCAGAGCATGATCCCCTCCCTTTAGAGACTGGGCCGCAGGGCAGTATTCCAACATGATAATGTTTTTGCGGTTTTTTTTCACACACATTTTATTTCAAGTACGTATTTACAGGTATATGTCACAGTGACGTCGGCGGGGGGGGCAGAGGGGGCCATGGCCGACCTATATCATGCTGTGCCCCCTGTGTGCCTCCCCAATTGAAACGCCGTAAAGCTGAGGAAACACTGATTGGAAACACTCTCCCACCTCTAGCTTGGTCGCGAACAGTGGCAGAGTAGCGACACAGAGCCCTGGTGCTCTCACCGCAGGACTTACAAGGTAAGTGAACTACAAAGGGGGATAACGAGAAGATGGGGAAAGGGTAGATAGTGAGAAGGGGGAGAGGGTAGCTAGTGAGGAACGGGGGGAGTGAGTAGCTAGTGAGAAGGGGAGGAGACGGTGTAGATAGTGAGTAAATCAGTGCAGTTTTATTTCCACACGAGTGGCGACGTCTGAACCCAATAGGATTTTTCTCAAGTCATGGCTTGACCGTCTCTTAAGTGTGTATGGGACAAAGATGGCACAGGTAGTGTGTTTATGGGACAAAGCATAGCAGGCCGGGCTGTTTGGGGACAAAGATGGCAAGTCCTATGTGTGTAATTTGGGTGCTGGTCAGGTTCTATGGGGGCATTGCGGACACCAGGGCTGGCTTTGGGGTGTGCAACCTGTGATCTATTCCTGTAATCTAGGGGGTTTTATCTTCACCTTTAATGTTGAGTTTTTTGTGAATTCTAATTGATCTATACCTGCAAAGCTGGCTTTGTGTGTTATTCTGTTTATCCATATCTGCTATGCTTTGTTTCCATACATTATTTATGTATACCTGCAAATGCAGGGTTTATATGTCTTATTCAATTGATCAATACCTGCAGTGCTGTTTCCATGTGTTGATAATTTGATCTATACCCTCAGTGCTGAGTTTACATGTGATTTTCAGTTGATCTATACCTGCAATGCTGGGTTTATGTGTTCTGTTGATCTATACCCCAATGCTATGTTTCCATACATTATTATTGTATACCTGTAAATACAGTATTTATACGTCTGATTCTGTTTATTTGATCTATACCTTCAGTGCTGAGTTCACATGTGAATTTCAATTGATCTATACATGCAAAGCCAAACATTATTTATGTATACCTGCAAATATAGGGTTTGTATGTCTTGTTCAGTTGATCTATACATGCAAGTGCTGTTTCATGTGTTGTTTAGTTGATCTATACCTGAACTACAGGGAGTGAGTAAAAGAGAGGCATAAATGAGTTTGAATTGAATTTTTTTGTCCAATTTTGGTGTGTTCACCACAATTTTATTAAAAGTAAGTAAGACACCAAAATTGGACAAAAAATCAATAACAATATGTTATGGACATGAAAAATGAGGTACATTTATTGGCGCTATTTGTGCTTTTGCGCCCATAACTCCCTATATTATAAACTCTGAGATTCCCCATTTAGTAGATATTCCCTGGGTAAGTGGCAGTCTCCAGCACTGGAAGGGTTAATTTCAAACAAAAGAAGTGGCCTTTACTGTCCCAGAAACAGGTAGTGACCAGTTCTATCTGGTCACTACTGTAAGCATGGCCGAAACCAGTTTTTCTAGTTTTTTAGGGAAAGCATGTTCAGAGGCAGGGAATGGGATGAGAGTAGGGGGAGAATGGGCAAGGCAAAAGGGGATTTAATCCCATGCCTTAAGTGGAAAAAGGAATTGCATCTTGGAGAGGAGGGAGAGAGGAAGACCCACATTAGAGCTGCAGGAAGTATGAAAGGCTTTTCCCTCCAGTTTCTCACGTGTTCCAGCATCATCACCGTAAAATAACACAATATTATATATATCCGGGACGTGTGGTCTCCCTAGATATCCCCCATGCATGGGTTTGTTGGGGCTAAAAGGCCACATTTGGGACGTGTGCATTTTTCAAATTGGAAATTTGACATGTGGTCATCCTGCCCCCTGTGTTAATTAGGACATTGTTGAGCCTGGCCAGTTAAATTTTCCCCATCAAATCAAAATGTTTTAAAAGCAGACACCCCATGAGCATTTAACATGCAAGTTTTTTCACTCTTTCCCTGCAATTGTTTGAAGATATAGCGCTAATTTTAGGACTTGCAAAAATATATATTTTTTAATATATATATATATATATATATATATATATATATATATATATATATATATATATATATATACATATTTTTGGCCTTTTTTTATTATTATTTTTTTTACATTTTTTTGGAACTGGAATGTTCTCCTCATGGTGTCATCAGTGGAGAATTATTTTTACATGTTACCATTTTTTTTTTAACAATTTTTTTCTTATTTTTAATAAAACCTGCAAGGGGAGCCATTGTTCTCAGGAGGGTCTCAAGGGACCCTCTTGGAAACTTTGAAAACTTTTTATTTGTTTTAAAGGACGCGCTGCCATCTTGCGAGTGGCAAAATCTCTTGCAGTCGGTATTCAGTGTTGCTGAATGCCTCGCTATCGTTGATCGCCTCCCAAAATCTTTTAAAGCAGGCATCCGCTGCCATACAATGTATCGCAGACATTGACGCCCCGGGAGGGGACAAACATGGCCCCTGATGCCGATCTCGGAGCTGATGAATGCCTTGACTGACTCCAAAGTCAGTCTGTATATCCGGATCCTTTTGGGAGGAAGTCTTCCGGGCGATTATGGACCGCATGCAGTCGCCGGAATTTGAGGCAGCGGTCTATGGGTTTCCAATAGAGGCGGCAGAAGCGCCGACAACAGGGCAGAGGGGCGCTGTTCTCTGCCCAGCACCATGCGCCCCTCCTACTCCGGCTGAAGCGCCGGCAGCGGGGCAGAGTGCCGCTGGCCTCTGCCCGCCCCACAGTGAAAGGACCCTCCCCAGCGGCCGTCACCAATTATGGGAGGAAGGGCAACCGGCACTCCTCCCCAGCGGCATGGTCCAGTGGGCAAAACGAGCCCCAGCTCGGAGAGCCAGGTAGGGGTAAGTGAAACTGTTAGAAAAATGTTTATGTTATCGTAAATATTATTGCTGACAAAGACATAAGAAAGCAGGGAATGTCTAGTCTATGATATATGGACCAGTTCCCGCCAACATGTCTACTCTATGTTGTTCTATATATATATGTGCAAAGGGTCAAGTCTAGGCCATTCTTAATTATGCAGCTTAAAGAGGTGTAACCTGCTTGAAAAGTAACCAATCATAATGATGCATGCTATTAGAAGTAGATAAGATGCTATATAAACCATGTAATCCAAATGTGTAATTAGACAACGCTTCGACTTTTGTGTGTTGTGTGCCTTGTCTCGATTATGCGCATGATCTAAATAAAGGAAACTCTTTCTGAGGAGAATTCGACCATTATTTCAACCAACAGAAACTTCTGCTGCTTTGGAGTGGGCTCTTGTTGTTTGGGTGAGGGAATGTGGAGCTGACTCGGGACAAGCCCGTAGTCAGGGTAACCATCGGAGGGTTCCATCAGGTTGGGAGGGAGCTGAGTCTGGGCTGAGGGCCCAGAGGGGAAAGGAAGCCCTGGAGAAAGGTCTCCCATGCTTGCAGAGGAGACTAAAGAGGGCTACCCACTGGAGAGGCTTCTGGGCTGGCCTCTTACCCTTTGACTACGGGCCAGGCCTAGGAGCCTGGGTGACTGACATGGGGCTGCCAGGGTGCCCCAGAGCCCGCACGCCCGCTCTCCCTACCCCGCAGGACTAGAGACAGTAGAGGCCCGGTCATCCCCAAGACGATCCGTTAGGGATCTGGCTGTGTCTGCCGGACGTTTGCACAAGAGGGGAGTAATGTGAAGAACCCTGTCTGATCTTCACTGTTATTATTATTATATTTATGTGTACCCTGTTTGAATGTGGCTGCAGCTCCAGCCTTCAAAGAGACGATCCTATAATCTGGCTGGGGCTCTTAATCAGCCAGCACAGCCCTGTCTGCCCAGACGGCACCCGCACTACAGGGGGGATAACACAGGTGGGGGAACCCATTGTATACCTTAATCCCCTCACCTGATACATCCCCTGTATACCGATGGGATTTGTGAGGGGATGTGGCTGATGGGATTTGTGAGGGGATGTGGCTGATAGGATTGGGGGTTGGGTTCGGTGCACAGTGAATGGAGATTGTATATAAGTTCTGTGTGTTTGTAATAAAGAGACTTCTGTTTTAACCTCAAAGCATGAAGTCCTGTCTCATGATTGAGGGAAGTGCTGGTCTGTGACTGCTTTCTTCGGACAGCCACAGCGTGTCCGCTTACTGGGAGAGGGAAGGAGCTGACGGGCGGATGTGTCCAGTCTGAGGCACAGGACGATCCGTCACACAGGGCATTTTTCATTTTATGTCTGAATATATTTCTACTATTTACCAGCAGCATTGAAAAATGGGAAAGGTGAATGAGTGGGCAATTGGCGACCCACTCACCTGTTTCACCCAGGGCAAAGCATCCAAACAACTGTCAGTCCTAGACGTTTGGCAGCGGACTTCCAGAGCTCAGACACAAGGCCCTAGCGTAAGCTGGCTACACCGGCGGAGGTAGCAGGCGTTGCCACACCGCAAGCAGACGCAGCCAGGAGGGAGAAACTGCCCTTAACATTAGGGACATTTAAGGCATGACACTAGCCAGGAAGGGAACTGGCACTGAAGAGATGCTGGCACCACCAGCAGCAGCATTGGGAAAGGCGAATGAGTGGGCAATTGGCGATCCACTCACCTGTTTCATCCCAGGGCAAAGCACCCAAACACTGTCAGTCTTAGACGTTTGGCAGCAGACTTCCAGAGCTCAGACACTAGTTCCTAGCGTAAGCTGGCCACTCCGGCGGAGGTAGCAGGCGTTGCCACAACGCAAACAGAGGCAGCCAGGGGGGAGAAACTGCCCTTAACATTAGGGACATTTGAGGCATGACACTAGCCAGGAAGCGAACTGGCAGAGAAGAAACGCTGGCACCAGCAGCAGCATTGGGAAAGGCGAATGAGTGGGCAATTGGGGACCCGCTCACCTGTTTCACCCCAGAGCAAAGCATCTAAACACTGTCAGCCCTTGGCGTTTGGGAGCGGACTTACAGAACTCAGACACTAGGCCCTAGCGTAAGCTGGCTACACCGGCGGAGGTAGCAGGCGTTACCACACCGCAAACAGACGCAGCCAGGGGGAGAAACTGCCCTTAACATTAGGGACATTTGAGGCATGACACTAGCCAGGAAGCGAACTGACAGAGAAGAGACGCTGGCACCACCAGCAGCAGCAGCAACAGCAGCATTGGGAAAGGTGAATGAGTGGGCAATTGACGACCCGCTCACCTGTTCCACCCCAGGGCAAAGCACCCAAACACTGTCAGTCCTAGACGTTTGGCAGCAGACATCCAGAGTTCAGACACTAGGCCCTAGCGTAAGCTGGCCACTCCGGCAGAGGTAGCAGGCATTGCCACACCACAGACAGAGGCAGCCAGGGGGGAGAAACTGCCCTTACCATTAGGGACATTTGAGGCATGACACTAGCCAGGAAGCGAACTGGCATTGAAGAGACGCTGGCACCACCACCAGCAGCAGCAGCAGCCCCAGAATTGGGAAAAGCGAATGAGAGGGCAATTGGCGACCCGCTCACCTGTTTCACCCCAGGGCAAAGCACCCAAACACTGTCAGTCTTAGACGTTTGGCAGCAGACGTCCAGAGCTCAGACACAAGGCCCTAGCGTAAGCTGGCCACTCCGGCGGAGGTAGCAGGCGTTGCCACACCGCTAAACAGAGACAGCCAGGGGGGAGAAACTGCCCTTACAATTAGGGATATTTGAGGCATGACACTAGCCAGGAAGCGAACTGGCATTGAAGAGACGCTGGCACCACCAGCAGCAGCAGAATTGGGAAAGGCGAATGAGTGGGCAATTAGCGACCCGCTCACCTGTTCCACCCCAGAGCAAAGCATCTAAACACTGTCAGCCCTTTGCATTTGGGAGCGGACTTGCAAAGCTCAGACACAAGGCCCTAGCGTAAGCTGGCTACACCGGCGGAGGTAGCAGGCGTTGCCACACCGCAAACAGAGGCAGCCAGTGGGGAGAAACTGCCCTTACAGTCAATTAGGGACATTTGAGGCATGACAGTAGCCAGGAAGCGAACTGGCAGAGAATAGGCGCTGGCACCACACTGGTGCCCACCGATCTTTCTGCAGCGGGACAGAACTACTGCTACCACATTAGTTCCTTCTGACATTGCTGCCTTCACTACAAGATGGATGATGTGGGCTGCACAGCGCACACCAACAATATGACCATCTCGCAGCGCTTTCACCATATTGGCACCTCCGTCAGTTACCACAAAACCAACTTCAACATTGGTGCCCGCCTCTGCTCCCACCCAAAGGCTAAACATTTTCCTCATTGCATGCAGAATATTTTGGGAAGTGTGCTTTTCATCCATCACTTCTGCATGGAGAAGGAAAGATCGGTAGCCTGCTGCAGCAGCTTCCTTAGACACACCGGGCTGCCACCAGTGTGCTGTCTAAGAAAGAAAGGTATGCTGGCCGCTAGGTGCACTCCACAAATCTGTAGTGAAATGAACAGACTGACCAGCAGCCTTGGAAAGCTCCTCTTTCACTGCTGCAACACAGGACCGATACAATGAGGGGACAATGTTCCTGCTGAAAGTGGAACGTGACGGAACTTTATATTGTGGAGCCACAGCCGCCATCAATTGTTTGAAAGGCTCCCCTTCAATCATAGAGAAGGATGCCCCTCCAACAGCAATGAACTGACCAATCAGTCGCGTTACTTTATTGGCCTGCTGTTTGGGCATTGACCTTTTGGATTGGAATGCCACAAATTGTTCCAGGGTGGGCTGGACATGCAGTGCTCCAACCTGCCTTGGTCTCTGGCTGCCAGCACTAGTTGCTGCTGCTGCTGCTGCTGCTATTGGCTCAGAAGAAGAAGCTGTTGGGGGTTTTCCACGGCCACCAGCTATGCTGCCTGCACTAAGTTTTACTTCTGCATCTTTCCCCAATAGCACAGCATTGTGTTGAGTGCTGAGGTGATGCTTCATGCTAGCACTGGTAAAATGGCCAGACACTTTCCCTCTGCTTATTAGCTTCCCACAATGTTTGCACTTTCCATAGCACCCTTCTTCAACATTTTCAAAGTGCTCCCAAATTGGGGCGCGCATAGCCTTGGAGTGTGCCTTGGGTGCTGCTCCTACTGCTCGGGGTGGATGAACAGAGGCAGAACTAGTGGTGGTGGGACTGGTGGTAACAGTACTGGCCATAGTGGGACTGCTAATTGCTTTAGATTTGCTAGGTTTTGCTGCTGCTGCTGGTGGTGGTGGTGGTGATGGTGATGATCGTAGCGGAGAAGGTGGAGGCTCAGGGGAAAATTGTGCACTAGTCATTTGGACACTGCTCCCTGAGGAATCTGATTCCTGACCACTCATCTCCCCTTCTTCCTCTGGCTCATAGTTTAGCTCTTCATTAGCCAGATCGAATGGAATTCCTGCTAGGCTGGAGCTAAAACTGATATCGTCGTGAGACTCGTGACTAGTAGTAGTGCGAGCAGGAAGAATAGACTCTGCACTTGGCCTCTCAGTCTCAGGCTCCTCTGCTACCTCGCTAGGTGGAGTTCCACTATGTGTAGCCCTCTCTCTAACTGTCTTTACAAAAATTTTGTAAGGACTTGGTGGCTTGCTAGAGGTACTAGGAGGACATGGTGTGGCGGTACCAGTGGGAAGAGTAGGCGCAGCACTAGTGGTGGTAGAGGCGGTAGAGGTGGGGGTGGTGGTGGTGGTGGTTTTCCCGACAAAGGAATGAGATCGCTTTGGTTTGGGACCCCTCTGAGTCTTGCTGCTAATTTGGCTCTGCTTGGTACCTTGCATGCTGCTTGTGGATGGGGAAGATGCTGCTTGGGGCAAAAGGCACTTCTTTTTAGTCACTGGGCTGGTACTACTTGTGCTACCCTTTAACTTTGAACGTGCTTCTGGTGCTTTAGGCTTTCCGTAAAAAACCATAGAGCTTGTGGGCCTAGCCGCACTACTACTGCCTGCTTTTGGTGCCTTTCCTTTACTTGATGATCCTTCAAGCAATGCTTCCCCAAATGATAAGCGAGAGCTTGGCCTACTTGGACGACTAGACTGACGCAAAGGCTGCATCTTAGAACTGGTGGTGGTGCTGGTGGTGGTGCTGGTGGTGGTGGTGCTGGTGGTGGTAGATAGAGCTTGTCCCTCCTTAGTCCCAAAAGGAGGATCCATTTCAAATTTTGTGTTGTGTGTGTAGTGTAGTGTAGTGTAGTGTTTAAAAAACTATAAAAAAAAAATAAAAAATAAAAATAAAAAAAAGGAAAAACGAATTAAAGACAAAAAAATTAGAGGAAGTTCTCTTCAGTGCTACTGCTTAAAAAGTAAAACTATGCACTACTGCACTGTGCTGTGTGCAATCTGCCAAAGTGCTAAAGTTATTTAAATTATTAACTCAAGATTAACTATTTAATAACTAGCAGTATTTTATTTTTAATTTGAATTTACACGGGCCTAAGAGCTTAGCCTACTACTATGCTAGCCTAAAGCTATATTTCCTTACTATAAGTCTACCTCTAGGCAGCAACAGCAGCATTGGGAAAGGTGAATGAGTGGGCAATTGACGACCCGCTCACCTGTTCCACCCCAGGGCAAAGCACCCAAACACTGTCAGTCCTAGACGTTTGGCAGCAGACATCCAGAGTTCAGACACTAGGCCCTAGCGTAAGCTGGCCACTCCGGCAGAGGTAGCAGGCATTGCCACACCACAGACAGAGGCAGCCAGGGGGGAGAAACTGCCCTTACCATTAGGGACATTTGAGGCATGACACTAGCCAGGAAGCGAACTGGCATTGAAGAGACGCTGGCACCACCACCAGCAGCAGCAGCAGCCCCAGAATTGGGAAAAGCGAATGAGAGGGCAATTTTTTTTAATTATTTTTAATTTGAATTTACACGGGCCTAAGAGCTTAGCCTACTACTATGCTAGCCTAAAGCTATATTTCCTTACTATAAGTCTACCTCTAGGCAGACGCTCTCAAACCCACTAAGCTAAAGTGAGGTTAAATCAGATTCAGTATATGATTTATTAATTAATATTAAGTTATATAATATTAATAGATTAGAACTAATTTACTTACTAATATATAAGTAAATTAGTTCTAATTTACTTACTAATATATAAGTAAATTAGAACTAATTTACTTATATATTATGTATTATAGATAGAAGAATATAGATTATGAATTAGAATTTAGAATTAGAATTACTTATATTATAGATTATGAATTAGAATTTATATTGTTATATATTATTTATAATATATTATAGATTAAGATTAAAGAAGATTAGAATTATTTTAGTACTACAGCTAGTAGCTTGAAGCTTTGCTTAGTACAGCTCGTCACAGTCAATTTTTCTTGAAAAGAATTAGAAATAAAATAAAATGTCACAGCTTCACTGCTTGCTGAAACACACAGCACTTATGCGGCTGCAGTCACTAGCCCAACAAGTTCACTTCACTGATGGACTGAGGTGAGCAAAACACTAAGGGTACTTTTAATAAAATTGAAATAAAATGTAAAATAAATGAGAAAATCTTTGCAAAACAGTTAACGTCACTGCTTGCTGATCAAAAAAAAACACAGCACTTATGCGGCTGCACTCACTAGCCCAACAAGTTCACTTCACTGATGGACTGAGGTGAGCAAAACAAATGAAATAAAATGAAAGATTAATTAAGAAAAATTGACTTGGTCTCTTACTGTTGCTAAAACAAAGCACAAACTATAGAGCTGCAGCACCAGCACTAATAAGATTAGCTGAACTATACGCTAGTAGTAATTAATTAATATTATTACTTTTATTTATAGCTAATTTAATTAACTATTAAGACAAGAAAGAATTATAGAATTATTGATATTACTGATTTTAGATTAGACACTAGTAGATGTCTTGAATGTCTACAGTACACTCTACACTAGTATACTATTACTAACTATAACTGACAAATATATATATATAATTTTATAATGAATTCAATTATTAATTATATTAATTAATATTACTGATTTTAAATTAGACACTAGTAGATGAATGTCTACAGTACACTCTACACTAGTATACTATAGTATATATATATATATATATATATATATATATATATATATATATATATATATATATGACTGACAAATATATATATATATATATATATATATATATATATAATAATGAACTATTAAATTATAGATTCTATTAAATTATTATTTATAAATTCTATTTAATTTATTTAAGCAGGACAGGCAATAGGCACTAGTGCCAGCCCAGGGCAAGGGCACCCCAGTGCCACTGAGGCACTGGGTGCACTGTCAACTCAACAGCACTTACAGTACAGTTGATGACAAATTAAATTTTTAAAAAATTAAATTAATCAAACTATTATTATTAATTATATTAAGTAGCACTGAAGTGAGGATGAAGTACACTGTGAGAAAGGCTTACCAGTCTCACACAGAACAGAACAATCTCTCTCTGTAACGCTCGGATGCAGCACAGCAGTGTTGCCTAAGCAGTCACAGCGAAAAATGAATGGATCTCTCAGGCAAGCTCTGGTCTTATAAAGGCGCCTTCAGAATTCAAAATACAGCAGCACAGGCATTGGACGAGACCCTTAGCGTGACGTCACAAGAGTGAGCTGATTGGACAGACGAGATCAGCTCACTCCTGTTTGAAATTTTGGCGGCTGCGCGGCAAAAACGAAGACGATCTTCGATTCTTCGTGGTTGTGAGTCTTCGTCTTCTCCTACGTTTTGCCGGCACTGTATTCTCTTCGGCGTGTCTTCGGAACGAACAAAAAAACGGCCTCTTCGTGCTCGTTTTCATGTTCGCCCGAAGACAAATGCGCAAGTCTATTATTTAAGTGTGTATATATTTTTTTTAATATATTCCTTTGCTTTGTAGTTGTCACTGCAGATGGTAGGAAGTTCTAGCACTTGCACCTTTAAAGGGAGGCTATAGAAAATGCTAATTTGGTTAGTGAGCCAGCTTGGTGAAGCCTTCTGGCTGCTGATTGGTGGCTGGAGTCCAGGGCTCAGCCAATCAGAAGCTGACCCTGAGCCCTAGCCTCCTGATTGGTGGGTGGTGACACCTAACAAGGGCTGACCAATCAGAGAGGTGAACCTGGGCCGGCTGCTGATTGGTTGCTGGGGTCAGCTGACTAGACTCAGCCAATCAGCAGCTGGCACTGAGCCCTAGCCTCCTGATTGGCAGGTGGTGTCACCTGACCAGGGCTGACCAATCAGAGATAGGTGAGCCAGGGCCGGCCAATCAGAGAGAGGTGAGCCAGGGCCGGCTGCTGATTGGATGCTGGTGTCAGCTGACTAGGCTCAGCCAATCATTAGCTGTCCCTGAGCCCTAGCCTCCTGATTGGTGGGTGGTATCACCTGACCAGTGCTGACCTATCAGAGAGAGGTGAGGCAGGGCCGGCTGCTGATTGGTTGCTGGAGTCAGCTGATTAGGCTCAGCCAATCAGCAGCTGGCCCTGAGCCCTAGCCTCCTGATTGGTTGGTGTTGTCACCTGACCACTCAAAAAGTGGTGAAACCAACGTAGTACCATATTGCATGCCACTTTATTATTTTTTACGAGCAACTAATTTTTCTTTATTGGTTTTATGGGCACCAAACAGAGAGTTAACATAGTTAACAACCAACATAACTCCCATGGGAAAAGCTGACAGAAGCCGGATTTGAACTTGCGAGCAATTGGGTGGAAGTCCAACAACTTAACCATGACTCCCAGCTAGAGTTTCGAGATATTCTTGGGGGGGTAATGGATAGTCTCTTTAGCGTAACTGTTTAGGTGTTAATCTTGGATTCTTGAGGTTCTGCGTTCAATTCCCTGAGGCTTAAATTTCATCTTTTTTTTGGATGTTTTATTTTTTTGTGTGCTTTTTTGCATTTGGTAAGGGAGAAAAAGCGATTCTGAGCAACCACGTTGACAAAAACATAAGCCATCTTGTCTTTGCCCTTACAAGCCACCATTCTTTAGTTTATTTAGTGCGTTTCCTTGGGAGTTACGTTGGCTAAAGGACCATATAGGGGATTGTTTTTCCAAACAATTACACCTCTTCTCTGTGTTGTAGTGGTGTAGTGGTTAAGGGGTTGGGCTTGGTTTCTTGACGTTCTGAGTTCAATTCCTTGTGTTTCCATCTTTACCTAGATCTGTTTGGCTGTTTTTGAGAATAAAAGCCATTCTTAGTAACTACGTAGACCTAAACATAAGACATCTTGTCTCTGCCCTTACAAGCCACTGTTTATTTAGTGTTTGTTTGGGAGTCAGGCTAGGTAAACGACTCTATGGGGGATTGTTTTTCACAGCTGTTATGTGTGTTCTCTGTGGTGTAGTGGTTAAGGGTATGGCTGTGGTTTCTTGAGATTCTGAGTTTAATTCCCTACACGTTCATATTTACCTACATCCGTTAACTTTTTTTTTTTTTTGAGAAGAAAAGCGATTCTTAGTAACCATGTAGACCAAAACATGACATCTTGTCTCTGCCCTTACAAGCCAGAGAGGTTCTGCGTTCAATTCCCTATGCCTTCATAGTGCGTTTGCTTGAGAGTCAGGCCAAGTAAATGACTGTATGGGGGGGCGAAGAAAGGATCGTTTCTGTTGGCACTTATTCCTGTTCTCTGTGGTGCAATGTTTAAGATGCTGGATTTGGTTCCTGAGATTCTGGGTTCAATTCCTTCATGCTTTACCTTTTCTTGGACATAGACCAAAACACAAGCCACTCAGTCTCTGCCCTTGCAAGCCGCCTTTTTTTTGTTTATTTAGTGTGTTTGTTTGGGAGGAAGGCTAGCTACAAGACTACATTGATGTAAAAAAACAATGGATAGTTTCAGAGCAAAGGCATTGTTAGTGTCTGTAGTGTAGTGGTTAAGGTGTGGAACTCGGGTGCTTCACTACCTGGGTTCAATTTCATGGTAGTCCTTTATTCAACTGTCTCTCATCTCTGTTTTGTTTTAGGCTAGGGCTTATCTTTTTACAGTATTTCCCCTGTCTCTGGTTTTATATTGCCATTGGACCTATTCTTTTGTTTTGGTATTTTTCCTGCCTCCACCTTTGCTCTTACTGAAGGCACAAGGTTTCTCTGACCCTATTGTCTTCAATAATGCTAATGTCTATTCCTTAGCTTATCATGAGTTCTCCTTTCCATTGCTTGAATGTGTCGTGTTCAATCCCTTTCTGTTGTGTTGTGTCTCTGTAGCTAACTGGCTTGATGTGTGCATACTAGGCCCATTAGAAGGCAGGTGCTACAGTACAAATAGTGGGGTTTATTTACTAAGGCGAGAGTTTTCAGAATGGTTTCCATTCCCAATACCTTACTTTGACAGTATTAGCCAGGGCCAACACTGTCTGCTTTCTCCAGGAGATAACACAAGAGTCAAGGGGCTTGTGCGAAGTTGAAGATTATTGAACTCTCCATTGTACAGGTTAGCCAAATTCTTCCTGCACAAAAGCTCACCAAAACGTTCTCTTCAT
Organism: Spea bombifrons; assembly: GCF_027358695.1. NCBI lineage: Eukaryota > Metazoa > Chordata > Amphibia > Anura > Pelobatidae > Spea > Spea bombifrons. The sequence continues at coordinate 34,406,687 of NC_071090.1, read as the reverse complement.
AACGTCAGACCTCAATCGGCCCTGGGCCTCATGTTGGTTTTTATGCCTATCCCATGCATGTTTACATTCTCTCACTTTATTAGCCTCTAACGCTTCTGCTGGGAGGCTGTTCCATTTCTCTACCACTCTCGGAGTAAAACTTCTTTATATTACATCTAACCCTCTGACTCACTAGTTTCAGATTATGACCTTGTTTAACCACTTCTCCTCTTTTGAAACAAACATCCCTCCTGTGATTGGTTAAATGCCTTTAAGGATTTGCAGTATTTTCTCCAAACCTATACATATTGAGGTTCCTTAGGCTTTCCTGATCCTGAGCCTGCATTATTCTTATCTACAATGGTAAGTTGAACATTTCCTTTCACTGTAACTCATCTAGCGCTCAGAGAATTGTTTCTTCTTTACATGTAGATATACTTAATAGTTTATTGGTTTTAAATTGCAGTTTCAGTGTTTCTCTTTTTTTACTTTATCTTTTGTATTCTTCACTTTTGTTTTCTTTTCCCCAATGTCTTCATCCCTTCCTCCAAGGTCTGTATCTTACTCTTCTAGCCCATCCAATCTCATTGTATACCTCCTAGTGCCCCTATACTCTGCTTTGCAATTCACTTGTTTTGCTTATAACGTTTTGTTGTTGAGGGGTTTTTGTTGTTGTTGCAAGGAACCTGTTGCATCACCATGAGTTAATATCCATTGTACATATTCCAAATAATGAAACATGTTGTTTTGTTCAGTATAGCATACATAATGTAATCAAAGTACACATTTGAAACATATGAGCCAATGCCTGTAAGTGCCATGTTGTATCCAATCTGAACCATTGTATGGTTTGTAGACTGGGTCATCCTCTCCATCTGATAAATGTGTTTGAGTGTCACCAAAACGTTTCCAATAGCAGGTGGATCAGTCTGTTTCAGTTTCTTGCAATCTTTACAAATAAAAATAGGAACCCCAGTAACCTCCTATGAAATGTTATTTTTATATGCTGAGGAATGGCCACCATAATGTGCACTTCTGGTGAAGACCTTTTTTGGTAACCTCTGAATATCTAAAGACTTTTGCTAAATGAATAAAACCCTCTCCCAAATTTCTGGAGAATATTGCTTGTTAAGCTATGACACCCCACTTCCTGATAAACCTAAAAACTTTTGGGGACAAGAAAAAAAACCACACACACACAAATATATATATATATATTATAACATATAGAAATGAAACCATGTGAGTATGGAGCTTGTGTTGGCCCAGGACAGCATGGGTACCTATAATAATTAACAATATTGCCATTGTAAATAACACATTGATATCATTTTATCCCACTTCTTGTAATTTTTGAAATTAGGCAAAGATTCCCATATGAAACAGATCTACCAGTTTCTCTATGCCTCATTTAGCATTTTAATGTTATTATTATGAACTTCCCACCTCTCAGTACTGTATTTACTGTTCAGTTCTTCTATTAAATTGAGAAGTCTCCCTCAACAGTTTGTATCCACTCTGCTTTTAGTTCCCTGGCCAAATGTTCTTTCTCTTAATCTTTTTGCCTTCCCCCCTTGTCAGTACATTTATTTATATAGCGCCAGCCAGTTTCATGTAGCTATGCCATTTTCTGCCATGCCATGATCATTTCTGGCTGTGAGTGCACCATCTTCTTCTCACTTCCCTTTACCAGGGGATTTCCACTGTCCCTTATTCCTTTCTGTCTATGTCCATGCTCAGTCTTTCCATATCTGTTCTGGTCGGTCAAAGACAAGGGCTTCAGCGTTAAGAAACACAACACACTGGATAGATGGGCCCAATGGTTCATATTGTAATTTAATATCTGTTTGTTTTGGAATAAAACATTGCCACTGTGGTCATCTTCTCACTTCCCTTTACCAGGGGATTTCCACTGTCCCTTATTCCTTTCTGTCTATGTCCATGCTCAGTCTTTCCATATCTGTTCTGGTCGGTCAAAGACAAGGGCTTCAGCGTTAAGAAACACAACACACTGGATAGATGGGCCCAATGGTTCATATTGTAATTTAATATCTGTTTGTTTTGGAATAAAACATTGCCACTGTGGTCATCCTAGTCTGTGTCCCACAGGGTAGCTCACAATAGCCAAGGGTGTGTGGCACCACAATATCTCAAGAATATTGGCACCTTAATTACTGTAAAGTCTTTAACACTGTCATGCTTTCTTGAAATAGAGGAAGAAATGATTGTAGCCCTTCCATGGACACTGGCTAAAGAGAAGACTTGGCCCTCCATTACAGGTAAGACCTTTCTGCTTAAAAAAAGAGATTGAGAGCGCATACATCTAATAATAAGTTGGCTAAGGATGTTAGTTTGATGTGTCTATGTCTGTGTATATCTACTTTGGGGGTTGTCCCTAAAAAAGAAGCGGGTAAGCTCCACTTAATTTATCACTTGTCCTTCCTTAGGAGCCGCTTGGTCAATGATGGTATTGATCCCGAGCTATGCACCGTGTCGCATCCGTCTTTTGAATTGGTGGCCTATTGGGTGAGGACTTTTGGTAGGGCTGTGCTGATGGCTGAGTGGCAAATAAGGGTGCAAAGAACTGACATCCCTTCTACTTTGGTGTGAGTATCATAGCCTTAAACGCACAGCATAGTATTTAATTTCCAACAGAGACAAATTGATTTAAACTAAAGAACATTCCACAGTATCTTAACAACGCCAAAAAGTTAATAAAACGTGCAATAAAATGAAAAACAAAACAGAGGTGCATTTCAATTTGCAAGAAATGTATTTATTAGAATTATAAGAGAACATAATTATGAATATGATTTATAAGAATACCAAATCAAATAAGGTAATTACGTAAAACAGCAACCATAGCTTTCTTCATGGTGCATCAAAGTAAAGGAACACTGTGGGAGAAATATGAAATCCAAATCAGTGATCAATGTTATTAGAAAGAAAAAAACTTAGTCTAGTAGTTTATGATGCACAATAAAAACACTATATTTCAAACTGTTTGCTTTAAAAGCATACTATTTAAATGCATTAAAAAGAATACATTTAACAATATAGAAAACAATTAACTCTTGATTCATAAGTTGTCAATGATAGCAAGAAAATGGTATTACCTGCATTCATACTAATATGGACTTTATAACAGAATAATATGTACTAATAACATTATTACATATTTGAAGTTGTTTTTGCTCTCTCATCTTACTCCTTAGATGTACATAATATGGTTTCTAAGTCTTTCCTGACATCTTTTTTTCAGTAAGACTAAATCAAATCACTTTGTATACTTGCATTAATTCTTTCTTTAGTGAATAGACCTCCTGGTTTCCTTAGACATTGCTTCCATAATTATAAGGTGTAACAATGATTTTATAAGGACTTGCTTCTTTCTCATACAGGAAAAATGACATTCCAACCCCCATATGGCACATTAACAAATATTTAAATCAAATGCTTGCTTAATAAATTCCTCTACTAACATACTATCCAGTTCCGCCACTGGAGATCTGTCTATAATAATAATAAAAATAATAATTAAATATTTATTTTTAGTTTCTGTATCGACCAAATCTTGTCCTGTAACACCCTGAATACCATGTGACCTAACATATATTGGGTAACACTGTCTCCTTTCCTTCCCTTTCTATCCTTTCTACACACTGTTGTGGCTATATCCCAGTTATGAGATTCACAAAACCACAACTGCAATGGCAACCAAATCCAAACTATGTTTATTTGTAATTTAAGTTAAATCAGTGAACAAACATTTTCTGTAAACTTCAAGTATTTGTATGCATAGCCTTACTTTTGGTCCCTTCTGACCATACAATAAATTTGTTGTCATTTTGTATACATTCTGCTTCACGCTGTGCATGTCCTTTCATAAATCAAGCTTCCAGTGATAGCACTTCTCTGCTTCTTTATCGCCCAGGCCTCTATCACTGCTTTTCTCTTTAATTCATCCTAGATTTTGTATCATCACTTTCCGCATATCACCATATGTTAGTCATGTACATACATGAAAGCGGTGTAAATAAATTGCTGTGTAAATAAATGTCTATAAATGCTTTTGAGAATGAATTCTCATTTTTTTGAGAATCAAAACTATAGATATATTTTTAGTTTAAAAGGTTTAGAAAGTAGTTTGTTTTAGGTAAAATTATGGACTACAGTGGTTTAATCAGCCTTTTTAAACAAAATAATACATTATTGTACTAAAACTACTATGTAATTAGAGAAATTGTTACAAAATGTAAAAAATACAGATAGAAATATTACAAAATAACTTACAGTAAAGTATGTTACTCTTTCGCTTAGCCAAGTAAGCCACCTGAGCCACCTAAGACAGGCAATTCACCATCACCATTAAGAAGGCCATCAACAAGTTCCACCTGTATAGGAAAGAAAATCTTACAATCGATCTATTCTCTAGAGTGAGTTTGCAGAACACTTGAATTCTCCAACTCCTTGGCAACACTATGTATTATCATGGGTAATCCCTAGTGAACATCTACTGGAAGATGGTCTCCAAGCAATGGGAAATCAAGGCTGATATACAGTATATAGTTGTATGAATGGCAATATGTATACCATCAAAGATAAAACCTCTACCAGTAAAGTTACTTCTACTAACACAATTTCAAGTTAATTTTTTATTTAATTTTAATTTCACAAAAGTATATTTTGTAATAATAGATATATATATCCTAAAGGTGAAGATCCTGTGAGGTTACAAAAAAATAAGACATACTTTATTCATTAGATACTCTTAACATATAGAGCTGTGGGATACAGGCTTTTCTATGCATCTGCTGTATGCAATGTAACCTGATAACTGTTTGTCTATTTTAATTATCTTTTTCATTTTATGAACCATTTTGTTCACTGGATTCCAAATGTATGTTTCTAGTTCTGACTTTGCATCATTTTGTTACGGTAGTATATAGTATTATTGCTCTTAACTGCTTCAAAACTATTATACATGTTATACTGAAGGCCACTACTCATTTAGCAAAGATCAGTGGTTTTCCATTGTGGTGCTTAAGTCTGGGTCTGTCTTATTTATCAGAACAAAGTACAATGTGGCCATTGATCAGAAAGAATATAAAGTTTTCCTAAGGAATCTAATCTAAAACAATTGCCTGTAAACATCCATTTGTGTGCAATATCATAATAATGAAATATTTTAATGATAATGGTGTAAAGCACTCACTTGGTCAGAAATACTTTTAAATTTTATTTTCTATTTTATACCCATATTTAGATATTTTTTCTATGAAATCACTTTTGTCATCTGCAGCCCACCATAGAGGTAACCTAGACAGCATGCAGGAAGTTGTCTTGGTAGAAGCCACAACTTGCCCTGAGCCCACTTTGGAGTGTTGGCATATGTATCAATAGGCGGCCAGCCAAATAGAAAATGGGACAGTGGTTCAGAAATATAATTAACACTAAACCTAGGGCTTACTGTGACTATATATATTTTCTTAAAGCTACTATTTATGTTTAGAGCATTACTATTTGTTACTTATTTTTTTCAAATGTTGCTTTATATAAAGTACAATTCTTTATAAGCATGATACACTTACCACGGGACATAGCAGGGTACCTACAAGTGCCTGGATTAAGTCGATTTGCTAAACAAATAACAATTGAAAATGTTTAAGAAAACATAAGAATAGTAATATAATGTAATTTTACATGCAACAACCAACAACTTAGCAAAGGCCTACACACTGGCAAAGTTATTTTGAGTAGTATGTGTTCTTGTTATCCTTAAACTATACTCTTAAAGATCTATATTATGTATGTAATATTGCATTAGAAAATGTATGTATACTATATATATATATATATATATATATATATATATTTCTAGATTCAAATTTCCTCTTCTTGGCTTTATAACCCTTTCAGATATTGCTCCCCTTTTGTTAAGTTTGCACTCTCCGATAAATCCCGCAACCTGACTTTTACGACACTGACAATTAACAGGGATGACAAAAAGCGAGGGATCATAGCAATTAAATATATGTATAATGTTTTTTTGTACACATTTTAGCTTCACTACTTAGCTATTACTTAGGAAACAAAATAAAATATATATATTATATAATATATAAAACAAATGCTTAAGTTACAGAGCCGTAAAGTGTGAGGGAGGCCAATAATACCTTTAATACACAAAAAAATAGTGATGCCATATAAACTTACCAAAACCTTTCTCACAAGTTCACGTGTTGCGTTATCCACTAACTTGGCAGCTTCTACAGAAAGATTTTCCTGAAAAATAGGAATGTTAGAGGGGGCAATAAAAGAGATTAACTACATTAATTTTTACTTCAAGGTTTGCGTACTTCCATTTTTCATAGGGTGTATTTTTTTGCTAGTAATAATATATGTAAAATATAGTATCTGAAAATATCAAAAAAGTCCATAATGCTTTATATATTTATATTATTATTATTATTATTACAACACCCAAATCATGGTAATCTCACTGAAGGAAAAAATAAACGTCTGCGTCAGTGTTGCTGCTGGTTGTCCAAATAATCTTGCTATGGGTACAATTATCAAGCATTAAATCATATTATTACACCAGGGCACAGTTTCTGTTTTCATTAAAAGTTGAATAATACAAGGTTTGAACTCATTATGGAATGAATCATGGGCAGACTAAATGGGGTGATGTTTTTTATTGTCCAATAAATTCTATGTAATTCTATGTTTCTATGTGCTAATATATAAGCACCATGTGATATTTTTATATAGCATAAAACCAATGCCAGGGCAACAAAAGGATATTGTGTTTACAAGCTTGTTTAATACAAATATACTATTATGCAAATCAAAATAAGATAACCTTGTAACATATTGCAGTGGTATCCAGTGATGATTTGTAGCACAAGGCTAAATATTATACAATATTAATTGTAAACTGTTTGTTTAAATGCTACTTTAAGAATTTCCCATTTTAAACATAGTTTTAGCTTATAGAGAATTGATATTCTAAAGAAAAATCTTGTTGGATCAAAAAAAAAAAAATCCTGTGTATTTTTTTTTTTTGAAAAATAAATCTTACCAGTTCATCCCGAGTTCCTAGCAGTTCATCTAGGCCGCAACCAAGATTCTCCTGTTAAAAAGGGAAAACAGAATACAGAGAATTTCAAATTTGGCTAATATAGGTGATTGGTCAATTTTTACATGGATGAATATGGATGGTTAAAAAACATATACTGTCACATTTTTAACAAAATAATCTTAGCCAGACCTAGAAATGTGCAAATCAGTGGTGCAAAAATTGCCTCCGGGCAAATAAATTGTTCATTGTGTATTTGTATTTAATCTCAACAGGTAAGTATTATATCACAATGTAATGCCAGAGACCGAAAAGTTATTTACAATTTACAAATTGTGTTTTGAGTTTTTTTAGATCAAGAGACCCACACCCAAGCCTGTATACTTTTTACTTTAATTGTCCCATTTGTTTATTTTATCTAACTCTATACTTACATTGTAAGCTGTTTATACTTTGAGACACTGAGGAGCAGCTGCCATTCTGGTACAGGTTTCCTTTCTGGCATAATACTTTTCTAATAATGTTCTTTAGGAGAAAGTACATCAATTTGGGATCTTATTACTATTTCACTAAAGTATTATACAAAATGCAATCTACCTAGTGATATTGTACAATTTCCTATAATTAGGGCCTTTGTTAATCTTCTTTATTTAAACAAATATGCAAATAAATAGTTGCTTTAAAACAATTAATTGAATTTACTTACTAAGGCATCATAGAGCTCAAGATATAGCCTATCAGGGTCGTTAGCCTGAAAAAAATAATCATCATGTTTTGTTATGACAAAATACGATTTTCTTTTTTCATTCCTCTATGATCTTTACATCTGTATGAATATACAAGCTTTAATGAATATATTTTTATATAATAAATAATAGCGTAGGTAGTGATAATCGGGATGCTAATGGTGCTCAATTAAATGTGTTGGCGTTGTCATTGTTAGGTCATCTTTATCCAGACCCTGCACCACCACTACCCTTTCAATAACAAAATTATAATTCAATTGGTCGCTGGTTGCTTCTTTCACGCTGTTCTGTGCGTAAAGAAACCATGAAAATATAAATCCCATTTATATTATGGACTGATAAGCTAAGTGCTATCTCACCGCATCCCCAAACTATCCTGAAGTGGCTGTATCTTTAGATCTGGCCACGTAACGTTGAATGCCTCACTCTGATGTGACCCTGGAAAATGGATCCTGAGGCATTTTTATACTTGGTTTTCCCGGGCCTTGGTTTATGTCAACTGACATATATACTTACTTTACATGCAATAGCTTGAAGTTCATCTACAAGGTTTGGAACATTTTGCTGCAATGTAAAAAGAATGCATACTTTTCAACATATAGAATAGAAATAAATATTAACAAATTTGTAGGAAAAAAAATATAAAATAAATGGAAAGCAATGCATAACCATCTCTTCTTAAAGTATGACATAGTTTAGACACTGTTTGGGTGTTTTTATGATTTATACACTACATAAACATTTAGGCACACAACATAAATTTATGTTGCAATAACAGACACACTAATAATGTAACCCAGACTTCAAAAGTCGCGTTTCCTAGACATCTGGTTTTATTTATAACAGTTTATTTATAATGGCGTCACTTTTGGGGGCATCGCATTTCACATGGAAAATGTGTTAACCATGTGTAGATAAAAATATATTCTAGTGGAATTCTTCTAGAATAAAGATGAAAATTATCTACAAGCACTTGTACAATGCTCTCTGTAGAATTATAAGAATAATGTAGCTCATCTACTACATGGTTTTTACTGAGGCAAATGATGCATGTTTAGATTAAATTGATGAACCACAGTGCACTAAGCTCTAGTCCTGTAATTTCCCAACCATAAAGACAGGCAAGAAAAACAAAGTCCATGGTGACCTGCACTCTTGGGGGCACAGGTGCCACAAATGTTTCTCTCTGCCCAGATGCTATAGGATATGTTGGAACAACAAAGTCTTAGCTGTCTTTTCAATATGGAGGGTGAGCTTAAAGATCAATAGAGGGAGGTTACAGCCAGAAAAGCTTCATGATAATCATCCTCCCTGGGCTTACGTTCTGGGGCTGAGACTCGTTGTGGCATTTTCAAAAAAAAAATGTAAATATGAAAAACTGACAAACTTTGCAAACAGAAATTATGGTGTACAAATTGTTGGTTATTTTGTGACAGAAAAAGATATATAAACAAGATATACATACGGCCAAAAGTTTCTCCACGCATTCTGAGGCAAGTAGATCACCCAACTGTAATAAAAATATGTTGTACTACGTTATTATTTTGTTTACACCATGTATATAACCTTCATATATTGACATTTCATTATGTGCCCTACTATTCAGCACATTTCCACTTTTTTCTACTCTTTTACTTAACATAAGATATACAAGAACTACAATTTCATGCAAAGGAATAACTGAGAGGAATTAGTTGATGTTTGAGTAATGTGGTAGTTCAGAAAATGAAATGTAATATTATATAAACATGTAAACCAATGGAAAAAAAAACACAAAATGAGCAATTTACAATCAAGACTGACACAATATAAGGTTTCTGAAATAATAAATAAGGAATATAGCATATCATTTTAATTATGAATGTGCTAATGAAGGGAATCTACTGATTTGACTCAAGAAACTGACCAAGTCTCTTGATTATTTCCAAAGAATTTACAAACTACATTCTAAAATTATTATTGTGTATGTGAAGGCCAATTACTTTATCTTCTGCCAATCATTGAAAATATTAATAAAATAAATTATGTTTACGCATAGCTAAAATCCTAATGAAGTAGCAGTTTCATTCATTTGCTAGTGCAGGGCTTGACAAATTTGTTGTGAATCTAGGCGCCAGCTAAAAAAGTTAGGAGCCAAAGGATTTTTTTTTAAAACTAACAGTTGGTCAGGAGTGATCTGATCATCAGCCCACTTACTAAAATCACAGCATTTGACCTGGAAGCACCCTGGACTTTCAGGTCAGTGCTGTTTTTTAAAGAAAAATTATTATTATTTTTTGGGGTTTTTTTTACTCTTTCAATGCTGATGTTCCATTGGAGCACAGCATTGCATGATATTTAGTCCCCACAAGCTTGTGGGGACAAATGTTAACCCGGCAATGCCACGAATGTGTCATACACAATTGTGGCATTGAAGGGGTTAACGCTGCACTCTCAGGGAGCGATCAGGCAGCAGGGGGTTGTTGGGGCTGGTCTCCACACTCATGTGGAGACCTACGAACCCTCTCCCCTGTCCCTGAAGCTGCCTCTGGAAGCTGAGACGCAATTTCTGGTCTATAGACCAGCCATTGCAGGGGGAGTCTCTTTGATGACTGCTGTATGCTTCCATGCCTACAGGAGTCATCAAAGGGCTTGTTTTTGCTGTTGCTGGTCTGCCTGGGCTTCCAGGCAGACCACCAGCAGCAGAGCCCCGTACAAAACGGGAATTAACCCCTAAATGCCGCAATTTGCGGCATCGAAGGGGTTAACGCTGCACTGTCGCTCTCATGGAGCGATCAGGCAGCAGGGGGATGTTGTGTCAGGTCCCCACACCCAATCAACACATCACCCCCTTCCCTGAAGCTGCCTGTGGCAGCTGAAAACGCGATTGCTGGTTTTCCTGCAACCGCGTTTTCATCCTACAGGATCACTCCGTGGGAGTGATCACAGGCTTGGGGGCGGGCTCGGAGTGGCTGTGCTGTCTGCCCAGACTCCTGCAGCAATTGTTTGTGAATGTAACAGGCTGACAAACACCTAGGCACCAGGACAAAATTCTCTATCGCCATGGCGACCTGGCGCCTGGGATTTGTCGAGTCCTGTGCTAGTGTAATAAGTAAAAATATTGAAAAGCCCATGTGAATAAACTAAACAAAATGCATTTATTCACATATTAAATAAATAATAAATCCCAGAGAAAAACAACATAAATCAAATATGAGACTCAAGACCAAATGACAGATGTACCTACTTTAAGTATTTTAAACAAGTTCTTGTTTTTTTTTATATTAATGTTATATATTTATATATTTCACAGCAAAATAAACAATTACGTACCAGAGCGCATACAGCTTGAAAAAGTTTTTCTGTAACTCCTAAATCTGCCTATGGAGAAATGAACAGATGTTCATTGGCATTAGACAAACTTAATTTTGATAATTACACATTTTTTTCAGTTTGTAATCAGTGAAACATTTGATTAAGAAACCTATTTCATAAAAACATACCTGTGGCAAAAAAAAACAAAAGCTTCTGCTGTACATAATCTTTAAGGATTGCTTTTAATTTGCAGTTTTAATACATTTTTTCTTACTAATATGTGTAGTATGTAGATCTAAAATGTGTGTGATGCCTTTCTTTAAAATCACACAATATGCTGCATATTCAGTATATAATAAGTGTTTATGCTACAAATATTTTATTTTTATGAAACAATAGGAAATCAACTTACCAAAAGTGGTTTTAATATGTCATCAATAAGATGTTCTAGAACTTCCCCAAGATGTTCAGTAAGTGACTCCTAGATTTAGTTAAATGGAATTCAAATTACATAACGATCCAGATGAAGTATTGCTGAACAAATAATTATACAAATCAAAATGTAATTCCCATATTTGGCGTATATATATATAACAGACTATGGAGTCTATTCACTAAATCCAAAGGTGCTCTTTAACTAAGACAAACGTACATACTACAGTAGTGTATTTTACTTGTGGCAGTGCCCCCGGCTGCCCCCTTCAGGGCTGCCATCCTGTGAAAGGGCTGGTTTGGGAGACCATGGGTCTTCCTTGTAACTGCCCCATTGAGCAGCCTTACACTGGGGAGCCAGATTACCCAAGAGGGCATTCTGTCCTTCAATTTTGCACCAGGGGTCTAGTTGGCCTAGGCCAGAATACGTTACTGCCGTAGTGACTAGGTTTAGTGTTAAACCAAGCAACATCTGTGCAAATGGCCCACCATAATGACTAGCAATGAGAACTGCAACAAATATTTTCTGTGCCTTTTGTTGCACTGTTTTTCCTTCTGATCCATTCTTATGTAAAGAGGAGGGATACGACAACTTCCCTGCAAACTTTTCCTCTCCCACCCATTCACATTTATGTATACAGCGTACTACAGTTTGCTGCTCACACTATCATCTCTTGATCAGCAGAAAGGATATTCATCATAACATATCACATGTGTATATGGTTTAAAATTTTCCTGTGCTATTAGTGCTTACAAAAATGTGTTGGCATGTTTTGCTCTTCAGATTGAAGGGGTTGTCTGCATACTAATGCTGAGGGGTGCGCGGCAGAAATCACTAGCAGGGACATCTCCAAGCCACAAAGGATGGCTCTAGGGAAGGTTTGCCCACTACCCAATTATTCTCTTTGACTACCCAGACCAGGAATATAATAAGTATAATTTGCTGTATAGTCATATTATTTCATATGTTTTAATTGAGGATATAAATTAAAACATTAAAAATAAAATTCTTACCGCATTTATATCTATGAGATCATCAATAGCACATCCAACCTTTTCCTGTAAAGTTAAGTAAACATCAATATAAAAATGTTTTAAGTTAAACTGTTTAATTAATTAACACAATGTACAATAAATAGCTTTTTTATTGAATTTCCAATTTGAATAAGAGAATGTATGCCAACTGGTAGAGAAAGACAATGAGAGGGAGCATGAGAGAGTATGAATGAGAGTGTGAGAGGGCTTGAGAAAGAGTGTAAGAGAGCAGGAGTTAAAGTGAGTGGAACAAACAACAAAATGCTAATGGCAATTCATAACTGCCTGCTTAGTTTTAATTTTTTTCGTGAGGGTCACTCCTCAATTTCAAATTGATGAAATTGGCAAATTTTGTTAAAATAAAAAATTTTACAAATCCGAATGCGCAAGTCTAATATATAAATTAAAATATACAGTCTATGAGCAGCTTTTAGTGTAACTTGTAATGAAGAGGCATGATGTTAAATAAGATCAGAAGTTTATTAAGGTAGGTTTTATCTTACCAAAAGAACTTTGAGGTCTTCATATACTTCTTGGAATAGTTTGTCATTGTTTGTGTCCTGTAAAGCCAAGGCAATAATCAGCTTGATTAAAAAACTACTATATATTGCATTTTCTGTTATAGTTTTGATACAGTGATAGCAGAACATTTTGGGATTTCTGAAATAACCCAGATACATTTTTTTATGTATTCATAACATCTGTAAGCTGCATTATGGTTGTTTGTAAAACGATGCAAGTGGGTTTTGATATTATTATCATTATTATTATTATATTTTGTTTTATATAGCGCCATCATATTCCACAGGGTTGTACAAATAATAGATTTGAAAATGAGAGGCTAGTTGTCAATGAATGTTAACACATCACACATTCTAATAACACGATAATGTTTTGTTTAATGTTATAAATAACCCAGTTAACCAACCATTACATATTAAAGTTTAGGCGCTCATAGATTGACCATTTTGTTAGTCATTGTAAAACAGATAAAATCAAGAAACTAACCTTTGCATGTTGATACTTGCAAAGGAGTTTTGTCAGACTTTGGAGGAGTTCTGGCACGGTCTGTAGAGGAAATAAAAGGTCCACTGATTTAGAAGTCTATGATTATATAAAAAAATCACCACATTTTATCATGTAAAGCAAGCACATTGTAAAGGAACATTCAACATAATTGCCCATGTTGCTCGTGTATATGTATATAATTGTATATATTGACTAGATAAAGAGTTTTGGATGAAACTGATAAAATTATTATTTTGACTTGTATGACTCCAGAGAGACACTACCAAGTCCTATTAAGTAAGCTCCACTTCCCATTATTTTTTCATGTTTGCTACCTACCAAGTTGTAGAGAAGTAGGAAATGTATAATTATCTAATATGATTTTCTGTGTGTAAAGCAAATTCCCCCAACACCCCCAAAAGAAAATTTGGTAAACCTTTATTGTCTTCTACAATGAAGAAGTTATTGAGATTGATACTTCACCTGCAATGCTTTCTCAAGGCATGATACATCTGGCTGAAAGTCTGCATCTGCTACAGAGTAAAGTTTATTAATTGTATATAATTTATAATACTGATCAAAATTATTAATGTATACAATATATCGCCTATTTTGACCAGTATGTTGGTTTAAGCTTACCTGGAACATATGCACTGCAGAGACTAAGCCCTAACAGCAAAATGGCGGGTGTAAATTTCATTATGCCTGTAGTTATCAAAGTCTGCAACTCGACCTGTTAGGTGGAGATCTGTAAAACTAGCTTTCCTAGACATACGATTTATATTGTGAAGACACTGTTACATCATCAAATGCGGCTTATGGAGGCAAACATTTTTGACTTTTGTCCAAACCACACATACAATCTGTTGGCAGCTTTGACAATGATACACTTTTAAATTTGTTGATTTTGTACAATGTAAACATTTTTAATTGTTTCAACTTTAATTTTTCACAATGAAGACAAAAAGAACCTATTTTTATGCACAAATCAGAGATCTGTTTGAAGCATAGAAATAGTTTTTTAACAACATTAGACATAGACACCAACACCACAACCTATGACTTAGTGCTCCCTGAACCCCACTTAACTTTTTATTCTGTTTAACATGTTCCCACTATCAATATTTTTATAAAAAATAATAATCTTACATCTACTTCCACATTCCTCACATAAGCAATAGTTACATCGTTATATAGGCTGAAAAAAGACATGCATCCATCAAGTTCAGCCTTTCCTATATCTGTTAATTTGTTGCTGTTGGATCAACAGCAACAAATTAACAGATATAGGAAAGGCTGAACTTGATGGACGCATGTCTTTTTTCAGCCTATATAACTATGTAGCATATCTGATTTTGAGACATTCAAATTTTCCCTACTCATCTTTGGGTGGGTTAGAAGAACTCCATCACAGTATCCAGTAATGTTCTGTCCCTGAACTTCAAGTGGTAGAAACCAGTAGGTTTCTCATTTACATGTTTTTTTCAAGAATTCCTAAACATTTCATATTTCATGCTTAAATATACGCCTCCTTATTTGATAATGTGGCTTGTAGTACATGGAAAATATAATAAAGTTCTTGAAGAAAAGAAGTGTTGACACTCTGGTGAAAATACTCACAATACTCCACAGGCAACAACCGAAGAGACAAAGGCAAGAGGTGTAAGTAAAGGGATGGAGAGGAAAATAAGACTGGTAGCAGCATTCATGGTGGATTGTAGAGGGGCAAGATTAGGTACAAGGGAGACCAGATAAGGCAGGGTTACAATAGTCAAGGCAGGAGATAATGATGCCATGGACAAACATGTCCCTTCAGGTTTTGGCATATACTTTGGAATGTCCTTTATGGCTTGCATGTGAATTGTCAGCTCCTCTATCAGCCAGCTTATCAGCTTCCTAAACTTTACATGTAACCTGTCACCCGGAAAGACCTAGTTTTATTCAAGGAATGTATTCATGTTTTGTTTAAGGTAGGTAAGAAAGGGGACAACCTGGCCCAAAGTAACAGTGCTCTGGGTTAAATTCCCGGTGACATCCCTGAATGGCTTCAGGAAAGTCACCACCTGCCCATTAATGCCCATTCCTCTCTGCTGAATGGGCTGGATATCCCAATGTTCTGCTCAGAGGCCATGGAGTGAAAAGCTCACCGTTGCTCTAGGATCTATTCCATCATGTCCAGGGTGACTACGATGTGACGTACACAATGATGGAATAAGCCTGCCTTTTGCTGCTCCTCCTTCAGCTGCTGACTTACCCAGCAATCTTACCACTATTCAGTTTTGACAGCGTACACTGTATGTCAGTTGGAAAAGCTGCCCTGGCCACCAAGTACAGTATATGTGCTGCACAATGCAAACCCACAAAGTCCCCATCTCTAACAGCTTTAATAATGTTTGCTGCCCTGTCAGTCTCCACTATTCCCATTTCTACTATTTTTCCTCCCTGTGGTCTAATCCACTGCACCAGCATCTTCCTAAGAGCGGTCAAAATGTGAGCTGATGTGTGCTGCTCATCCATACCCTTAATATAACTTTGCTGCCTTTTTTTGTCCTGGTTCTGCCCCTCCTGTTATCCGGTGTGCCTACATCAGCTACAGTGATACTCTCCTCCAAATATTTGGGCAGCCACCAATATGCCATCAGTGAAAGAAAGGCATGCTGTTCAGAGAAGTCGATGGTTTGTCAAGCTGCCTTGGACAGCTTGTCCCTCAACAATAACACACAAGACTGGTAAAGGGAGGGCACTGTAGTCCTGTTGTAGGTGGTGCACAAGGGGAGGCAGTAGTGGTGAGCAAGGATCTATAGCAGAAAGCCCCCCCTCAATCATGGAGAACGAAGCACACCAAATAAAATTGTTATATTTACTGGAATGTATCAAGGCTGTGTCAGTCCTGCCTACAGCCCAGCTATGCTAAAGACTAGAGTTAGTATGATTTTGTTTCCATGTTAGTTGCCATGAAAACTGCATGATTTTCCACAATTTCACATCAACTCCTGTAGAAAAAAATAGATTCTTGCATTAGAGAATTGTTAACACACATTTTAATTATACTTTAGATTTATCTACCAGAAGCTGCAAAATGTCTATATAAAGGATGAAGATATTACCACCTATTGTCATTGTAAGGCATTCATACAATGTATTTATTTAGTGCCAGCAGATTCTGTAGCGCTGTACAGCAAAGTATACATTATTTTCCTAACCAATCAAAATGTGCAACTGTTTTATGAATGTATAGTTAGATTGATATATATTTTCAGAAGGCTTTATGGAACCCAAAGCCAGCCACTTTTTTTTTAAAACACGTGCAACTGTAGCTAAAAACAAAGATAGGGTTTATAGATGACTTACTGTAAATGCTACATTTGGGTATAAACATATAAATTAACATGGACAATTTTGAGTTAAATTCAATATTTGGTATAATTTCTTAATGTAATATTTACAATAAATTGTTATATAAGATGTCTTTTGTTGTGCCCATTCTATTTCTCCTTTATTTACATTGTAGAATACATTAAACAAGCACACATACATGACGCATACACGAATGACTACTGTGACTGTTTCATAAGCTTATGTGAGTTCCCAGGACACTTTGTCTCCTTTTGATTTTTTTCATGTTTGTCTTCCTCATTTGAGCAAAGTGTTTTAAGGTTATGCCTTTCCCAGTGTCTCTTTTGAAATTAGCCCTGAAGCCAAGAATAGTGGTGTTACTATCTCAGTGGAGTCCTCTGGTTCTTCTGCTGGATTGTTCTGTCTGTTTTAGTGAATTACTTGGAAATAGAATATGGAAATAGATGCTTAACCGGACCCTCTTAACCATTTCACCAATTTTGTAGATTGAATGTACTACTACTGATACCCCTTTATTGAAATGATAATACACATTAATGTTATAGTAGTACATGTGCTATATACCGTATTGGCTCAATCATAGGCCGCACCCTAAAAGTTAGATGCTTTTTTAACCCCTTAAGGACCGGGCTCATTTTTTATTTTTCTACCCTTTGGGACCGAGGCTGTTTTAACACTTTTGTATTGCTTGTGTTCAGCTGTAATTTTCTCCTCATCCATTTAGTGTACCCACATATGTTATATATTGTTTTTTTTTTTCAGGATAAGATGGGATTTCTTCAGATACCATTATTTTTATCATATCATCTTATTTACTATAAAAAAAATAATAAAACATGTTGAACATTTTAAAAAAAACACCTTTTATGACTTTTCTTTGAAACATCTTTTACTCACCTACAAAAGGAAGTAAAAAAAACTAGCTAATTAGGTTCTACTATTTGTCCTGAGTTTACAAAGTTTGCTGTTTTTTGTAAGTTACTGGGCATTAAGTACAAGTAGCGTTTTATGATTTCCAAACCTTTTTTTTTTTCAAATCTGCTCATTCTGCCTCCATCTCCTCTTTGGAACATCTTTGGAGCCGGTTAACTCAATTTATCCCCATCAAACCATATATTTTTGAAAAACAGACACCCCAGGGTATTTCAAATGCTGGTATTTTAATCTTTTCCACTAATTATACAACCACACTTTTGCACTAATTATACAACCACACTTTGTCAAACTTTGTAATAGTAATTTTTTCTAATTATTTTTTTCACACGAATTGTAATTTAGTTATAAATATAAATATTAAATATATAAATGTCACTGTCAAAGGTTTGTCAGATTATTTGGCTGGTAAAAGGCTACTTTTGGGACATACGTAATTCCCCTTTGGAACATCTTTGAAGCCGGCTACTTCAATTTACCCCATCAAACCATATATTTTTGAAAGACACCCCAAAGTATTTCAAATGCTGGTATTTTAACCCTTTAATGCATGAGATTAAACGCCGTTTAAGCGAGGAAAGTGATTGTTGATCACTTCTTAAGCTTATTTAATTTAATGATGGTTCAGGACTGTCAAAGGTCATTAAGTGACCGTTTTTGCGTGGCGGCCCTGAACCATCAAAGGTCGTTAGGGGTTAAAGAAAAATTTAGATTTTTACAAAAAATACACATTAGTGGAATAGTAAAACAATATTCTAACTAACAGTTAGTCAACATATGTTACATACAAACAGAAAACCAATTGCCAATTTAATGCACCTTACTTATAGATATGCCCCTCTGCCCCCAGATATGCCCCTCTGCCCCCAGATATGCCACTCTGCTCCAGCAGATATGCCACTCTGCCCCCCCACATATGCTGCCACTGTGCTCCCCCAGATATGCTGTAACTCTGCCCCCCTGAGATATGCTGTCAGTCTGCCCCCCCGAGATATGCTGCCACTCTGCTCCCTAGATATGGCCCCCCGACTTACCAATGCAGTCTCCCTGGTGTGTAGCGGGACCGACGGACAACTTCCGGTTGTTTAAGTACATCGTGGCGATGTGAGCGTAGTCAACCTCCGCTGCCGGCACGTCTGCACAATGTACTTTAACAATCTCTCTTGCTGGCACCCCTCCGTGGGAAGCGCTGGCAGGTGAAGTTGTCTCAGCGCATCGCGTAGATTTCCACGGCTGCCGGAAAGTAGGATCCAGGTCCCCTGCATCGCTGCGGGGGATCTGGATCCTAACCCTGCTGCCTGTCCGGCGCCCTGAGCTGCATGTCCCGGGGGTCGGGCGATACGAATTGCGCATTCCTGCACTAAACCACGAATATAGGTCACATACCCACTTTAAAGACTTAAAGTGGGGGGAAAAGGTGCGGCCTATGTTCGGACAAATACGGTATGTTGTTCAAGGACTGCATATGACACTTGCACTTCCCATACCGAGGAGGTTCACACCACCTCCAATTTCCCATACCCACAATAATGCATAAGACACACGCAGGATTGGATTTAGGAGAGGCCGAGACAGTTATTTATCAAATGTCATTTTATTCAATCTTTTCGGACAACAACTTGTTTAAAACACAGCAACTGCCCGCTCCAATCCTGCCCCTCCTCAAGATACCATAGGTCCATACCTACAACATTCAAATGAACACCATCCCGGGCAAACAAACCCATCGGATCAGACTCAATATGCATGTGTTTCACTACCAAGCCCCCATGCTGAGCCACAAAATGAGAAACCACATGGTTTACTCTATGCCAAGCCCTATCAATATCAACAAACAACCTTGCACCCCTCCAAAACATCCAAGGGGTAATCTCTGACCAAACTAAAAGCAACCCAGGAAAATGATCCCAAAGTCGCAGACAATCACACTTTATGATTTTCCTGGCCGGCCTGGAACACAGGTCATACCCACCTATGTGAATCACCAAAATGTGCGGGGTACCATGGTTAACCACATGGAAGTCAACTTCAGAAAAAACTCTGAATCCAAGCCTAAAAGCCGTCCATGAGGATGAATACCAGCCCTACGCTCCGCCCAGTAAACATAAGAATGGCCTAGGATCCACACTAGGCAGTACCAAGCAAGATGAACACAACAGAAAACAAACACATCATACAAGGTGGGATCTCACATAGCTCTGAAAACCCCCTGACTCCCATCTCCCTATGCGCCTTATAGTTTCCTTACCCAGTCCCCACATAGCCGCCTGGGTGGTGGCACCAATCCGGATGTGTGAAGAAATTCTTCGAGTTTAAAGCACATGCCAGCAAGCACTTACTGAAAACCCCCAGGAACTGAAAGCGAAAGAGCGAACTCCCATTCTCGTGGACCGACAGGGAGCCATCCTCAGGTGACCGAACAGTCAAAAATTAACGCGCACAACTCGGACCCCTCCAACTCAAACAGGCAAAGCCGAACTGATCAGTCTTGGAATGACGAGTCAAGATAGAAACAGAGCGTACACGTAACAAAACATCTTCCCTTTGCAACTCCCGTTTTGCCTTCTTACTGTCGCTCACCAATTCGCCAATGTTAAAGGGCCAAAGCAAAACTATGCCGAAATAGAACAACCTCATGTTCAGAAAAACAAACCTGGGACAAATAACCACACAAATAACCCAATAAATAAAATGTGACATGCCGCCAACTATCCAATCTCCTCAGACCCCGCCGATAACCCTTCATAGCCTGAGAAACCAAGAAATCATTCATCAAATCCACATCCCCTGCATCTTAAAATAAAAATCTAAAGCTGCAAGGTGATTATTATTAGTTGCAACAAAAACCCCTTGTGCATATTCCGTGCCTACCACATATAACAAAACCGACAGCCTACCCTCACGAGAAGCAGGACCACCAACCTCCCGTAAAGATGACTCCCATTCCTGCCGGTACTTTGTATAGGCTTAAAGGGTAGAAGGTGCCAAAGACCGGGCTACCTGACTCATGACCCATCTGTGACCGTTGTAACAGGATATAAACAAATCCCAAACCTTAAGATCCTTGCTTAGTTCACGAGTCAAGTGGACGAAATGATGAGGCAATCACACCCCAGCTGTCACCATAAACAAATGCCTACAAAACACCCTACCCATGGGCATGATTCTGCAGGCAAAATTTAATTTGCCCAATAAAGACTGCCACTACACCAACGTAATCGTCTTAGCTAGCCGCCACAACTCCACCTCCTTCCGAATCTTATCCGTAACAACCTGAGGATGCATCAGATTTCAAATTCGTAGCAACAAAACAACTAGCCTCACCAACAAACAGAATCTTAAACCTTAACAAAAAACCCTCCTCAACAAAACAGCCGTCTCCCTTTCAGGGTGTTCACAAAGCCAAGGAAGCATCGCGTCTACGATCACTGAGGACACTCCCTTTACTAACAGGTTCTGGTTTGGGCTGCTTATCCTTTTTTAAATATTTGGAGTAGGAATGGCTGCTGCTGCAGCCCCTACAGTCCTGCCAGTACATGCAACCACTTCCCCACAAGCACTGATCGTTGTTCAACTGCCAGCATATGCCCTTTTTCCCCACTTCTTGCCTCCCCCGGCATCCGCACCTGGAGGGAATCATAACCTTCAACCACTGCACAATCTCTTTCTGATCCCACCACAAAGACGGTCGAACAGCCTTACGCTGACGAAATTGTTTGTCATACATCAGCCATCCCACGCCCTCATAGTTCCTTTGGGCTTTACCGATACTATCCTGATAACAGAATAAAGCTGATTCCTCGATTTTCCTCTTTTTCCACTTTTTTTCTAAGCACCATTCTAACAATAACAATGAAAACATTTCAACATACTCCCCTTCCATATTCCTTAACTTTGTTTCTAAGATGGGCCCCCCAGCAGCAAAATCAGATAAACATTGCACCTTCTTATCCTTACTGACAAGAGGAGCCGCCTCAGCCGATGTATCCCCTACCGAGTCTGAGCTAGCCAGAAACCAGGTAAGTCCCAAACAGCATTAGGCAACTGAGGACCAGTAACACCTGAAGCCTGACCTGGCCCACACAATCAAATAAATTACTTCAAACCTTCCAACACATCCACCCAATTACAACTCCAATCACTCCCAGTCGTACCCTCTAACAACCCAGAACCCACCATTAACCCAGAAAGACATGAAGGAAAAGAAACAGGGAACAAAGTAAGGAGAAAGGAGAGGTCACCAAAGACTCACCAGGCTGGAGGACTGTGCCACTGCCTGCCACGGGTCCCACGCTCCTGGGAAGCAGGCCACTTCCGTGACCTTACAACGTCCTGATACCCTGCAGCAGACGAACGGCATGCAGGTTGAGAGCTGGGGATCACATCCGCGTAGGGACTGAGGTGGTTGAGAGGACCCTGGGTCCATGAACTGGTCTGGCCACACTCCACTCCTTCGCCAGGTGGTGCCGCAGCTGGAACCAGGTCCCCAAATCAATGTCAGCCAGGTCACGAAGAACTGCAAGGTAAGAAAACACACACACACCAATGACTTCAGAGTTTTCTTATATTGCTTTACCATTTCTACAAAATCAGTCATATTCCACCTAGAGGGGAATAATATATGCTGTTATAATAGTCATTAGTAGACTTGCGCATTCGTCTTCGGGCGAAAATGAAAACGAGCACGAAGAGGCCGTTTTTTTGTTCGTTCCGAAGACACGCCGAAGAGAATACAGTGCCGGCAAAACGTAGGAGAAGACGAAGACTCACAACCACGAAGAATCGGGGTGATCGTCTTCGTTTTTGCCGCGCAGCCGCCAAAATTTCAAACAGGAGTGAGCTGATCTCGTCTGTCCAATCAGCTCACTCTTGTGACGTCACGCTAAGGGTCTCGTCCAATGCCTGTGTTGCTGTTTTTTGAATTCTGAAGGCGCCTTTATAAGACCAGAGCTTGCCTGAGAGATCCATTCATTTTTCGCTGTGACTGCTTTGGCAACACTGCTGTGCTGCATCCGAGCGTTACAGAGATTGTTCTGTTCTGTGTGAGACTGGTAAGCCTTTCTCACAGTGTACTTCATCCTCACTTCAGTGCTACTTAATATAATTAATAATAATAATTTGATTAATTTAATTTTTTTTTAATTTAATTTGTCATCAACTGTACTGTAAGTGCTGTTGAGTTGACAGTGCACCCAGTGCCTCAGTGGCACTGGGGTGCCCTTGCCCTGAGCAGGCACTAGTGCCTATTGCCTGTCCTGCTTAAATAAATTAAATAGAATTTATAAATAATAATTTAATAGAATCTGTAATTTAATAGTTCATTATAATATTATATATATATATTTGTCAGTCATATATATATATATACTATAGTATACTAGTGTAGAGTGTACTGTAGACATTCATCTACTAGTGTCTAATTTAAAATCAGTAATATTAATTAATATAATTAATAATTGAATTTATTATAAAATGATATATATATTTGTCAGTTATAGTTAGTAATAGTATACTAGTGTAGAGTGTACTGTAGACATTCAAGACATCTACTAGTGTCTAATCTAAAATCAGTAATATCAATAATTCTATAATTCTTTCTTATCTTAATAGTTAGCTATAAATAAAAGTAATAATATTAATTAATTACTACTAGCGTATAGTTCAGCTAATCTTATTATTACTGGTGCTGCAGCTCTATAGTTTGTGCTTTGTTTTAGCAACAGTAAGAGACCAAGTCAATTTTTCTTAATTAATCTTTCATTTTATTTCATTTGTTTTGCTCACCTCAGTCCATCAGTGAAGTGAACTTGTTGGGCTAGTGAGTGCAGCCACATAAGTGCTGTGTTTTTTTTTGATCAGCAAGCAGTGACGTTAACTGTTTTGCAAAGATTTTCTCATTTATTTTACATTTTATTTCAATTTTATTAAAAGTACCCTTAGTGTTTTGCTCACCTCAGTCCATCAGTGAAGTGAACTTGTTGGGCGAGTGAGTGCAGCAAGCAGTGAAGCTAACTGTTTTGCTGTGACATTTTATTTTATTTCTAATTCTTTTCAAGAAAAATTGACTGTGACGAGCTGTACTAAGCAAAGCTTCAAACTACTAGCTGTAGTACTAAAATAATTCTAATCTTCTTTAATCTTAATCTATAATATATTATAAATAATATATAACAATATAAATTCTAATTCATAATCTATAATATAAGTAATTCTAATTCTAAATTCTAATTCATAATCTATATTCTTCTATCTATAATACATAATATATAAGTAAATTATTTCTAATCTATTAATATTATATAACTTAATATTAATTAATAAATCATATACTGAATCTGATTTAACCTCACTTTAGCTTAGTGGGTTTGAGAGCGTCTGCCTAGAGGTAGACTTATAGTAAGGAAATATAGCTTTAGGCTAGCATAGTAGTAGGCTAAGCTCTTAGGCCCGTGTAAATTCAAATTAAAAATAAAATACTGCTAGTTATTAAATGGTTAATCTTGAGTTAATAATTTAAATAACTTTAGCACTTTGGCAGATTGCACACAGCACAGTGCTGTAGTGCATAGTTTTACTTTTTAAGCAGTAGCACTGAAGAGAACTTCCTCTAATTTTTTTGTCTTTAATTCGTTTTTCCTTTTTTTTATTTTTATTTTTTTATTTTTATTTTTTTATAGTTTTTTAAACACTACACTACACTACACTACACACACACAACACAAAATTTGAAATGGATCCTCCCTTTGGGACTAAGGAGGGACAAGCTCCATCTACCACCACCACCAGCAGCAGCACCAGCACCACCACCAGTTCTAAGATGCAGCCTTTGCGTCAGTCTAGTCGGCCAAGTAGGCCAAGCTCTCGCTTATCATTTGGGGAAGCATTGCTTGAAGGATCATCACGTAAATAAAGGCACCAAAAGCAGGCAGTAGTAGTGCGGCTAGGCCCACAAGCTCTATGGATTTTTACGGAAAGCCTAAAGCACCAGAAGCACGTTAAAGGGTAGCACAAGTAGTACCAGCCCAGTGACTAAAAAGAAGTGCCTTTTGCCCCAAGCAGCATCTTCCCCATCCACAAGCAGCATGCAAGGTACCAAGCAGAGCCAAATTAGCAGCAAGACTCAGAGGGGTCCCAAACCAAAGCGATCTCATTCCTTTGTCGGGAAAACCACCACCACCACCACCCCCACCTCTACCGCCTCTACCACCACTAGTGCTGCGCCTACTGTTCCCACTGGTACCGCCACGCCATGTCCTCCTAGTACCCCTAGCAAGCCACCAAGTCCTTACAAAATTTTTGTAAAGACAGTTAGAGAGAGGGCTACACATAGTGGAACTCCACCTAGCGAGGTAGCAGAGGAGCCTGAGACTGAGAGGCCAAGTGCAGAGTCTATTCTTCCTGCTCGCACTACTACTAGTCACGAGTCTCACGACGATATAAGTCTTAGCTCCAGCCTAGCAGGAATTCCATTCGATCTGGCTAATGAAGAGCTAGACTATGAGCCAGAGGAAGTAGAGGAGATGAGTGGTCAGGAATCAGATTCCTCAGGGAGCAGTGTCCAAATGACTAGTGCACAATTTTCCCCTGAGCATCCACCTTCTCCGCTACGATCATCACCATCACCACCACCAGCAGCAGCAGCAGCAAAACCTAGCAAATCTAAAGCAATTAGCAGTCCCACTATGGCCAGTACTGTTACCACCAGTCCCACCACCACTAGTTCTGCCTCTGTTCATCCACCCCGAGCAGTAGGAGCAGCACCCAAGGCACACTCCAAGGCTATGCGCACCCCAATTTGGGAGCACTTTGAAAATGTTGAAGAAGGATGCTATGGAAAGTGCAAACATTGTGGGAAGCTAATAAGCAGAGGGAAAGTGTCTGGCCATTTTACCAGTGCTAGCATGAAGCATCACCTCAGCACTCAACACAATGCTGTGCTATTGGGGAAAGATGCAGAAGTAAAACTTAGTGCAGGCAGCATAGCTGGTGGCCGTGGAAAACCCCCAACAGCTTCTTCTTCTGAGCCAATAGCAGCAGCAGCAGCAACTAGTGCTGGCAGCCAGAGACCAAGGCAGGTTGGAGCACTGCATGTCCAGCCCACCCTGGAACAATGCCCAATGCCCAAACAGCAGGCCAATAAAGTAACGCGACTGATTGGTCAGTTCATTGCTGTTGGAGGGGCATCCTTCTCTATGATCGAAGGGGAGCCTTTCAAACAATTGATGGCGGCTGTGGCTCCACAATATAAAGTTCCGTCACTTTCCACTTTCAGCAGGAACATTGTCCCCTCATTGTATCGGTCCTGTGTTGCAGCAGTGAAAGAGGAGCTTTCCAAGGCTGCTGGTCAGTCTGTTCATTTCACTACAGATTTGTGGAGTGCACCTAGCGGCCAGCATACCTTTCTTTCTTAGACAGCACACTGGTGGCAGCCCGGTGTGTCTAAGGAAGCTGCTGCAGCAGGCTACCGATCTTTCCTTCTCCGTGCAGAAGTGATGGATGAAAAGCACACTTCCCAAAATATTCTGCATGCAATGAGGAAAATGTTTAGCCTTTGGGTGGGAGCAGAGGCGGGCACCAATGTTGAAGTTGGTTTTGTGGTAACTGACGGAGGTGCCAATATGGTGAAAGCGCTGCGAGATGGTCATATTGTTGGTGTGCGCTGTGCAGCCCACATCATCCATTTAACTAACTGTGGTAGCAGTAGTTCTGTCCCGCTGCAGAAAGATCGGTGGGCACCAGTGTGGTGCCAGCGCCTATTCTCTGCCAGTTCGCTTCCTGGCTACTGTCATGCCTCAAAGGTCCCTAATTGACTGTAAGGGCAGTTTCTCCCCACTGGCTGCCTCTGTTTGCGGTGTGGCAACGCCTGCTACCTCCGCCAGTGTAGCCAGCTTACGCTAGGGCCTTGTGTCTGAGCTCTGCAAGTCCGCTCCCAAATGCAAAGGGCTGACAGTGTTTAGATGCTTTGCTCTGGGGTGGAACAGGTGAGCGGGTCGCTAATTGCCCACTCATTCGCCTTTCCCAATTCTGCTGCTGCTGCTGGTGGTGCCAGCGTCTCTTCAATGCCAGTTCGCTTCCTGGCTAGTGTCATGCCTCAAATATCCCTAATTGTAAGGGCAGTTTCTCCCCCCTGGCTGCCTCTGTTTGCGGTGTGGCAACGCCTGCTACCTCCGCCGGAGTGGCCAGCTTACGCTAGGGCCTTGTGTCTGAGCTCTGGAAGTCTGCTGCCAAACGTCTAAGACTGACAGTGTTTGGGTGCTTTGCCCTGGGGTGAAACAGGTGAGCGGGTCGTCAATTGCCCACTCATTCGCCTTTCCCAATGCTGCTGTTGCTGCTGGTGGTGCCAGCGTCTTTTCTCTGCCAGTTCGCTTCCTGGCTAGTGTCATGCCTCAAATGTCCCTTATTGTAAGGGCAGTTTCTCCCCCCTGGCTGCCTCTGTTTGCGGTGTGGCAATGCTTGCTACCTCCGCCGGAGTGGCCAGCTTACGCTAGGGCCTAGTGTCTGAGCTCTGGAAGTCTGCTGCCAAACGTCTAAGACTGACAGTGTTTGGGTGCTTTGCCCTGGGGTGGAACAGGTGAGCGGGTCGTCAATTGCCCACTCATTCGCCTTTCCCAATGCTGCTGCTGCTGCTGCTGGTGGTGCCAGTGTCTCTTCAATGCCAGTTCCCTTCCTGGCTAGTGTCATGCCTTAAATGTCCCTAATGTTAAGGGCAGTTTCTCCCCCCTGGCTGCGTCTGTTTGCGGTGTGGCAACGCCTGCTACCTCCGCCGGTGTAGCCAGCTTACGCTAGGGACTAGTGTCTGAGTTCCGTAAGTCCGCTCCCAAACGCCAAGGGCTGACAGTGTTTAGATGCTGTGCTCTCGGGTGAAACAGGTGAGCGGGTCGCCAATTGCCCACTCATTCGCCTTTCCCAATGCTGCTGCTGCTGGTGCCAGAGTCTCTTCTCTGCCAGTTCGCTTCCTGGCTAGTGTCATGCCTCAAATGTCCCTAATTGTAAGGGCAGTTTCTCCCCCCTGGCTGCCTCTGTTTGCGGTGTGGCAACACCTGCTACCTCCGCCGGAGTGGCCACCTTACGCTAGGACCTAGTGTCTGAGCTCTGGAAGTCTGCTGCCAAACGTCTAAGACTGACAGTGTTTGGGTGCTTTGCCCTGGGATGAAACAGGTGAGTGGGTCGCCAATTGCCCACTCATTCGCCTTTCCCAATGCTGCTGCTGCTGCTGGTGGTGCCAGCGTCTCTTCAGTGCCAGTTCCCTTCCTGGCTAGTGTCATGCCTTAAATGTCCCTAATGTTAAGGGCAGTTTCTCCCTCCTGGCTGCATCTGCTTGCGGTGTGGCAACGCCTGCTACCTCCGCCGGTGTAGCCAGCTTACGCTAGGGCCTTGTGTCTGAGCTCTGGAAGTCCGCTGCCAAACGTGTAGGACTGACAGTTGTTTGGATGCTTTGCCCTGGGTGAAACAGGTGAGTGGGTCGCCAATTGCCCACTCATTCGCCTTTCCCATTTTTCAATGCTGCTGGTAAATAGTAGAAATATATTCAGACATAAAATGAAAAATGCCCTGTGTGACGGATCGTCCTGTGCCCCAGACTAGACACATCCGCCCGTCATCTCCTTCCCTCTCCCAGTAAGCAGACACGCTGTGGCTGTCCGAAGAAAGCAGTCACAGACCAGCTCTTCCCTCAATCATGAGACAGGACTTCATGCTTTGAGGTTAAAACAGAACTCTCTTTATTACAAACACACAGAACTTATATACAATCTCCATTCACTGTGCACCGAACCCAACCCCCAATCCTATCAGCCACATCCCCTCACAAATCCCATCAGCCACATCCCCTCACAAATCCCATCGGTATACAGGGGATGTATCAAGTGAGGGGATTAAGGGATACAATAGGTTCCCCCACCTGTGTTATCCCCCTGTAGTGCGGGTGCCGTCTGGGCAGACAGGGCTGTGCTGGCTGATTAAGAGCCCCAGCCAGATTATAGGATCGTCTCTTTGAAGGCTGGAGCTGCAGCCACATTCAAACAGGGTACACATAAATATAAAAAGACAGGGTTCTTCACATTACTCCCCTCTTGTGCAAACGTCCGGCAGACACAGCCAGATCCCTAACGGATCGTCTTGGGGATGACCGGGCCTCTACTGTCTCTAGTCCTGCGGGGTAGGGAGAGCGGGCGTGCGGCCTCTGGGGCACCCTGGCAGCCCCATGTCAGTCACCCAGGCTCCTAGGCCTGGCCCGTAGTCAAAGGGTAAGAGGCCAGCCCAGTGGGCAGCCCTCTTTAGTCTCCTCTGCAAGCATGGGAGACCTTACTCCAGGGCTTCCTTTCCCCTCTGGGCCCTCAGCCCAGACTCAGCTCCCTCCCAACCTGATGGAACCCTCCCATGGTTACCCTGACTACGGGCTTGTCCTGAGTCAGCTCCACATTCCCTCACCCAAACAACAAGAGCCCACTCCAAAGCAGCAGCAGTTTTACTTACCCCTACCTGGCTCTGCGAGCTGGGGCTCGTTTTGCCCACTTGACCATGCGGCTGGGGAGGAGTGCCGGTTACCCTTCCTCCCATAATTGGTGACGGCCGCTGGGGAGGGTCGCCGCCTGCGCCCCCTCCTGGATGCTCGTGCTGGGGAGAGCCAGATAATGGGGGTGTAAGCAGTGCAGGGCAGAGGTCGGCGACTCTCTGCCCGGTTGCCAGTGCTTCTGCTGGTGCAGGGAACGGTGCTGGGCAGAGAACAGCGTCACTCTGCCCTGTGGCCAGCTCTTCCGCTGGTGGTTGCCTGTTAGCAGGTGGGGACCCTTCGCTGTGGGGCGGGCAGAGGCCAGCAGCACTCTGCCCTGTTGCCGGCGTTTCAGCAAGAGCGAGGATTGCTGGTGCAGGACAGAGGTCAGCGACGCTCTGCCCGGTTGCCAGTGCTTCTGCTGGTGCAGGGAACGGTGCTGGGCAGAGAACAGCGTCACTCTGCCCTGTGGCCAGCTCTTCCGCTGGTGGTTCCCTCCTAGCAGGTGGGGACCCTTCGCTGCGGGGCGGGCAGAAGCCAGAAGCACTCTGCCCTGTTGCCGGCGTTTCAGCCAGAGCGAGGATTGCTGGTGCAGGACAGAGGTCAGCGACTCTCTCTCCGGGTGCCAGCACTTCTGGCAATTCTTTCCAATTTGAAAAATGCACACGTCCCAAATGTGGCCTTTTAGCCCCAAAAAACCCATGCATGGGGGGTATCTAGGGAGACCACACGTCCCGGATTTATATAATATTGTGTTATTTTACGGTGATGATGCTGGAACACGTGAGAAACAGGAGGGAAAAACCTTTCATACTTCCTGCAGCTCTAATGTGGGTCTTCCTCTCTCCCTCCTCTCCAAGATGCAATTCCTTTTTCCACTTAAGGCATGGGATTAAATCCCCTTTTGCCTTGCCCATTCTCCCCCTACTCTCCTCCCATTCCCTGCCTCCAAACATGCTTTCCCTAAAAAACTAGAAAAACCGGTTTTGGCCATGCTTACAGTAGTGACCAGATAGAACTGGTCACTACCTGTTTCCGGGACAGTAAAGGCCACTTCTTTTGTTTGAAATTAACCCTTCCAGTGCTGGAGACTGCCACTTACCCAGGGAATATCTACTAAATGGGGAATCTCAGAGTTTATAATATAGGGAGTTATGGGCGCAAAAGCACAAATAGCGCCAATAAATGTACCTCATTTTTCATGTCCATAACATATTGTTATTGATTTTTTGTCCAATTTTGGTATGTTACTTACTTTTAATAAAATTGTGGTTAACACACCAAAATTGGACTCATTTATGCCTCTCTTTTACTTACTCCCTGTAGTTCAGGTATAGATCAAATAAACAACACATGAAACAGCACTTGCATGTATAGATCAACTGAACAAGACATACAAACCCTATATTTGCAGGTATACATAAATAATGTTTGGCTTTGCATGTATAGATCAATTGAAATTCACATGTGAACTCAGCACTGAAGGTATAGATCAAATAAACAGAATCAGACATATAAATACTGTATTTACAGGTATACAATAATAATGTATGGAAACATAGCATTGGGGTATAGATCAACAGAACACATAAACCCAGCATTGCAGGTATAGATCAACTGAAAATCACATGTAAACTCAGCACTGGGGGTATAGATCAAATTATCAACACATGGAAACAGCACTACAGGTATTGATCAATTGAATAAGACATATAAACCCTGCATTTGCAGGTATACATGAATAATGTATGGAAACAAAGCATAACAGATATGGATAAACAGAATAACACACAAAGCCAGCTTTGCAGGTATAGATCAATTGGAATTCACAAAAAACTCAACATTAAAGGTGAAGATAAAACCCCCTAGATTACAGGAATAGATCACAGGTTGCACACCCCAAAGCCAGCCCTGGTGTCCGCAATGCCCACATAGAACCTGACCAGCACCCAAATTACACACATAGGACTTGCCATCTTTGTCCCCAAACAGCCCGGCCTGCTATGCTTTGTCCCATAAACACACTACCTGTGCCATCTTTGTCCCATACACACTTAAGAGACGGTCAAGCCATGGCTTGAGAAAAATCCTATTGGGTTCAGACGTCGCCACTCGTGTGGAAATAAAACTGCACTGATTTACTCACTATCTACACCCTCTCCTCCCCTTCTCACTAGCTACTCCCTCCCCCCGTTCCTCACTAGCTACCCTCTCCCCCTTCTCACTATCTACCCTTTCCCCATCTTCTCGTTATCCCCCTTTGTAGTTCACTTACCTTGTAAGTCCTGCGGTGAGAGCACGAGGGCTCTGTGTCGCTACTCTGCCACTGTTCGCGACCAAGCTAGAGGTGGAGAGCGACCTCCGCATCAATCAGTGTTCCCTCAGCTTTACGGCGTTTCAATTGGGGAGGCACACAGGGGGCACAGCATGATATAGGTCGGCCATGGCCCCCTCTGCCCCCCCCGCCGACGTCACTGTGACATATACCTGGACCTGTAAATACGTACTTGAAATAAAATGTGTGTGAAAAAAAACCGCAAAAACATTATCATGTTGGAATACTGCCCTGCGGCCCAGTCTCTGAAGGGAGGGGATCATGCTCTGCATCAGTATGTCACAGTACATGTTGGCATTCATGGTTCCCTCAATGAACTGTAGCTCCCCAACACTCATGCAGGCACAGACCATGACACTCCCACCACCATGCTTGACTGTAGGCAAGCCACACTTGTCTTTGTACTCCTCACCTGGCTGCTGCGACACACTCTTGACACCAGGGCCGGCCTTAGGGGTGTGTGACCTGTGTGGCCGCACATGGTGCCATAGCAACAGGGGCACCGTCCGGGACTTAAATGAAAACATCTTTTTTTTTTGTAACTTCATTTAACATCCTCCATGTTAAATAAAGTTAAACAAAAAAAATGGTGTTTTCATTTAAGTCCCAGGCAGGGGCGCCGAACGGTTGCTCATGAAGTTTTCAGCAACCGCTCGGCGCCCCTCACTCTCTGTGACTCCATTGCGGTGCCGGCGTTTCATGCTGAGCGCCGGAATTATTCTGGCGCTCAGCTGTGAAGCGTGCACCGCGGCAGAGCGGGAAGACGGACGCCTCCCGCTCCCACTGCAGGATTTCAGCAACAAGGTGTAGACAAGGGGGTAGATAGTGATAAGGGGCAGGGGAGGTAGATAGTTATAAGGGGCAGGGGGGAAAGGCAGTGAGAAGGGGCAGAGGGGGGAAGGCAGTGAGAAGGGGCAGAGGGGGGAGATTTTTTTGGGGGATGGGGGGGCACCAGAGGAGTAGTCCACACAGGGCGCCAGAACACTTAAGGTCGGATCTGCTTGACACCATCTGAGCTAAATAAGTTTATCTTGGTCTCATCGGACTACAGGACATGGTTCCAGTAATCTATGTCCTTTGTCTGCTTGTCTTCAGCAAACTGCAGGCTTTCTTGTGCATCATCTTTAGAAGAGGCTTCCTTCCTTCTGAGCACTGACAGGCTGACCCCCCACCTCTTCAACCTCTGCAGCAATATTGGCAGCACTCATACGTCTATTTCCCAATGACAACATCTGGATATGACGCTGAGCACGTGCACTCAACTTTTTTTTTTTATCGACCATGGCGGGGCCTGTTCTGAGTTGAACCTGTCCTATGAAACTGCTGTATGGTCTTGCCCACCGTGCTACAGCTCAGTTTCAGGGTATTTTTTATAGCCTAGGCGACCTTTATGAAGAGCAACAATTCTTTTTTCAGATCCTCAGAGAGTTCTTTGCCATGAGGTGCCATGGTGAACTTCCAGTGACCAGTATGAGAGAGTGTTAGAGCGATAACACCAAAATTAACACACCTGCTCCCCATTCACACTTGAGACCTTGTATCACTAATGAGTCACATGACACCAGGGAGGGGAAATGACTAATTGGGCCCAATTTGGCCATTTCCACTTAGGGGTGTACTCACTTTTGTTGCCAAGGTTTAGACATTAATGGCTGTGTGTTGAGTTATTTTGAGCGGACAGCAAATTTACACTGTTATACAGGCTGTACACTCACTACTTTACATTGTAGCAGAGTGTCATTTCTTCAGTGTTGTCACATGAAAAGATATAACATAGTTACAAAAATGTGAGGGGTGTGAAATACTATATTTACACACACACACATTGAGTGTATATGTAGCTTTTTATAATTGCCCCCCCTACTTTGGTCCCTGTCCCCCCATGTGCCCCCCTAAATATGAAAGCTCGAGATGCCACTGGTGATGTGAGGCTTGCTTCATTCCATGAAGCTCCCACCACACAGTTTTTGTGCTGATATTGTTACTAAATGCTTCCAATAATACCACTTACAGCTGACCGTGGAATATGTAGCAGGGATGAAATTTCATAACCCTTATTGCAAAGGTGGCATCCTATCACAGGACCAAGCTTGAATTCACTAAGCTCTTCAGAACGACCCATTTTTTCACAAATGTTTCTAAATGCAGTTTGCATGGGCTTGATTTTATACACCTGTGGCAGTGGGTCTGATTGAAACATCTGAATTCAATAATTTAGAGTTGCGTCCCAATACTTTTGTAGTAAGTGTGTATAATTTGTGCAAGTGTGTTTACATATGTGTGTCAGAGTTTATGTTGGAAGGGGGGGGCAAGAGAGAAAAAAGACACAGACAATTGTTTGGGGGCAATTATGGCACAGGCCAGCTATTTTCCCACCAGAGCCCTGTGGTTTCCAGTTACGCCCCTGGGTAATACATTCAATCTACAGAACTGGTGAAATGGTTTAGAGGGTCCGGTTAAGCATCTATTTCCATATTCTTTTTCCAAGTAATTCACTAACAAAAACCCCAGAACAATCCATTAAAAAAAGCAGAGGACTCTATTGAGATAGTAACACCGCTACTCTTGGCCTCAGGGCTAATTTCAAAAGATATACTGGGAGAGGCATAACCTTAAACACCTTGCTCAACTGAGGAAGACAAACATGATCTGAAAAAATCTTCAAAGAGACAAAGTGTCCTGGGAATTTTAAAGGCAGCTTGTTCACAAAAGTTTAGGAAACAATGCCAGTATTCAGTCATGTATATGTCATGTATATGTTCACGTAGATATGTTTTCTGTTCCTTTTC
Source organism: Spea bombifrons (assembly GCF_027358695.1). Classification (NCBI taxonomy): domain Eukaryota; kingdom Metazoa; phylum Chordata; class Amphibia; order Anura; family Pelobatidae; genus Spea; species Spea bombifrons. The sequence continues at coordinate 34,372,207 of NC_071090.1, read as the reverse complement.
AATAAACGAGAAATTCAGGGAATGGGCACAACAACAAACATCTTACATATCAATTTATTGTAAATAATGAATTAAAAAATGATACTAAATATTCAATTAATCTCAAAAAAGGGTAGCAAATTACTCCAATTAATAAATCCTAAGATATTTGAACTTTCTCAGAAGTACTCCGAGAGTTATGTGAATGTAAGGTATTAAAATGATTAGCTGGCAAAAATGAATACAGCTACATTACTCGGAAGAAGAACATTATATTTGTATGCACGGGGTGGTCCAAAAGTGGTTGACAATATAGCTGCTTATACGTGCTTTTACATGGGACATCTGTTCACTAGGCAGAACCTAAAAGATTCTGTTGTTCTGTAGTGACTGGAGTAACAGGAGAGTTGTAGCTCTACCAAGGAGTACAATGATGATGAACATACCTGGGAACTTCTGGGCCGCTGCCCGCTGACGTTAATGGGAGTTCCTGCTGATGTCGAGGGAGTTCCCGCTGACATTGGGGGCATTCCCGCCGACGGTAGCGAGGAAACATTCCCATTTAAAGGGTAAATGGGTGGGGATGATGAGTGAACATTTAATAGGTGACACATGCTAGTTAAATCCAAAGTAGCAGACTCGGCTTAAGGCAGTATTTGGGATAGCAGGTTTATTATAAAATGTTTTTTTTTTATTCTTTTGTGGAGCATACAGGGAGGGTGAGAATGGAGGCACTGGACAATTTACCAAAATGTTGTTTTCACCTTATGCACTGACAAGGCTAAAAGTATTCTTTTATATTTTAACATTGAGTGGGACCTTTCTAACACAGTCAAGAAAACAATTCATTCAGGTATTTTGTCATCATCTGGCTATTAGTGATATGTTTTCACTTTTTGCGATTCTCAGCCATGTTTGGTCGTTATGAAATAACAAAGGTAATTAGTGACAGAGCTATGAGCTAGAGTTGTGGGGAAAAAAACAATTGTAGCAAAGATATACTTCCCAAAACGTTTGTTTCACAGATGGTGTAAGTTCTCAAGAATCCTAGGTAGCTGAAAGAAAAAAGGAAAAAAAAAACAAGTAACTTTATGGTGTAGTATGCACAATAACAAGTGGTATATGTGATAGCGTATAGGTGAGACTCTTACACTTTGCAGGTCAATGTCTGGCCTCTTTGTATTTCATTTCTTTACAATGCAACTTGCAGGTGTTCCTGACAGCGTGCATGAAACCATATTATGTAAACACATAACATGCCATACCAAAAATGTAATTTATATGCTCACCTGTCCATGTGTGTTACAATACATAGGAAGAACCACAAGATCTTTGCACACGAGAATAGATAACATTTCCGAAATATCCGAAAAATTATGACAAACACAGCGTATCAACCCATTTTATAAAATATCACAATAGTGAACCTATTTAGCACAGTTAATTCCATATAGGGTTTTTTGACATCCCATTCTAATTACTTATACATTGATATGTAGTTGTTCCCTCCTTTGGAGCTATGATAACTTCCACTCTTCTGGAAAGGCTTTCCACAAGATTTTGGAGTGTTTCTGGGGGAAATTTTGCCCATTCATCCAGTAGAGCATTTGTGAGGTCAGGCACTAATCTTGGATGAGAAGGCCTGGCTCGCAAGTTGTCAGATAGGTCAGGCCTTTGTGCATGCCAGTCAAGTTCTTCCACAGCAAACTCATCAAACCATACCTTTACCGACCTTGCTTTGTGCAATGGGGCACAGTTATGCTGGAATAGAAAAGTGCCTTCCTCAAAGTTGGAAGCATAGCACTGTTTAAAATGTCTTATTGTGCTGAAGCATTAAAAATTACCTTAACTGGAATTAAGGGGCCTAGCCCAACCCGTGAAAAACAGCCCCAAAGCTTTATTTCTCCTCCACCAAACTTTACAGTTGGCGCAATACAGTCAAGTAGGTAATGTTTCCTGACATCTGACACACCCATACTACCAAACATAGAAGCATGATTTGTCACTCCACAGAACACATTTTCACTGATCCAGAGTCCAGTTGCGGTGTGCTTTACACCACTCGATCCAACGCTTGACATTGTACTTGGTGATGCGAGGCTTGCATATAGCTGCTTAGGCATGATAACACATTCTATGAAGCTCCCTTCACACAGTTTTTGTGCTATTAATACCAGTGGAAGTTCAGAACTTTGTGATCCCGCTTTGTGACTTTACATGGTCTTTCGGTTTGTGGCGGAGTTACTGTTGTTCCTAAATGCTTACATTTTCCAATAATACCACTTACAGTTGACCGTGGAATATTTAGCAGGGATGAAATTTCATAAACTGACTTATTGCAAAGGTGCCATCCTATCACAGGACCACGCTTGAATTCATTGAGCTCTTCAGACCCATTTTTTTCACAAATGTTTGTAAATGCAGACTGCATTACTATATGCTTGATTGTATACACATGTGGCAATGGGTCTGATTGAAACACCTGAATTCAATAATAAAGAGTTCCCAATACTCTTAATTACTTTTGTCCATATAGTGTAGCCTTTACACTTTATTGAATTGCCTTACGTTCTAGATGATGCCATTTAAGTTAAATAAGCACATATCCATTTCTGGTTTTCCTTCAGAAGTATCTGCTAACATAGTGTTCAAGGGTCCTTCAATATATATTATACAATTTAAGATTTAAAAAAAAGTAAAATTTACTTATGGGCAATGGCACTGGTGTTAAAAAAAGTGTCTTCATTTTTTCCAAGGGCAGTTTTATTCTTTTTATGATTCAAAAACTGTGGAAATGCAAAAATGTTTCACAAAGCTTCATGCTTCAAAGATCAGAACATTTTAATGTGTTCTTCGATTTTTAAGTAGTTGTCAGTTAAAATGTAATTTATTGGATTTCTATTTTAATCTATATTGTAAATTACACTTGTTTCTGAATTATATAGATCATTGAAAAACTGTGTGTAACTGGAATTTTAGGTAATGTCTATCCAGTGTTAGCATATTAGTGCACTATACAGTATATCTTTTCTCATTTGCCAATCAGGCTTCTGGTCATCTAAAATGTCACATTTTTTATGAATTGACTTTTTACACTTTTTTGGTTGTATCTATTAATTGTGCTCCTTTATACTGTTAGGTAAGAATGGCCTTATTTAATATCAAGGCAACTGTGGACATAAAGCACCCTGACACAAAAACTAATGTGAAACTTGTTATAAGTGGGATATAGACCTGAAATGGATATAAATGAGGAGCGTGTTCAATGAACACATGTTGCCTGCCTATCTATAATATCACCCTCTAGTCATGTATTGCCAATGGCACTGCTTTGTACTGCTGCTTGGTATATTGTACACTGTGATACATATCTATGTGTTCGAACTATATTTTATATGTGACTAATGACTATTATAACAGCATATATTATTCCCCTCTAGGTGGAATATGACTATGATTTTGTAGAAATGGTAAATCAATATAAGAAAACCCTGAAGTCATTGGTGTGTGTGTTTTCTTACCTCGCAGTTCTTCGTGACCTGGCTGACATTGATTTGGGGACCTGGTTCCAGCTGCAGCACCACCTGGCGAAGGAGTGGAGTGTGGCCAGACCAGTTCATGGACCCAGGGTCCTCCCAACCACCTCAGCCCCTACGCGGATGTGATCCCCAGCTCTCAACCTGCATGCCGTTCGTCTGCTGCAGGGTATCAGGACGTCGTAAGGTCACGGAAGCGGCCTGCTTCCCAGGAGCGTGGGACCCGTGGCAGGCAGTGGCACAGTCCTCCAGCCTGGTGAGTCTTTGGTGACCTCTCCTTTCTCCTTACTTTGTTCCCTGTTTCTTTTCCTTCATCTCTTTCTGGGTTAATGGTGGGTTCTGGGTTGTTAGAGGGTACGACTGGGAGTGATTGGAGTTATAATTGGGTGGATGTGTTGGAAGGTTTGAAGTAATTTATTTGATTGTGTGGGCCAGGTCAGGCTTCAGGTGTTACTGATCCTCAGTTGCCTAATGCTGTTTGGGACTTACCTGGTTTCTGGCTAGCTCAGACTCGGTAGGGGATACATCGGCTGAGGCGGCTCCTCTTGTCAGTAAGGATAAGAAGGTGCAATGTTTATCTGATTTTGCTGCTGGGGGGCCCATCTTAGAAACAAAGTTAAGGAATATGGAAGGGGAGTATGTTGAAATGTTTTCATTGTTATTGTTAGAATGGTGCTTAGAAAAAAAGTGGAAAAAGAGGAAAATCGAGGAATCGGCTTTATTCTGTTATCAGGATAGTATCGGTAAAGCCCAAAGGAACTATGAGGGCGTTGGATGGCTGATGTATGACAAACAATTTCGTCAGCGTAAGGCTGTTCGACCGTCTTTGTGGTGGGATCAGAAAGAGATTGTGCAGTGGTTGAAGGTTATGATTCCCTCCAGGTCCGGATGCCGGGGGCGGCAAGAAGTGGGAAAAAAGGGCATATGCTGGCAGTTGAACAACGATCAGTGCTTGTGGGGAAGTGGTTGCATGTACTGGCAGGACTGTAGGGGCTGCAGCAGCAGCCATTCCTACTCCAAATATTTAAAAAAGGATAAGCAGCCCAAACCAGAACCTATTAGTAAAGGGAGTGTCCTCAGTGATCGTAGACGCGATGCTTCCTTGGCTTTGTGAACACCCTGAAAGGGAGACGGCTGTTTTGTTGAGGAGGGTTTTTTGTTAAGGTTTAAGATTCTGTTTGTTGGTGAGGCTAGTTGTTTTGTTGCTACGAATTTGAAATCTGATGCATCCTCAGGTTGTTACGGATAAGATTCGGAAGGAGGTGGAGGTGGATAGCTAAGACGATTACGTTGGTGTAGTGGCAGTCTTTATTGGGCAAATTAAATTTTGCCTGCAGAATCATGCCCATGGGTAGGGTGTTTTGTAGGCATTTGTTTATGGGGACAACTGGGGTGTGATTGCCTCATCATTTCGTCCACTTGACTCGTGAACTAAGCAAGGATCTTAAGGTTTGGGATTTGTTTATATCCTGTTACAACGGTCACAGATGGGTCATGAGTCAGGTAGCCCGGTCTTTGGCACCTTCTACCCTTTAAGCCTATACAAAGTACCGGCAGGAATGGGAGTCATCTTTACGGGAGGTTGGTGGTCCTGCTTCTCGTGAGGGTAGGCTGTCGGTTTTGTTATATGTGGTAGGCACAGAATTTGCACAAGGGGTTTTTGTTGCAACTAATAATAATCACCTTGCAGCTTTAGCTTTTTATTTTAAGATGCAGGGGATGTGGATTTGATGAATGATTTCTTGGTTTCTCAGGCTATGAAGGGTTATCGGCGGGGTCTGAGGAGATTGGATAGTTGGCGGCATGTCACATTTTATTTATTGGGTTATTTGTGTGGTTATTTGTCCCAGGTTTGTTTTTCTGAATATGAGGTTGTTCTATTTCGGCATAGTTCTGCTTTGGCCTTTTTTGGCCCTTTAACATTGGTGAGTGACAGTAAGAAGGCAAAACGGGGGTTGCAAAGGGAAGATGTTTTGGTACGTGTACGCTCTGTTTCTATCTTGACTCGTCATTCCAAGACTGATCAGTTCGGCTTTGCCTGTTTTAGTTGGAGGGGTCCGAGTTGTTCGCGTTCATTTTTGACTGTTCGGTCACCTGAGGATGGCTCCCTGTCGGTCCACGAGAATGGGAGTTCGGTCTTTCGCTTTCAGTTCCTGGTGGTTTTCAGTAAGTGCTTGCTGGCATGTGCTTTAAACTCGAAGAATTTCTTCACACATCCGGATTGGTGCCACCACCCAGGCGGCTATGTGGGGACTGGGTAAGGAAACTATAAGGCGCATAGGGAGATGGGAGTCAGGGGGTTTTCAGAGCTATACCTTGTATGATGTGTTTGTTTTCTGTAGTGTTCATCTTGCTTGGTACTGCCTAGTGTGGATCCTAGGCCATTCTTATGTTTACTGGGCGGAGCGTAGGGCTGGTATTCATCCTCATGGACTTGGTAGTGAAACACACACATATTGAGTCTGATCCGATGGGTTTGTTTGCCCGGGATGGTGTTCATTTGAATTTTGTAGGTATGGACCTATGGTGTCTTGAGGAGGGGCAGGATTGGAGCGGGCAGTTGCTGTGTTTTAAACAAGTTGTTGTCTGAAAAGATTGAATAAAATGACATTTGATAAATAACTGTCTCGGTCTTTCCTAAATCCAATCCTGCGTGTGTCTTATGCATTATTGTGGGTATGGGAAATTGGAGGTGGTGTGAACCTCCTGGGTATGGGAAATGCAAGTGTCATATGCAGTCCTTGAACAACATACCGTATTTGTCCGAACATAGGCCGCACCTTTTCCCCCCCACTTTAAGTCTATATTGCGGCCTATGTTCGTGGTTTAGTGCAGGAATGCGCAATTCGTATAGCCCGACGCCCGGGACATGCAGTTCAGGGCGCCGGACAGGCAGCAGGGTTAGGATCCAGATCCCCCGCAGCGATGCAGGGGACCTGGATCCTACTTTCCGGCAGCCGTGGACATCTACGCGATGCCTGAGACAACCTCACCTGCCAGCACTTCCCACGGAGGGGTGCCAGCAAGAGAGATTGTTAAAGTACATTGTGCAGACGTGCCGGCAGCGGAGGTTGATTACGCTCGCATCGCCGCGATGTACTTTAACAACCGGAAGTTGTCCGTCGGTCCCGCTAGACACCAGGGAGACTGCATTGGTAAGTCGGGGGGCCATATCTAGGGAGCAGAGTGGCAGCATATCTCGGGGGGGGCAGAGTGACAGCATATCTCGGGGGGGCAGAGTGACAGCATATCTCGAGGGGGGCAGAGTTACAGCATATTTGGGGAGCACAGTGGCAGCATATCTGGGGGGGCAGAGTGGCAGCATATCTGTGGGGGGGCAGAGTGACATATCTGGGGGATCAGAGTGACAAATCTGCTGGAGCAGAGTGACAAATCTGCTGGAGCAGAGTGGCATATCTGGGGGCAGAGGGGCATATCTATAAGTAAGGTGCATTAAATTGGCAATTGGTTTTCTGTTTGTATGTAACATATGTTGACTAACTGTTAGTTAGAATACTGTTTTACTATTCCACTAATGTGTATTTTTTGTAAAAATCTAAATTTTTCTTTAACCCCTAACGACCTTTGATGGTTCAGGGCCGCCACGCAAAAACGGTCACTTGACCTTTGACAGTCCTGAACCATCATTAAATTAAATAAGCTTAAAAAGTGATCAACAATCACTTTCCTCGCTTAAACGGTGTTTAATCTCATGCATTAAAGGGTTAAAATACCAGCATTTGAAATACTTTGGGGTGTCTTTCAAAAATACATGGTTTGATGGGGTAAATTGAAGTAGCCGGCTTCAAAGATGTTCCAAAGGGGAATTACGTATGTCCCAAAAGTAGCCTTTTACCAGCCAAATAATCTGACAAACCTTTGACAGTGATATATATATTTAATATTTATATTTATAACTAAAAATTACAATTCGTGGAAAAAAAAATTAAAAAAAATTACTATTACAAAGTTTGACAAAGTGTGGTTGTATAATTAGTGCATGGAAAAGATTAAAATACCAGCATTTGAAATACCCTGGAGTGTCTGTTTCAATATGGTTTGATTGGGATAAATTGAGTCAACCGTCTCCAAAGATGTTCCAAAGAGGAGATGGAGGCAGAATAAGCAGATTTGAAAAAAAAAAGGTTTGGAAATCATAAAACGCTACTTGTACTTAATGCCCAGTAACTTACAAAAAACAGCAAACTTTGTAAACTCAGGACAAATAGTAGAATCTAATTAGCTAGTTTTTTTACTTCCTTTTGTAGGTGAGTAAAAGATGTTTCAAAGAAAAATCATAAAAGGTGTTTTTTTTTCAAATGTTCACCATGTTTTATTATTTTTTTATAGTAAATAAGATGATATGATAAAAATAATGGTATCTGAAGAAATCCTATCTTATCCTGAAAAAAACAATATATAACATATATGGGTACACTAAATGGATGAGAAGAAAATTACAGCTGAACACAAGCACTACAAAAATGTTAAAACAGCCTCGGTCCCAAAGGGTAGAAAAATAAAAAATGAGCCCGGTCCTTAAGGGGTTAAAAAAGCATCTAACTTTTAGGGTGCGGCCTATAATCGAGCCAATACGGTATATAGCATATGTACTACTATAACATTATTGTGTATTATCATTTCAATAAAGGGGGATCAGTAGTAGTACATTCAATCTACAAAACTGGTGAAATGGTTAAGAGGGTCCGGTTAAGCATCTATTTCCATATTCTATTTCCAAGTAATTCACTAAAACAGACAGAACAATCCAGCAGAAGAAGCAGAGGACTCCACTGAGATAGTAACACCACTATTCTTGGCTTCAGGGCTAATTTCAAAAGAGACACTGGGAAAGGCATAACCTTAAAACACTTTGCTCAAATGAGGAAGACAAACATGAAAAAAATCAAAAGGAGACAAAGTGTCCTGGGAACTCACATAAGCTTATGAAACAATCAAAGTAGTCATTCGTGTATGCGTCATGTATGTGTTCTTGTTTAATGTATTCTATAATGTAAATAAAGGAGAAAGAGAATGGGCACAACAAAAGACATCTTATATAACAATTTATTGTAAATATTACATTAAGAAATTATACCAAATATTGAATTTAACTCAAAATTGTCCATGTTAATTTATATGTTTATACCCAAATGTAGCATTTACAGTAAGTCATCTATAAACCCTATCTTTGTTTTTAGCTACAGCTGCACATGTTTAAAAACCCATAATCCGTTTGGTGCAAATTTGGTCCTCTGGCGTCGCTACATTGAAAGGGCTCGATAGGCGAACTAAATGAGTTTTTAAAGTATGTTAATGAAAATCAACACAATTTACAATTTACATCCTGTATCAACCAAAAGGAGATACATTTTTTGGCTCTCACACTCTATACACAGGGTGATAAAATACAGTCCAAAACATACTTTAAATCCACCGATGGGAATAGCTACATTGATTTTTCAAGTTGCCATCATCCCCAGTGGTTACAAAACATACCAAAGGGGCAATTAGCCCGTATACGTAGAAATTGCACAGAAGATGTTGATTTTTTCACTCAAAGCCAATCACTAATCGAGTTTAAAGAGAGGAAGTATCCTGACGAGCTATTACAGAGTAGCTTCAAAGCCATAAAAGAAAAGAAAAGGGATTTTTTCTTGAAAGATAAAAAACATAAATCAGATAAGACATTCGATTTCGCATTTTTAACGAAATATAACGACAAGGCTTTTGACATTAAAAAGGCGATCGCCAAGTGCTGGCCTATTCTAAAACAAGATAGTATTTTGAAAGACTATCTTCCAGAAAAACCAAAAGATCATCTATCATCTATATAAACCATCTATAAGAAATCAGAACATTTTAAATCAATTTTGGCCCCAAGTGTCTTACCTGAGATAAAAGAAATTAAAGACAATGATAAATCTTTATTCAAGAAAAGTCCAGGTTTCTTTAGATGTGGAAAATGTAAACTCTGCACATTGTGCTATCGACAAAATAAAAAAATCATCACGTTTACATGTACAAACACTAAAAAAGAATACACAATTAAGCACTTTATTCATTATAAGTCTAAAAACGTCATATATCTTCTTGAGTGCAGCTGTGGGACCCAATACATTGGCCAAACCACTAGAGAGTTGAAAATTAGAGGCCTTGAACATCTTGGCGGTATACGTAATCAGAGTTTGAAACACAGTGTTCCAAAACATAGTAACAAATGTAGAAATTTTTCTTTACCAGAATTTAGCGTTATAGGAATTGATGTTATCTCTCCCCACAGGAGAGGTGGGGACTTAAAACAAGAATTAGCTAGGAAAGAAACCGAGTGGATATTTAAGTTCCAGACCAGAAAGGTGGACTAAATACTGACCTTGACATCCTTGCGTTTATGACATAACACAAAAAAAAAATAAAAAATCCACTTACCTTGCACGTAGCACTTTTTTCTCTATTGAGATTGCACTTTAATAACATGCACTGATGAAGCTGTTTAAGCTACCTCTATTCTCTCTTTTTAAAGTAATATGGTTTTTTAAAGCCAATTTTTATTTTCTGTATCTTCTCTATTATCTTCTGTCTAGATATATGAAAAATTATACTAATTAATATTGAGGTGTTTCCATAAAAAAACAAAAAAATCAAATATACTCTAATGTTTTTTACAACTGACAAACTTATACATTACCAAGTATATGAATATTCATATAATTTGGTCCAAATTGATGAATAGAAAGTATGTCTATATGAATTTTACATTCATTTAATGTTTGCAAAAAAGAAAATATACACTTTGAATGAAAATAACCAAAAAAGGCTTTTTATATTTATTTTTTATTGATGAATATCGTTATTGATAAATATATTTATTGATGAATATATGTATATGTGTATGTGCTCATAGAGATCGAGAAGGTAATTGACCCCTCCTCTCACAATTTTTTCGCCACACGTTGGTGGTGGTGGAGCTGTAGGTGGAAACAACCGGAGAGCGACATGACCAATAGGCGTCAGGACAAGTCCGAGATGTGCCGTTGCTTTCCATACTATCTCCGAGGGGATAGCTGTATATATTCATCCCTTATGTTGTACGCGATGACGCACCGTATATTACGGCAATGGCGATTCTACGCGATGACGGGCCACCGTATGATATACGTGATGACGCAACGCAATTGAAGCCCGGAAGTTTCCATCTATTTAAGCCGAACAATGAGCATAAAAGGAACTGATTATTTTCGATGAACACACACAGCATTTGACTTTTGATTTTTCTGCTGAAGAAGCCAACGAGCAATTGGCGAAACGCGTTGAGAGTACTGCAGACTGCTAAACCAGCTGATTCGGGACAGTTTTGTTTGCATTGCGCTTTTGAACAGTATTTTTAGTTGTGCCACTTCCAACTGTAAGTGTATCCAGACTTTTTGGTCCATGCTTGTGATGATACTGCACCATTCCTGGTTTCCTTGTTTTTACAGATTTTAGAACCCATTAAATCCTATTGAATCCTTGACGAGCCTACTTTATCCAGCTTGTTTGTGAGTGGATCTGATACCCTATTATTTTTTCTTTTGGTGTTTACATATTGCACTATTATTGTTGTTTATTTTTTCCCCATATATATGCGCTCCATGGTTTATCGTTTGTGTTGGTTGGCGCTTTGAGGAAGAGTGTTATTGGAAGCTGCTTGTAATTGGGGAGTATTAATAGTTTTTATTTCATTTTTCATTTTACGTTTACTATATTACATTTACACGTGGAATTTAGGTTGCTTTGTCTTCAGATAAATCTAAAGTATAATTAAAATGTGTGTTAACAATTCTCTAATGCAAGAATCTATTTTTTTCCACAGGAGTTGATGTGAAATTGTGGAAAATGCAGTTTTCATGGCAACTAACATGAGAACAAAATTATACCAACTCTAGTCTTTAGCATAGCTGGGCTGTAGGCAGGACTGACACAGACTTGATACATTCCAGTAAATATAACAATTTTATTTGGCCTGCTTCGTTCTCCATGATTGAGGGGGGGCTTTTCTGCTATAGATCCTTGCTCACCACTACTGCCTCCCGTTGCACCACCTACAACAGGACTATAGTGCCCTCCCTTTACCAGTCTTGTGTGTTATTGTTGAGGGACAAGCTGTCCAAGGCAGCTTGACAAACCATCGACTTCACCTCTGACATATAATCCACCACAAGTGCACAGCATGCCTTTCTTTCACTGATGGCATATTGGTGGCTGCCCAAATATTTGGATGAGAGTATCACTGTAGCTGATGTAGGCACACCGGGTAACAGGAGGGGCAGAACCAGGGCAAAACAAGGCAGCAGGGTTATATAAGGGCATAGGTACAGACTGACCAGAATGGAGAAAAAAAGTGCACTTCTCAAATGTGGCATTTTAAATCTCAAACAACACGACAAACCCATGCATGTCGGGTATCACTGAACTCAGGAGATGTTGCTGAACACACATTGGGGTGTTGTTTGATAGTGACGCATACCAGGAGCTATGAATTCATTCCTGAAGTACAATTTGTGTGGAAAAAAATATAAAATTAAATTTTGGTAAAGGCAGGTGGTAGAATCTCATGCATTAAAGGGTTAAAATAACAGCATTTGAAATACTTTGGGGTGTCTAGTTTTCAAAAATATTTGGTTTGATGGGGTAAATTGAAGTAGCTGGCTTCAAAGATGTTCCAAAGGGGAGATAGAGGCAGAATGACCAAATGACCACCTGAATTACGCATATCCCAAAAGTAGCCTTTTACCAGCCAAATAATATGACAAACCTTTGACAGTGACATATACCAGGACCATTATATTTATAACTCAATTGCAATTCGTGTGAAAAAAATAATTAAAAAAAAATTACTATTACAAAGTTTGACAAAGTGTGGTTGTATAATTAGTGCATGGAAAGGGTTAAAATACCAGCATTTAAAATACCCTGGGGTGTCTATTTTTCAAAAATATATGGTTTGATGGGGATAAATTGAATTGACCGTCTCCAAGGATGTTCCAAAAAGGAGATGGAGGCAGAATGACCAGATTTGGAAAAAAAAAAAGGTTTGGAAATCATAAAACGCTTCTTGTACTTATTGCCCAGCAACTTACAAAAAACAAGCAAAAAAAAACATAAAAATATTGGGTATTTCTAAACTCAGGACAAATGTAGAATCTAATTAGCTATTTTTTTTTACTTCCTTTTGCAGGTGAGTAAAAGATGTTTCAAAGAAAAGTCATAAAAGGTGTTTTTTTTTCAAATGTTCACCATGTTTTATGATTTTTTTATAGTAAATAAGATGATATGATAAAAATAATGGTATCTGAAGAAATCCCATCTTGTACTGAAAAAAACAATATATAACATATGTGGGTAAACTAAATGGATGAGGAGAAAATCCAGCAAAAGAAGCAGAGGACTCCACTGATATAGCAACACCACTATTCTTGGCTTCAGGGCTAATTTCAAAAGAGACACTGGGAAAGGCATAACCTTAAAACACTTTGCTCAAATGAGGAAGACAAACATGGAAAAAATCAAAAGGAGACAAAGTGTCCTGGGAACTCAAATAAGCTTATGAAACAATCACAGTAGTCATTCGTGTATGCGTCATGTATGTGTTCTTGTTTAATGTATTCTATAATGTAAATAAAGGAGAAAGAGAATGGGCACAACAAAAGACATCTTATATAACAATTTATTGTAAATATTACATTAAGAAATTATACCAAATATTGAATTTAACTCAAAATTGTCCATGTTAATTTATATGTTTATACCCAAATGTAGCATTTAAAGTAAGTCATCTATAAACCCTATCTTTGTTTTTAGCTACAGTTGCACGTGTTTAAAAAAGAAGTGGCTGGCTTTGGGTTCCATAAAGCCTTCTGAAAATATATATATCAATCTAACTACATTCATAAAACATTTGTACATTTTGATTGGTTAGGAAAATAATGTATACTTTGATGTACAGCGCTACAGAATCTGCTGGCACTAAATAAATACATTGTATGAATGCCTTACAATGACAATAGGTGGTAATATCTTCATCCTTTATATAGACATTTTGCAGCTTCTGGTAGATAAATCTAAATATATGGGGAAAAAATAAACAACAATAATAGTGCAATATGTAAACACCAAAAGAAAAAATAATAGGGTATCAGATCCACTCACAAGCAAGCTGGATAAAGAAGGCTCGTCATGGATTCAATAGGATTTAATGGCTTCTAAAATCTATAAAAACAAGGTTGTTTTGTCTTCACATTCACATTATTTTCTTCCTTTATTCCTGGTTTCACGTGGTGTTATGGCTTATTCCAATAGCCATTATACTAGCACTAGAGAACAAAGATTCCAAAAAATTAATATACTAGTATTTACCTCAAATAATGAGGACACATACTCATCTGCCAAACTTTTCAATCATTTAGAAAGATTGGCTGAAAAAGAAATTAAAAAGTGTTGGGAAATAACTTTTTTAGAATATTATATTAAAAATAATTTAATTCCTAGGGGTTTAAGAATTCAGAAATATCCAGCGTTTGGTCAGGATAATGAAGAATTTATGGCTAAGTGGAATAATATATTGGAAAAATGTTCAGTGGCTCTGATGAAGATCCTAATTGAAATACAGCAACAGCATCTAAATGAAATTGAGATTAATATTAGACATACAGAAGAAGAAATACAAAAGAAATTTGATTCGTCCGACATAGAGAAGAAAAATTAAATCCTCAAAGAAAAAATTTAAAAAATAGAGGAATCTATTATAGAGAATAAAGAGAAAAAGCTAAAGAGAGACAAAGAAGATTATAAAAGGGCAACACATAAAATACCCCTAAAAAACAAGACACTTCTATATATATAAAGAGAGAACACATTTGGGAACACAACTAAATAGGAAAACACATGTAAACAATAGGACCTCTTTAAATAGTTATGAGAGAGGTTACAAACACCACCGATCTAGAGAAAAAAGACATCCCTATCATTCTGATAGACACCACATTGAGGTTTCACAACCCCCGATGAAATTTAATAAGGCAAGGATAGACAGTAAATTTGGAGGTAACAAACAGGGAGCGAACCCTAAGGAAGGGACCAATAGACACACCACCCTATATCCCTATGTTGGAAACCAAGAACAGGTTTTCCACGTTTCTCCATTCGCCCCTAAAGAGACGCAAAACAACATGAGGGCTAGAGGACATCGAGTACAGGGACACAGATTAAAAGTAACAACTAAAACACCCACCAAAGACATCATAAACATTTCCCAAACCCCCCTAGATCCAACAGAAATTTCATTATTGGCAAAAGGTTTAAAATTTGCACCTAATAAGGGCCCTAATGGTTTTAATCTCTTTATTGACACTCAAAAATTTCTTAGAAAACTTACCTTCAAGCGTTTCTTTTTGAAAAAAGAATCAACGCATGTTGAAAATAAAGACAAGATTACACCAGACCCTTATATCCACACGTCATTTAGGTCCAAATCTAAATTTTTCCCAGAACAGGAAAAAAGTGAATATATACAAGTTTTTTCAGATATGCTGCTTCAAAAATTGAATCAAGTAAAAAATGAAAATTCAATATATCCAAAAAGGAACAAGAGTCTCTAAAGAAGCGGAAAGATAAAAAACAAATAGTAGTAAAACCCGCTGATAAAGGTGGCGCAATAGTTATTATGGATAGGACATACTATATAAAAGAAGCTAATCGCATTTTGGGAGATGAGGTCACCTATCAAAAATTGCCGGGGAATCCAACAAAATCTTTTCAAACAGAAATTATGAGATTACTACAAGAAAGTAAAGATAATAAGGTTCTAAATGTACATGAATACAACTTTTTGAAAACAGATTCGCCTAAGGTTGCAATCTTCTATTTTTTACCGAAAATCCACAAAAGCATCACTTCACCTCCTGGTAGACCCATTATCAGTGGGATTAATTCCCTTACTAGTAACACCTCTCAGTATGTAGACTCTTTTTTACAAAGGTATGTACGCCTTATTCCATCGTACATTCAAGATACAAAACATATACTTAATATTTTACAAAATATAAAACGGCAGCCGGGCTATCTGTGGGCGACTATAGACGTGTCTTCTCTCTACACCGTTATTCCTCATAATTTAGGAATAGAGGACATAAGGAAGGTTCTGCAAAGGGACGTTGAGATGGATTTTTTGCAAAGCCAATTTATTTTGAATTGTATAGACTTCATCCTAAAACACAATTTCTTTTGGTTTGAACACACATTTTACTTACAACTCTGTGGCACCACCATGGGGACCAAATTTGCACCAAGCTATGCCAATTTATATGTGGCCGACTGGGAAGCCGATTCTATCTGGTCCCATAATCCGTTTGGTGCAAATTTGGTCCTCTGGCGTCGCTACATTGACGACGTATTAATTATTTGGAAGGGCTTGATAGGCGAACTAAATGAGTTTTTAAAGTATGTTAATGAAAATCAACACAATTTACAATTTACATCCTGTATCAACCAAAAGGAGATACATTTTTTGGCTCTCACACTCTATACACAGGGTGATAAAATACAGTCCAAAACATACTTTAAATCCACTGATGGGAATAGCTACATTGATTTTTCAAGTTCCCATCATCCCCAGTGGTTACAAAACATACCAAAGGGGCAATTAGCCCGTATACGTAGAAATTGCACAGAAGATGTTGATTTTTTCACTCAAAGCCAATCACTAATCGAGTTTAAAGAGAGGAAGTATCCTGACGAGCTATTACAGAGTAGCTTCAAAGCCATAAAAGAAAAGAAAAGGGATTTTCTTGAAAGATAAAAAACATAAATCAGATAAGACATTCGATTTTGCATTTTTAACGAAATATAACGACAAGGCTTTTGACATTAAAAAGGCGATCGCCAAGTGCTGGCCTATTCTAAAACAAGATAGTATTTTGAAAGACTATCTTCCAGAAAAACCAAAAGATCATCTATCATCTATATAAACCATCTATAAGAAATCAGAACATTTTAAATCAATTTTGGCCCCAAGTGTCTTACCTGAGATAAAAGAAATTAAAGACAATGATAAATCTTTATTCAAGAAAAGTCCAGGTTTCTTTAGACGGGAAAATGTAAACTCTGCACATTGTGCTATCGACAAAATAAAAAAATCATCAAGTTTACATGTACAAACACTAAAAAAGAATACACAATTAAGCACTTTATACATTATAAGTCTAAAAACGTCATATATCTAGTTTTCAAAAATATATGGTTTGATGGGGTAAATTGAAGTAGCTGGCTTCAAAGATGTTCCAAAGGGGAGATAGAGGCAGAATGACCAAATGACCACCTGAATTACGCATGTCCCAAAAGTAGCCTTTTACCAGCCAAATAATCTGACAAACCTTTGACAGTGACATATACCAGGACCATTATATTTATAACTCAATTGCAATTCGTGTGAAAAAATAATAAAAAAAAAATACTATTACAAAGTTTGACAAAGTGTGGTTGTATAATTAGTGCATGGAAAGGGTTAAAATACCAGCATTTAAAATACCCTGGGGTGTCTATTTTTCAAAAATATATGGTTTGCTGGGGATAAATTGAATTGACCGTCTCCAAAGATGTTCCAAAAAGGAGATGGAGGCAGAATGACCAGATTTGGAAAAAAAATAAAAAAAAAGGTTTGGAAATCCTAAAACGCTACTTGTACTTATTGCCCAGTAACTTACAAAAAACAGCAAAAAAAAACATAAAAATATTGGGTATTTCTAAACTCAGGACAAATGTAGAATCTAATTAGCTATTTTTTTTTTTACTTCCTTTTGTAGGTGAGTAAAAGAAGTTTCAAAGAAAAGTCATAAAAGGTGTTTTTTTTTTCAAATGTTCACCATGTTTTATTATTTTTTTATAGTAAATAAGATGATATGATAAAAATAATGGTATCTGAAGAAATCCCATCTTATCCTGAAAAAAACAATATATAACATATGTGGGTACACTAAATGGATGAGGAGAAAATTACAGCAGCACACAAGCACTACAAAAATGTTAAAACAGCCTCGGTCCCAAAGGGTAGAAACAGCCCGGTCCTTAAGGGGTTAAAAAAGCATCTAACTTTTAGGGTGCGGCCTATGATCGAGCCAATACGGTATATAGCATATGTACCACTATAACATTAATGTGTATTATCATTTCAATAAAGGGGGATCAGTAGTAGTACATTCAGTCTACAAAACTGGTGAAATGGTTAAGAGGGTCCGGTTAAGCATCTATTTCCATATTCTATTTCCAAGTAATTCACTAAAACAGACAGAACAATCCAGCAGAAGAAGCAGAGGACTCCACTGAGATAGTAACACCACTATTCTTGGCTTCAGGGCTAATTTCAAAAGAGACACTGGGAAAGGCATAACCTTAAAACACTTTGCTCAAATGAGGAAGACAAACATGAAAAAAATCAAAAGGAGACAAAGTGTCCTGGGAACTCACATAAGCTTATGAAACAGTCACAGTAGTCAGTAGTCATTCGTGTATGCGTCATGTATGTGTTCTTGTTTGATGTATTCTACAATGTAAATAAAGGAGAAAGAGAATGGGCACAACAAAAGACATCTTATATAACAATTTATTGTAAATATTACATTAAGAAATTATACCAAATATTGAATTTAACTCAAAATTGTCCATGTTAATTTATATGTTTATACCCAAATGTAGCATTTACAGTAAGTCATCTATAAACCCTATCTTTGTTTTTAGCTACAGTTGCACGTGTTTAAAAAAAAAGTGGCTGGCTTTGGGTTCCATAAAGCCTTCTGAAAATATATATCAATCTAACTATACATTCATAAAACATTTGCACATTTTGATTGGTTAGGAAAATAATGTATACTTTGCTGTACAGCGCTACAGAATCTGCTGGCACTAAATAAATACATTGTATGAATGCCTTACAATGACGATAGGTGGTAATATCTTCATCCTTTATATAGACATTTTACAGCTTCTGGTAGATAAATCTAAAGTATAATTAAAATGTGTGTTAACAATTCTCTAATGCAAGAATCTATTTTTTTCTACAGGAGTTGATGTGAAATTGTGGAAAATCATGCAGTTTTTATGGCAACTAACATGGAAACAAAATCATACCAACTCTAGTCTTTAGCATAGCTGGGCTGTAGGCAGGACTGACACAGCCTTGATACATTCCAGTAAATATAACAATTTTATTTGGCGTGCTTCGTTCTCCATGATTGAGGGGGGCTTTCTGCTATAGATCCTTGCTCACCACTACTGCCTCCCCTTGTGCACCACCTACAACAGGACTATAGTGCCCTCCCTTTACCAGTCTTGTGTGATATTGTTGAGGGACAAGCTGTCCAAGGCAGCTTGACAAACCATAGACTTCTCCTCTGAACAGCATGCCTTTCTTTCACTGATGGCATATTGGTGGCTGCCCAAATATTTGGAGGAGAGTATCACTGTAGCTGATGTAGGCACACCGGGTAACAGGAGGGGCAGAACCAGGACAAAACAAGGCAGCAAAGTTATATTAAGGGTATGGATGAGCAGCACACATCAGCTCACATTTTGACCGCTCTTAGGAAGATGCTGGTGCAGTGGATTAGACCACAGGGAGGAAAAATAGTAGAAATGGGAATAGTGGAGACTGACAGGGCAGCAAACATTATTAAAGCTGTTAGAGATGGGGACTTTGTGAGTTTGCATTGTGCAGCACATATACTGTACTTGGTGGCCAGGGCAGCTTTTCCAACTGACATACAGTGTACGCTCTCAAAACTGAATAGTGGGGTAAGATTGCTGGGCACTTTCACAGCAGGGTGAAGGTAAGTCAGCAGCTGAAGGAGGAGCAGCAAAAGGCAGGCTTATTCCATCATTGTGTACGTCACATCATAGTCACCCTGGACATGATGGAATAGATCCTAGAGCAACGGTGAACTTTTCACTCCATGTCCTCTGAGCAGAACATTGGGATATCCAGCCCATTCAGCAGAGAGGAATGGGCATTAATAGGCAGGTGGTGACTTTCCTGAAGCCATTCAGGGATGTCACCGGGAATTTAACCCAGAGCACTGTTACTTTGGGCCAGGTTGTCCCCTTTCTTACCTACCTTAAACAAAACATGAATACATTCCTTGAATAAAACTAGGTCTTTCCGGGTGACAGGTTACATGTAAAGTTTAGGAAGCTGATTAGCTGGCTGATAGAGGAGCTGACAATTCACATGCAAGCCATAAAGGACATTCCAAAGTATATGCCCAAACCTGAAGGGACATGTTTGTCCATGGCATCATTATCTCCTGCCTTGACTATTGTAACCCTGCCTTATCAGGTCTCCCTTGTACCTAATCTTGCCCCTCTACAATCCACCATGAATGCTGCTACCAGTCTTATTTTCCTCTCCATCCCTTTACTTACACCTCTTGCCTCTGTCTCTTCGGTTGTTGCCTGTGGAGTATTGTGAGTATTTTCACCAGAGTGTCAACACTTCTTTTCTTCAAGAACTTTATTATATTTTCCATGTACTACAAGCCACATTATCAAATAAGGAGGCGTATATTTAAGCATGAAATATGAAATGTTTAGGAATTCTTGAAAAAAACATGTAAATGAGAAACCTACTGGTTTCTACCACTTGAAGTTCAGGGACAGAACATTACTGGATACTGTGATGGAGTTCTTCTAACCCACCCAAAGATGAGTAGGGAAAATTTGAATGTCTCAAAATCAGATATGATCCAACAGCAACAAATTAACAGATATAGGAAAGGCTGAACTTGATGGATGCATGTCTTTTTTCAGCCTATATAACGATGTAACTATTGCTTATGTGAGGAATGTGGAAGTAGATGTAAGATTATTATTTTTTATAAAAATATTGATAGTGGGAACATGTTAAACAGAATAAAAAGTTAAGTGGGGTTCAGGGAGCACTAAGTCATAGGTTGTGGTGTTGGTGTCTATGTCTAATGTTGTTAAAAAACTATTACTATGCTTCAAACAGATCTCTGATTTGTGCATAAAAATAGGTTCTTTTTGTCTTCATTGTGAAAAATTAAAGTTGAAACAATTAAAAATGTTTACATTGTACAAAATCAACAAATTTAAAAGTGTATCATTGTCAAAGCTGCCAACAGAGTGTATGTGTGGTTTGGACAAAAGTCAAAAATGTTTGCCTCCATAAGCCGCATTTGATGATGTAACAGTGTCTTCACAATATAAATCGTATGTCTAGGAAAGCTAGTTTTACAGATCTCCACCTAACAGGTCGAGTTGCAGACTTTGATAACTACAGGCATAATGAAATTTACACCCGCCATTTTGCTGTTAGGGCTTAGTCTCTGCAGTGCATATGTTCCAGGTAAGCTTAAACCAACATACTGGTCAAAATAGGCGATATATTGTATACATTAATAATTTTGATCAGTATTATAAATTATATACAATTAATAAACTTTACTCTGTAGCAGATGCAGACTTTCAGCCAGATGTATCATGCCTTGAGAAAGCATTGCAGGTGAAGTATCAATCTCAATAACTTCTTCATTGTAGAAGACAATAAAGGTTTACCAAATTTTCTTTTGGGGGTGTTGGGGGAATTTGCTTTACACACAGAAAATCATATTAGATAATTATACATTTCCTACTTCTCTACAACTTGGTAGGTAGCAAACATGAAAAAATAATGGGAAGTGGAGCTTACTTAATAGGACTTGGTAGTGTCTCTCTGGAGTCATACAAGTCAAAATAATAATTTTATCAGTTTCATCCAAAACTCTTTATCTAGTCAATATATACAATTATATACATATACACGAGCAACATGGGCAATTATGTTGAATGTTCCTTTACAATGTGCTTGCTTTACATGATAAAATGTGGTGATTTTTTTATATAATCATAGACTTCTAAATCAGTGGACCTTTTATTTCCTCTACAGACCGTGCCAGAACTCCTCCAAAGTCTGACAAAACTCCTTTGCAAGTATCAACATGCAAAGGTTAGTTTCTTGATTTTATCTGTTTTACAATGACTAACAAAATGGTCAATCTATGAGCGCCTAAACTTTAATATGTAATGGTTGGTTAACTGGGTTATTTCCCCTTATAACATTAAACAAAACATTATCGTGTTATTAGAATGTGTGATGTGTTAACATCATTCATTGACAACTAGCCTCTCATTTTCAAATCTATTATTTGTACAACCCTGTGGAATATGATGGCGCTATATAAAACAAAATATAATAATAATAATGATAATAATTTCAAAACCCACTTGCATCGTTTTACAAACAACCATAATGCAGCTTCCAGATGTTATGAATACATAAAAAAATGTATCTGGGTTATTTCAGAAATCCCAAAATGTTCTGCTATCACTGTATCAAAACTATAACAGAAAATGCAATATATAGTAGTTTTTTCAAGCTGATTATTGCCTTGGCTTTACAGGACACAAACAATGACAAACTATTCCAAGAAGTATATGAAGACCTCAAAGTTCTTTTGGTAAGATAAAACCTACCTTAATAAACTTCTGATCTTATTTAACATCATGCCTCTTCATTACAAGTTACACTAAAAGCTGCTCATAGATTGTATATTTTAATTTATATATTAGACTTGCGCATTCGGATTTGTAAAATTTTTTATTTTAACAAAATTTGCCAATTTCATCAATTTGAAATTGAGGAGGGACCCTCAAGAAAAAAATTAAAACTAAGCAGGCAGTTATGAATTGCCATTAGCATTTTGTTGTTTGTTCCACTCACTTTAACTCCTGCTCTCTTACACTCTTTCTCAAGCCCTCTCACACTCTCATTCATACTCTCTCATGCTCCCTCTCATTGTCTTTCTCTACCAGTTGGCATACATTCTCCTATTCAAATTGGAAATTCAATAAAAAAGCTATTTATTGTACATTGTGTTAATTAATTGAACAGTTTAACTTAAAACATTTTTATATTGATGTTTACTTAACTTTACAGGAAAAGGTTGGATGTGCTATTGATGATCTCATAGATATAAATGCGGTAAGAATTTTATTTTTAATGTTTTAATTTATATCCTCAATTAAAACATATGAAATAATATGACTATACAGCAAATTATACTTATTATATTCCTGGTCTGGGTAGTCAAAGAGAATAATTGAGTAGTGGGCAAACCTTCCCTAGAGCCATCCTTTGTGGCTTGGAGATGTCCCTGCTAGTGATTTCTGCCGAGCGCCCCTCAGCATTAGTATGCAGACCACCCCTTCAATGTGAAGAGCAAAACATGCCAACACAGTTTTGTAAGCACTAATAGCACAGGAAAATTTTAAACCATATACACATGTGATATGTTATGATGAATATCCTTTCTGCTGATCAAGAGATGATAGTGTGAGCAGCAAACTGTAGTACGCTGTATACATAAATGTGAACGGGTGGGAGAGGAAAAGTTTGCAGGGAAGTTGTCGTATCCCTCCTCTTTACATAAGAATGGATCAGAAGGAAAAACAGTGCAACAAAAGGCACAGAAAATATTTGTTGCAGTTCTCATTGCTAGTCATTATGGTGGGCCATTTGCACAGATGTTGCTTGGTTTAACACTAAACCTAGTCACTACGGCAGTAACGTATTCTGGCCTAGGCCAACTAGACCCCTGGTGCAAAATTGAAGGACAGAATGCCCTCTTGGGTAATCTGGCTCCCCAGTGTAAGGCTGCTCAATGGGGCAGTTACAAGGAAGACCCATGGTCTCCCAAACCAGCCCTTTCACAGGATGGCAGCCCTGAAGGGGGCAGCCGGGGGCACTGCCACAAGTAAAATACACTACTGTAGTATGTACGTTTGTCTTAGTTAAAGAGCACCTTTGGATTTAGTGAATAGACTCCATAGTCTGTTATATATATATATACGCCAAATATGGGAATTACATTTTGATTTGTATAATTATTTGTTCAGCAATACTTCATCTGGATCGTTATGTAATTTGAATTTCATTTAACTAAATCTAGGAGTCACTTACTGAACATCTTGGGGAAGTTCTAGAACATCTTATTGATGACATATTAAAACCACTTTTGGTAAGTTGATTTCCTATTGTTTCATAAAAATAAAATATTTGTAGCATAAACACTTATTATATACTGAATATGCAGCATATTGTGTGATTTTAAAGAAAGGCATCACACACATTTTAGATCTACATACTACACATATTAGTAAGAAAAAATGTATTAAAACTGCAAATTAAAAGCAATCCTTAAAGATTATGTACAGCAGAGGCTTTTGTTTTTTTTTGCCACAGGTATGTTTTTATGAAATAGGTTTCTTAATCAAATGTTTCACTGATTACAAACTGAAAAAAATGTGTAATTATCAAAATTAAGTTTGTCTAATGCCAATAAACATCTGTTCATTTCTCCATAGGCAGATTTAGGAGTTACAGAAAAACTTTTTCAAGCTGTATGCGCTTTGGTACGTAATTGTTTATTTTGGTGTGAAATATATAAATATATAACATTAATATAAAAAAAAACAAGAACTTGTTTAAAATACTTAAAGTAGGTACATCTGTCATTTGGTCTTGAGTCTCATATTTGATTTATGTTGTTTTTCTCTGGGATTTATTATTTATTTAATATGTGAATAAATGCATTTTGTTTAGTTTATTCACATGGGCTTTTCAATATTTTTAGTTATTACACTAGCACAGGACTCGACAAATCCCAGGCGCCAGGTCGCCATGGCGATAGAGAATTTTGTCCTGGTGCCTAGGTGTTTGTCAGCCTGTTACATTCACAAACAATTGCTGCAGGAGTCTGGGCTGACAGCACAGCCACTCCGAGCCCGCCCCCAAGCCTGTGATCACTCCCACGGAGTGATCCTGTAGGCTGAAAACGCGGTTGCAGGAAAACCAGCAATCGCGTTTTCAGCTGCCACAGGCAGCTTCAGGGAAGGGGGTGATGTGTTGATTGGGTGTGGGGACCTGACACAACATCCCCCTGCTGCCTGATCGCTCCATGAGAGCGACAGTGCAGCGTTAACCCCTTCGATGCCGCAATTGCGGCATTTAGGGGTTAATTCCCGTTTTGTACGGGGCTCTGCTGCTGGTGGTCTGCCTGGAAGCCCAGGCAGACCAGCAACAGCAAAAACGAGCCCCCACAAGCCCTTTGATGACTCCTGTAGGCATGGAAGCCTACAGCAGTCATCAAAGAGACTCCCCCTGCAATGGCTGGTCTATAGACCAGCAATTGCGTCCCAGCTTCCAGAGGCAGCTTCAGGGACAGGGGAGAGGGTTCGTAGGTCTCCACATGAGTGTGGAGACCAGCCCCAACACCCCCCTGCTGCCTGATCGCTCCCTGAGAGTGCAGCGTTAACCCCTTCAATGCCACAATTGTGTATGACACATTCGTGGCATTGCCGGGTTAACATTTGTCCCCACAAGCTTGTGGGGACTAAATATCATGCAATGCTGTGCTCCAATGGAACATCAGCATTGAAAGAGTAAAAAAAAACCCAAAAAATAATAATAATTTTTCTTTAAAAAACAGCACTGACCTGAAAGTCCAGGGTGCTTCCAGGTCAAATGCTGTGATTTTAGTAAGTGGGCTGATGATCAGATCACTCCTGACCAACTGTTAGTTTTAAAAAAAAATCCTGGCTCCTAACTTTTTTAGCTGGCGCCTAGATTCACAACAAATTTGTCAAGCCCTGCACTAGCAAATGAATGGAACTGCTACTTCATTAGGATTTTAGCTATGCGTAAACATAATTTATTTTATTAATATTTTCAATGATTGGCAGAAGATAAAGTAATTGGCCTTCACATACACAATAATAATTTTAGAATGTAGTTTGTAAATTCTTTGGAAATAATCAAGACTCAAGAGACTTGGTCAGTTTCTTGAGTCAAATCAGTAGATTCCCTTCATTAGCACATTCATAATTAAAATGATATGCTATATTCCTTATTTATTATTTCAGAAACCTTATATTGTGTCAGTCTTGATTGTAAATTGCTCATTTTGTGTTTTTTTTCCATTGGTTTACATGTTTATATAATATTACATTTCATTTTCTGAACTACCACATTACTCAAACATCAACTAATTCCTCTCAGTTATTCCTTTGCATGAAATTGTAGTTCATGTATATCTTATGTTAAGTAAAAGAGTAGAAAAAAGTGGAAATGTGCTGAATAGTAGGGCACATAATGAAATGTCAATATATGAAGGTTATATACATGGTGTAAACAAAATAATAACGTAGTACAACATATTTTTATTACAGTTGGGTGATCTACTTGCCTCAGAATGCGTGGAGAAACTTTTGGCCGTATGTATATCTTGTTTATATATCTTTTTCTGTCACAAAATAACCAACAATTTGTACACCATAATTTCTGTTTGCAAAGTTTGTCAGTTTTTCATATTTACATTTTTTTTTTGAAAATGCCACAACGAGTCTCAGCCCCAGAACGTAAGCCCAGGGACGATGATTATCATGAGGCTTTTCTGGCTGTAACCTTCCTCTATTGATCTTTAAGCTCACCCTCCATATTGAAAAGGAAGTTAAGACTTTGTTGTTCCAACATATCCTATAGCATCTGGGCAGAGAGAAACATTTGTGGCACCTGAGCCCCCAAGAGTGCAGGTCACCATGGACTTTGTTTTTCTTGCCTGTCTTTATGGTTGGGAAATTACAGGACTAGAGCTTAGTGCACTGTGGTTCATCACTTTAATCTAAACATGCATCATTTGCCTCAGTAAAAACCATGTAGTAGATGAGCTACATTATTCTTATAATTCTACAGAGAGCATTGTACAAGTGCTTGTAGATAATTTTCATCTTTATTCTTACAATACTTGCAACATAAAACTAAGAGCTAGAAGAATTCCACTAGAATATATTTTTATCTACACATGGTTAACACATTTTCCATGTGAAATGCGATGCCCCCAAAAGTGACGCCATTATAAATAAACTATTATAAATAAAACCAGATGTCTAGGAAACTTGACTTTTGAAGTCTGGGTTACATTATTAGTGTGTCTGTTATTGCAACATAAATTTATGTTGTGTGCCTAAATGTTTATGTAGTGTATAAATCATAAAAACACCCAAACAGTGTCTAAACTATGTCATACTTTAAGAAGAGATGGTTATGCATTGCTTTTCATTTATTTTATATTTTTTTCCTACAAATTTGTTAATATTTATTTCTATTCTATATGTTGAAAAGTATGCATTCTTTTTACATTGCAGCAAAATGTTCCAAACCTTGTAGATGAACTTCAAGCTATTGCATGTAAAGTAAGTATATATGTCAGTTGACATAAACCAAGGCCCGGGAAAACCAAGTATAAAAATGCCTCAGGATCCATTTTCCAGGGTCACATCAGAGTGAGGCATTCAACGTTACGTGGCCAGATCTAAAGATACAGCCACTTCAGGATAGTTTGGGGATGCGGTGAGATAGCACTTAGCTTATCAGTCCATAATATAAATGGGATTTATATTTTCATGGTTTCTTTACGCACAGAACAGTGTGAAAGAAGCAACCAGCGACCAATTGAATTATAATTTTGTTATTGAAAGGGTAGTGGTGGTGCAGGGTCTGGATAAAGATGACCTAACAATGACAACGCCAACACATTTAATTAAGCACCATTAGCATCCCGATTATCACTACCTACGCTATTATTTATTATATAAAAATATATTCATTAAAGCTTGTATATTCATACAGATGTAAAGATCATAGAGGAATGAAAAAAGAAAATCGTATTTTGTCATAACAAAACATGATGATTATTTTTTTCAGGCTAACGACCCTGATAGGCTATATCTTGAGCTCTATGATGCCTTAGTAAGTAAATTCAATTAATTGTTTTAAAGCAACTATTTATTTGCATATTTGTTTAAATAAAGAAGATTAACAAAGGCCCTAATTATAGGAAATTGTACAATATCACTAGGTAGATTGCATTTTGTATAATACTTTAGTGAAATAGTAATAAGATCCCAAATTGATGTACTTTCTCCTAAAGAACATTATTAGAAAAGTATTATGCCAGAAAGGAAACCTGTACCAGAATGGCAGCTGCTCCTCAGTGTCTCAAAGTATAAACAGCTTACAATGTAAGTATAGAGTTAGATAAAATAAACAAATGGGACAATTAAAGTAAAAAGTATACAGGCTTGGGTGTGGGTCTCTTGATCTAAAAAAACCCAAAACACAATTTGTAAATTGTAAATAACTTTTCGGTCTCTGGCATTACATTGTGATATAATACTTACCTGTTGAGATTAAATACAAATACACAATGAACAATTTATTTGCCCGGAGGCAATTTTTGCACCACCCTGTTATTTCTAGTCATGCTCCTGATTTGCACATTTCTAGGTCTGGCTAAGATTATTTTGTTAAAAATGTGACAGTATATGTTTTTTAGCCATCCATATTCATCCATGTAAAAATTGACCAATCACCTATATTAGCCAAAATTCTCTGTATTCTGTTTTCCCTTTTTAACAGGAGAATCTTGGTTGCGGCCTAGATGAACTGCTAGGAACTCGGGAGGAACTGGTAAGATTTATTTTTCAAAAAAAAAAAAAATACACAGGATTCTTTTTTTTTCATCCAACAAGATTTTTCTTTAGAATATCAATCATCTATAAGCTAAAACTATGTTTAAAATTGGAAATTCTTCAAGTAGCATTTAAACAAACAGTTTACAATTAATATTGTATAATATTTAGCCTTGTGCTACAAATCCTCACTGGATACCACTGCAATATGTTACAAGGTTATCTTCTTATTATTTGCATAATAGTATATTTGTATTAAACAAGCTTGTAAATACAATATCCTTTTGTTGCCCTGGCATTGGTTTTATGCTATATAAAAATATCACATGGTGCTTATATATTAGCACATAGAAACATAGAATTACATAGAATTTATTGGACAATAAAAATCATCACCCCATTTAGTCTGCCCATGATTCATTCCATAATGAGTTCAAACCTTGTATTATTCAACTTTTGATGAAAACAGAAACTGTGCCCTGGTGTAATAATATGATTTAATGCTTGATAATTGTACCCATAGCAAGATTATTTGGACAACCAGCAGCAACACTGACCCAGACGTTTATTTTTTCCTTCAGTGAGATTACCATGATTTGGGTGTTGTAATAATAATAATAATAATAATATAAATACATAAAGAATTATGGAATTTTTTGATATTTTCAGATACTATATTTTACATATATTATTACTAGCAAAAAATACACCCTATGAAAAATGGAAGTACGCAAACCTTGAAGTAAAAATGAATGTAGTTAATCTCTTTTATTGCCCCCTCTAACATTCCTATTTTTCAGGAAAATCTTTCTGTAGAAGCTGCCAAGTTAGTGGATAACGCAACACGTGAACTTGTGAGAAAGGTTTTGGTAAGTTTATATGGCATCACTATTTTTTAGTGTGTTAAAGGTATTATTCGCCTCCCTCACACTTTACGGCTCTGTAACTTAAGCATTTGTTTTATATATTATATAATATATATATATTTTATTTTGTTTCCTAAGTAATAGCTAAGTAGTGAAGCTAAAATGTGTACAAAAAAACATTATACATATATTTAATTGCTATGATCCCTCGCTTTTTGTCATCCCTGTTAATTGTCAGTGTCGTAAAAATCAGGTTGCGGGATTTATCGGAGAGTGCAAACTTAACAAAAGGGGAGCAATATCTGAAAGGGGTATAAAGCCAAGAAGAGGAAATTTGAATCTAGAAATATATATATATATATATATATATATCGTATACATACATTTTCTAATGCAATATTACATACATAATATAGATCTTTAAGAGTATAGTTTAAGGATAACTAGAACACATACTACTCAAAATAACTTTGCCAGTGTGTAGGCCTTTGCTAAGTTGTTGGTTGTTGCATGTAAAATTACATTATATTACTATTCCTATGTTTTCTTAAACATTTTCAATTGTTATTTGTTCAGCAAATCGACTTAATCCAGGCACTTGTAGGTACCCTGCTATGTCCCGTGGTAAGTGTATCATGCTTATGGCCTTTATATAAAGAATTGTACTTTATATAAAGCAACATTTGAAAAAAATAAGTAACAAATAGTAATGCTCTAAACATAAAAAGTAGCTTTAAGAAAATATATATAGTCACAGTAA